>NW_026571153.1:3554363-3675863 GCF_026225935.1 Boleophthalmus pectinirostris | reverse complement strand
TTATTTTTGGTTTTATTTTGAAAAAGACAAATGAACGAATGACACATGGATTATAAACAAATGACAGTTTTATGTCTCTCTTTACTGTTTGACAGGGATCAAACTGGTCAAAAAATAGGGACACCTGGGACATTTTTGTGTAAAACTGGAATAAATAAGAACGTCTGGTCACTATAGTCTTGAAAATAAATGAACTAATATTAACGATTTATTGCTCAAACATGCACAAATCACTCCAGAAACAACTTTGAGAGGGGAAAAGAGAAAAAGAAACAACCGTAACACGATTAAAAACTCAGAAAATTCGATTTGCATAATGGGGCTACTTAAGAATGATTAATCCATTTGCAGCAGCACAATCTGGCCGGCGTGTTTACCTTGGGCGTTCGTTATCAGGACTGTGTTGACTCCCGTGGGTTTGGTTCTTTTAATCAAGCGGTGGTTCCATCTGGACCCACCTCGGCCGCGGGTTATAAAAATCAGACGTCTCTCCGTGTCGCTCCGCTCCTGCACGTTGCTCCTGACCCGATCCGCACCGCCACACTGACGCCGCTCATCCTCCTCATCCGACGCCATGTCCGACGCCGGCGCTCCCGCTCCCGCTCTCCCGACCGCGATGTGCGCCATCATGAAGGTGTTCGACACGTACGCCGCCAAGGAAGGGGACGCGGGGAAGCTGTCCAAGAACGAGATGAAGGAGCTGATCCAGGCAGAGCTCAGCCCGATGATCAAGGTACAGTAACGAACGTCGAGCTCTACGACAAAAAAGACAGAAAGTAAAAACAAAACCCGATCCAATCCGTGTATCGTTCTTATAAAATAAAATTTTCTTCATTATTTGTCTCCCCAAAACCAAAATGAAAAAACAGATAATGATTTGTTTTTTTTTTTCAGTTTTTTTATTTTGTGTTTTAAATGAAAAATGTAAAAAACGGATAACAGACTGAAAACCAGGTCTAAACCAGGACTAAACCAGGACTAAAACAGGACTGAACCAAGACTGAACAAGGACTAAACCAGGACTGAACCAGGACTGAACCAGGACTAAACCAGGACTAAACCAATTCTAAACCAGGACTGAACCAATACAAAACCAGGTCTAAACCAGTATTAAACCAAGACTGAACCAGGTCTAAACCAAGACTAAACCAGGACTAAAACAGGACTGAACCAGGACTGAACCAGGACTGAACCAGGACTAAAACAGGACTAAACCAGGTCTAAACCAGTATTAAACCAAGACTAAACCAGGTCTAAACCAGGACGGAACCAAGTCTAAACCAGAACTAAACCAGGTCTAAACCAGTATTAAACCAGTATTAAACCAAGATTAAACCAGGTCTAAACCAGGACTGAACCAAGTCTAAACCAGGACTAAACCAGGACTAAACTAGTCTCAGTCTCGGTCCTGGTCACAGTCCTAGTTTCAGTCCCGGTCTGGTTCCGGTCTCAGTCCTGATCACTCGACAGTCTACGCGGGCACAGACCTTCAGGCTTTTTCTTTGTGATTTTCCTGTGTTTTACTGATTTCTGTGTAAACTCTGCACACCTGACTGGGTGACAGGTGCATTGGAGGAGAGGCACTGAGGCTGCGTTCAGACTGCAGCCTGAAGTGACCCAAATCCGATTTTTTGGCCCCATGTGACCTGTATCTGATCTTTTAATGACAGTCTGAACCACACAGATCCAGTTTTTTTCAAATGTGACCCAGGACACTTGGATATGTGCTCCTGAAACTGATACATATCTGATCTTTTGACATGTGACTTCAGTCTGAACGGCCAAAGCGCATTCATTCGACCTACACGTTATCAACAAGCCACAAATGTACACAAACGTTCTTCTTGTCATACAAAAATTGTTGGAAACTCTTGGCTCCGTCTCCACATCCAAATGTTCCTTTCAACGGACTGTCCCACAAAACACCACGACCAAAAACCTCGTCCTTCTCCTTCTCAATCTCCTCCTTAAAACAAGTAAGTTGTTCATGTTCTGGCTCCGGTACGAGAGGAACTTTAAAATCTCCAGGTGCTCGATGCTGCGTCCATGTTTGGACAACTTCCGTAAACACAGAGACGCTCGCTGCGGTTGACGTCGTCGTGTCTCCAGTGTCACATGTGGGACACTTTTGGGCCGTTTAATGTTCACACTGGAGTCACATACAAGTCACATTTAACTGGAAATGTGAACGACCTCGCAAAAACATTGGTTTTCACAAAAAAAATCTGAACTGAGCGTTAAGCCCTGCAGCCTGAACATAGCCTTAGCTATTTAAAAAAAAAAAAAAAAACTCTCACACACTGTGTCCCTCTTGATTTTTCTTTCATTGATATGACATTTCCATCCCTCAGACCTTCCTCAGGTAGGTCTGATTCCTGAAAAGTCGCACCAAAAAAAGTAAAAACCAAGAGTGAGACAGTGTGTGGGAGTTTTTCTTTAAAAAACAACCTGTATTTTACTGCAACAAATTAAAATTTATGTCTCGCTTTACTGTTGGCAGGGATCAGACTGGTCAAAAAATAGTGACACCTGGGACGTTTCTTGTATAAAACTGGGACAAATCAGTGGTTTTGTATAAATCTGCTGGGACAGGAGACACAGGGTCAAAACTGGGACTGTCCCGGGTAAATAGGTACATCTGATCACCCTAAACTAACTCCAAATTTGCCTTTGTAGCCGCCGTCCTTATTGAGCTTCGTTTGACTGAAGATAGACGCTACGGGTGACGTCGCGCTTGCTTAGTCCACTTTTCTTTTCTTTTTTTCACGATGTTTACCAAACCAGAGGGCTAACACATATGAACTTCTGTCACCAGGACGCACAAAACCCGGATCAGGTGGAGGAGCTGTTTAAATGCATGGACGCCAACGGAGACGACCAAGTGGACTTCACCGAGTTCATGATCGCTCTGGCCGTGTTCACCTGCATCTGTCACGGGAAGGACACGGACATCAACAAATGCAAGTGAGACACCGCGCCGCATCCCGGGACAACACGGTCTTGGACAACACAGTCTTGTAGCGCACGTTTCATGGTGTTGTTAATAAAAAAAATTGCTATCCTGTACGTAATGTTCCTGTGTGGATTATTAAGATTTTTTTTTTTGGTAGAGTTTGTTGCTTGAAGTTTTTAGGTCCTAGTACTAGATGGATTACTTGGTAAACATGCACATTGGCCACGTTTACATGATGTTTTTTAATTCCGAATTACATCGTTTGGAGTTAAATTGGAGTTTACATAGAAATAATAATTCCGAATTGAGGTGTACATGGAAAACTCGTTAAATCGCCTTTATTTAATTCAGCGTCCGGGAGTGGAAAAGGTTCTGATCGGACAGGGACACCAACGTATTTACGTCGACCGGAAGAAAACACTTCACTTCAGCTGCTACCGGCTTTTTTGTCATCTCGGTTTGTCGTTACTCCACGGACACAAACACGATCCAGACTTTTTTCTCGGGGTCTGTTTACACTAGAACGTTAATTGCGGGTAAAAAACGGGAAAATATTTTATGGGAAGTGCCTTTCATTTAGACGGTAACTGCGTTTTTGGGGATTAAAAACGCAAAAATCTGAAACCACCCTGTATATGGACTGAACCAGGACTAAACCAGGTCTAAACCAGGACTAATCTTGGACTAGGACTTGGACTCTAGTTCCTCCCCTCACAGAACCCTGAGCTCGTGGAGCAGAGTTTCCTCAAAGCTCGATCGGGCGTCGGCTGTTCTTCACCCTGTGGAGCGTGGAGTTCTGCGTCGGTCCTTTCGCCCGCGGTCACCCGACGGTCTACGCGGGCGCACCTCCGGGCCCGTCCTGACACTCGGAACCGTAACGATGGCGTGTGACCGATGCTGATATCGCCGTGATTTTAGTGAATTTGTATGAAGAAAAACAAAAACCCACCACTTCAATCCAGGTTAAAAAAGCATCGTGATGTGCGTTACTCACATTTGTACACAGTCAAATATTACCGTTTTTTTCTCTGTAATTACACATTATTGCGTCAAAGCAAAAAGCAACACAGTACAGGAACTTGTCACTTTTATAACGCGTTACTCAAAACACTGAGAGACATCGACCGGAAAAAAACACACACACAGCTGCTACCGGCTTTTTTGTCATCTCGGTTTTGTCGTTACGCCACGAACACAAACACGATCCAAACTTTTTTTTCAGGGCCTATTTACACGAGAACGTTAATTGCAGGTAAAAACGGCAACATATTTGATGGGAAGTGCCTTTTGTTTAGACGGTGACGGCGTTTTTGTCGACGCAAAAATCCGAAAACACCCTCCAGAGTGGAAAAATTGAACAAGTTTCACCGTAGTGTTTCTGTCTTCGCTGCCCAAGACGCAAAACTCTAGTCAGATCTGCTCACGTCGCGTACACGTTTACATCATGTACATCCTCACCGAGCGTCACCACCGAGCCGCCTGGCATGCGCACACAATCAAATTCCACACACTTTTGGGTCACCGTACGTTCGCAGATTTCCTCCCGAAAACGCTCGTCTAAACGCGGAATAAAAAGCGAAGACGCGCCGCCACTTTTGCATCTTCTGTTCCGACCGTCGTCATATAAACGTAGCCGATAATTACGAAGCAGCTGGAGAATTCTCTCGTCACGCTTCACGTCTGTCGGCGGAGGAGGAGAAAGGGAAGAGCGTCGGGAAGGGAGGAAGAAGACAAACTGAGTCGACGGCCGCTCTACCTCAGCCCACTCCCGCATCCCGCTCGCAAATCCAAAGAGACGTGGATGAAAGTCCGAGGAAAGCCAGGACTGGTGGAGCCGGGTCGAAGGGCGACACAACGACTGGGATTATTTTGAAGAAGAATAAACGTTTACATAATCGAGGAATAAATTCATTCGGCTTTAAAATCGGAATAAACCACCCACTTACTTTGGAATTAACTTTACTTTTGAATAATCGTTTTCATTTTTCATCAAACACTGTTAACACTGAACATGTACCAGTCAATTATAACCATGTGCAATTATTTTTAAGTCTATTTTTAAATTATTTTTAAGCTATTATTTGTTACCTTTTTCTGCTGTTCTGAAATAGTGCGTTGCAACACTGGAATTTCCCCACTGTGTAAAGGCGTATCTTATCTTATCTTATTAGGAATTAAGTGTTTACATGGTCTTTTTAAAGCAGAACTGTTTTTATTCAGAATTAAAACTCTCATGTAAACGCGTCAGTTCAGAACCTGCTCGGTGTGGTTATCTTCAAGCTTATCTTTAAGAGCTGGGCTTGGTCAGGACAGGAGTTTGAAAGGACAGCGCAAAGGAGGAAACCAGAGTGGAAACCAGAGGGAGAAATATGCAAACTCTGCACAGAGAAAAGGGCAGGGCCATGGAGCCGAGACCCAAACCGTCCTGGGCTTTCACAACTTCAAAAGGCCAGAGCGAAGTTTTGCCTAAACCACAGCCTCATTTCAATTTCACGTGTCTCTCAAATGCATTCAAAACAAAATGTATTACTTTATTATCGCAAGTAAAAGAAGTTATAGTCTAGAGCTTCTTGTTGAGTCCTTCATGTTGTTTTTTATTCCTTTTTTATGTTTAAGCAGCCGTGTAAACAGAGTCTTTCTAATTGAAAAAAATTGAAAAACTGGGACATCCCCGGTTTTTTGGTGGTCGGTAATAATAAAATTGTCAAACGAGTGCGTAATTAAGGAAAATTGTTAGGTAGAGACCATTTATGACAAACACGTGAGTCAATATAGTCACATTTTCTTCGTGTTTTGGTCGTTTTTAAGATGATTTTTTGACAATTTATGTCTCTCTTTACTGTTGACAGGGATCAAATTGGTCAAAAATATGGACATTTTTTTAAATAAAACTGGGACAAATTAAGTGGTTTTGGATAAATCTGCTGGGACAGGGGACACAGGGCTCAAAACCGGGACTGTCCCGGGTAAAAAGGAACGTCTGGTCAACCTACTCCAGATCCACTCGTCGTTGTACCGTTTAGTGAAAGCGCGTGGCTCTGACTGGACAGGTAAAGTTTTGGCGGCACGAAACTACTAACTAACAGAGACTTCGCACAAGCTTTATTCCTGGTCGAGCTGCAGTACAAACTATAATTTAAAAAAGCTGTTGAAAACACTGAAATCTGTTTTTACAGTATCTTTTTAGAGTGACCAGATGATCTTATTTACTCGGGACAGTCCCAGTTTTGAGCCCTGCTCTCGAATGCAAAACAGTTGGAAAGCTCATTGCGGGAGCGGGCGGGTGGCATGATAAACTTCATTCCCACAAACTAAATCTGAGTGTAAAGTAAAATATACAAATGATTCATGTTTCTATCACATATCATTTGTGCTGGATATTTTATTTGGCATTAATAAAATCATTTTAAGCAACCTGAACCTGTGGGTGTGCTCTAATCTCAGGAACATTTTAAACAATTCCTTTCCGCTTCTCTGTAAGTGAATGATCCCATTTTGCGAGATGTGTGTGGCAGCGGGATTGAAAATTACATTTCTTTGCAGGGACGGGTGGGAGCGGGACTGAAATTTCTTTCCCGCGCAGACCTCTACCCCGTGTCGCTTATCCCCGCAGATTAATCCAAAACCACTGATATGTCCCAGTTTTATACAAGAAACGTCCCAGGTGTGGCTATTTTTGACCAGTTTGATCCCTGCCAACAGTAAAGAGAGACATAAACTATAATTTTTTTTACATAAACTACAGAAAAGCTGCTTAAAAACGACCAAAACACAAAGAAAATGTGACTATACTGACTCACATGTTCGTCAATTTTATTTATTTTATTACCAACCTCCAAAGAAACGGGGATGTCCCAGTTTTTTATTTTGAAAATCTGGTCAACCTAATCTTTGTACTCAGGCAAGACAAATGTTATTGCAATTTGTACACCTCCTTTAACTCTTTCCCCCATGAAGACGACATTTGACGACCCCCCTGTTTCCTTAATGACGTGTTTTGACTCCTCCGCTGTTTCACTAAAGACGTGATTTGACGACCTTTAGAAACGGCTCGGTTTTTCACATTTAAACAGAGACTGCGGTAGGTGGAGCCACTACAACCCACACTAGACTGACCAATAGGATTCAAGGATATGTTTTCGCCGATTTTTTCCGAAGTTAATCGAAGTAGTGACGATGGTAGCTTCCGGAAAAAACACAACACGAAACACGAGCAATGGAAAGATCGCGGCGCACAGTTTTAGAAATAATGAGGAGCGGACGTGTTTTATGGATAAGTTTAGAGAAAGTGACTTTTATTGATTTCAAAGTGATGATGAAGTTGATTATAAAGTGGAAAACAGCGATAGCGATCGTATAACAGAATCGCTACAGAAAAAACGCTTATGTGGAGCTCTGCGCATGAGAAAATAGCCAAGATGACAAATACTGGACACACACTGACGGGGAAGAGTTTTATTATTATATTATAATAAGCTAAATGAGTTGAATAAATTAAATGAGTTGAATAAATTAAATAAGTTGAATAAGCTAAATGGAAAAAATGAATGAGGTGCACACAGGTGAACAACAGGTAAAAACAGGTGCACACTTGGCTCTACTGTATCTGCTGATATGAAATCTGTTTAAATACTTTGACAAAGTATATATATATATATTTTTTTATGAATATAGTACTCAGAACATGTATATATCAGATGCTGAATGTAGTTTTTTGTTTTCGATTTTGCACCTGACCAGGTAAACTCTCATTTTCAGTGAGCTGTTATACACCTGTAAATGAGTTGAATCACATTTAAACATCCAGAAATGAAGAGTTCAGAGTCTGAGGTTTCCAGAGATACAAATATGTCTGTGTTACAATTAAGTTCATGAGTGTAAAAATTAATTTATAATCACTGGTGGAAGTCTGTTTTCTTTTATGCAGTTATGCTCTATGGGCAGAACTAGTAACATATGTCTGGGTTGTTCCTAGTACAAGTCCAGGGGGGAAAGAGTTAAGGTTAGATTGATGTGGGAAACCAAAACACAAAGCATTTCTACTTGTTAATCTTAGTTATATAAGCTTCACTCAGATTTTTTTTTCCCGTTGTGTGCACAGCTACAGCCTTTATTGAAAGCATGAGTCACCCACTGCACAATCACTATGTACGTTTGCCGTTGGGCGTTTCTGCTGTTGATTCTGAGAAACAGTACCCGACGTTCACCTGCTTCTGCCTCGACACGCCTTTGTTTGGGTCTATAAATACCCCTCCTCGCTCTGCGCTCGTCTCCTCCTCGACACATTCACTCCCCGCCGTCTGCCCGCGCGTCCTCGTCTCTCCTGCAGAAATGTCTGAGCCCGGCCACGCGTCCACGATCCCGGGGGCCCTCGCCGCGCTCATGCAGGTGTTCGACCACCACGCCGCCCAAGACGAGCACGGCCCCAAAGACAAACTGAGCAAAAAGGAACTGAAGAAGCTGATAGAGACGGAGCTGACGTGTATGGTCGAGGTGAGGAGACTTGATTTTAAACCGTTAACCTTTTATGCACACAGTATTCTGCAAAATAAAAAGATATCTGCAAATGTTGGGTCTCAGATGACGTCAAAACTTCCTACAGTTTACAGTTTAAAGTAACGTAATCGAGTAATCTGATCCGGGAGTATGACGTCATCATATCCTCGAATGTGGCTTGAATTCTGAATCTGTTTTATTTAATTTAATTTTTCAATCAACTTTTCAGCTTTTTTTTAAATAAGTGTAGCTCTTTTTTTTTCACTTGAGCTTGAAATTTGATTACGTAGAAACACTGTACGTAGTAAAGTACATTGTGAAGTAATGATTGATGTGTGAATACTCAGTAGTATTTTATTGTAATAGAAACTCGTTTACACCTCTTGTGAAGGTCCATTGTTGTATTTACTATAATGTACTTTGCAAGACTTAACTTTAATTTACTTTAAAAGACTTTACTATGAAACACTTTACTATATGTTTACTTTATGAGACATTACTAAAATTTACTTTGAGAGACTTTACTAAAATTTTACTTAGCAAGACTTTACTATATGTTTATTTTTACAAGACTTTATTAAAATTTACTTTCTGAGACTTTACTGAAATTTACATTGTGTGAAGTTACTGTAATTAAATTTGCGAGACTTTAAGAGATTTTACAAAAATTTACTTTGAAAGACTTTACTATGTAACACTTTACTAAAATTTACTTTATAAGACTTTACTATAATTTACTTTGTGAGACTTTACTAAAATTGACTTTGCAAGACTTTACTATACAACGCTTTACTATAATTTACTTTACGAGATTTTACTAAAATTGACTTTGCAAGAATATATTAAAATTTACTTTATGAGACTTTACTGAAATTACATTGTGGGACTTTACTATAGTTTACTTTGCAAGACTACTATGCCACGCTTCACTATAATTTACTTTACGAGACATTAATGTAATTTACTTTGCGAGACTTTACTAAAATTTACTTTGAAAGACTTGATAATGTAACACTTTACTATAATTTACTTTATAAGACTTTACTATAATTTACTCTGAGACTTTACTAAAATTTACTTTTCAAGACTTTACAAGACTTTACTAAAATTGACTTTACAAGACTTTACTATAATTTACTTTTTGGGACTTTACTACAGTTTCCTTTGCGAGACTTTACTAAAATTTACTTAGCAAGACTTAACTAAAATGTACTTTACGAGACTTTACTATGCAACACTTTACTCTATTTTACAAGACTTTACTATTCTTTACTATAATTTACTTTGCAAGACTTTACGATAATTTACTTTATGAGATTTTACAAAAATTTACTTTGCAAGAATATACTAAAATGTACTTTCCGAGACTTTACTACAAGGTCCTTTATGAGACTAAGTTTACTTTTTGAGACTTTACAAATATTTACTTTGAGACTTTTCTAAAATTTACTTTCCGGGACTTAAACCATAATTTACTTTACAAGACTTTACTAAGATTTAATTTACAATCATTCAGTCAATCATTTTAAAGACTTCACTGTAATTTACTTTGTGAGACTTGTCTGTAATTAATTTTGTGAGACTTCACTGTAATTTACTTGCCGAAATTTTAATTTACTTTACGGGACTTTTCTTTAATTTACACTGCAAGACTTAATGTGACTGGACTCTGATTTTTACTCAATTTTCCCCTGTTACTATTTTGTGAATATTAATGTAAATCCTGATTTTGACAGAAAGGAGACGATGCCAAGTTGAACGAGATGTTTTCCTTCATGGACATGGACGGGGACGGGCAGGTGGACTTCGAGGAGTTCATGATGGTGCTGGCGTGTTTCGCCTGCATCTGTCACGGACGCGAGTACGAACTGAAAGCTGCAAAGTGAACGCACCGAGCTTTTACACTAGTGTTTGTCGTGGAAATTGTATGATGCTGCCAAATAAAAAAAATAATCTAAAATATTTTCAAGATGGAGTTGTTATTGTGTGTAAAAAGTTAAATACAGTACTGCACATGACATAATAAATAATATAATAAACAGTATTGGGGAGTAACAGATTACATGTACCGGAGTTACGTAATCAGAGTACAAATTATGAGTAACTGTATTCAGTTACAGTTACTGTTTCAGTGAGTGGTAATTGGATTACAGTTACTTGGTTGAAATAAATGGATTACACAGAGGTATTTTACGGTTTTCATTACAAATGAGCCTTCATGTTATAAACCTTTAACCTGCACCAGCGTCTTTCCTACGACTTCTGTCTTGGTTCATGTCTTGCTGGGCACTGTCCCTGTACAAATTAAATGCAAACCTTACCATACCAGGAAGTACGCCGTTAGCATGCTAGTTCTAAAAGTTGTGGAAGTTGTGGCTGTGGAGTTTAGGATGCTCTGAATGCATAAAGTACTTGAGAAAAAACTCTGGAGGACTGACGACTGTTTAAAACGAAGTAGTTCTGTTTGTCACGTTTTTAAGACAGTAAAAATCAGGTAGAGTGTTGTGGCAAAAATGATATGTCTCTTGAAGATAAATAATGAATCCATTTGCGAAGCCCGATGAGGTTTTGGAATATTGACCAAGGTTTATTCGTGTTACAGCAGCCCAACAGCCTCTCCCCACCAACAGTATCTCACGTCTCCCTCCCCATGTCTCGAGCATTTAAGCTCTCAATATTTATACAGAAATACAAGTTACATACATATCAAAGTACGAAAGTGACGACTCCTACTGAGGTGTGGCCGGATGTGCTTGATCTGATTTGCCTCCATATTCACCTGCATTTGTCACTTCCTGACATGATTAGCAAGCAAAAGGGAACAGTATTTAAAGGTTGTATAGAGGATTTTTTAAGGAAAGAGACTGCAGCGACAGTCGTTTTTCAAATGTTGTGCAGCTCCTTCAGTAGAAACATCTCCTCCCGCCTCCTTACTCTAGAAATCACATTTGTTTACAGTCATTGCGTGTTCAGAATCACTGTTGAGAAATAATTTAGCGACTGATGCGTCAGTTTTTAGACCCTTTGTCTGCTTCATTCGCGCAATCGCTGGAAGGAATCTCCAAGAATCACCTCAGTTTGTCTTTGCTCCTTTTCTCCTTCTCTTCTTCTTTCAGCGACCTCAAAAATTGACTTTCTTTTGCAGCGAACTGGTCCTGGATTCTCGTCCGCCGTCTCAACAAACTTTGTGCAAACTGCGACGAAGCTGCAGTTTAAAAAAGCCTCTAAAAAACGCTGTATAAACCACGTAATCCCCGCGCATCTTGAGTAGTTACACTAGAAATGTAGGGAGTTTGATTGACAACCTAACAGCCAATAGAAAATGAGGCAGCCTCATTTTCTATTGGCTGATGTTTATCTGGCCTCACTACGTCCACAGTTGATAGATTTTCATTCTTTTTTTTTTTGTCATCATAATTACAAGGCTGCTGTGTCTCTGTAATGGTATTTTAAACTTTCATTGACAATTTGAAACAAAAACAAAAAAAATCCTCCATACAACCTTTAAGTATTTACATTGAAGGGTCTTTCTAACAAGCCAAATGAGTTTTAGTTACAAGACCAAATGTGTTTCTAAAAGATAAACTAATCACTATTTTAATCAATATTTTCCTGTGGGGTTCTGGTCTCAGGTAGAAAACACATTCATTTACACAAAGACAGAATGAGAGAAATCTTTCCACAATCTAAATTTCTATCACAAGAGCATCTTTAACTCTTCTAAAATAATAATTATGAAGCACACAGAGGTATGTTTTTAAGAAGTTTTATTTCATGCTTGTGTCGCCAGATTCAGGTGTTACAGAGCTCGGCAGAGGCAGGTCGGTGTTTAGTGTTTGCGCTTGTCACACACGATGGGCTCGGTGATGGTTCCGCAGGGTCCTCGGGGGAAGGAGGGCTCGCACATGCTCGGGATCTTGCACAGACGGTCGTGGAGGATGCAGGTGACGACGCCCAGAGCGGTCATGAACTCCGGGAAGTCGATCTTCTTGTCCCCGTCGCGGTCCATCATGGCGAAGGTGTCGGCCAGTTTGCGAGGGTTTTCGCCATCCTGGAGAGACACAACAACACGATCATTCCTCACGCGTTAGAATCAGCGTGGGTCATTTGTAAGGCCACGTTTATATGACGACGGTCTGAACAGAAGATGCAAAAGTGGCGTCGCGTCTTCACTTTTTATTCCGCGTTTGGACAAGCGTGTTCGGGAGGAAATCTGCGTGCGTACGGAGATGCAAAAGTGTGTGGAATTCGACTGAATAATGGGTATGCATGCCAGGTTTCTGTGTACTGTATGTAAGTTACGTAAACGCGTACACGACCTGAGCACATCTGACCAGAGTTTTGCGTCTTGGGCAGTGTAGACGGAAACTCTACGTCTTTTCCACTCTGGAGGGCGGTTTCAGATTTTTGCATTTTTAAGCCCCAAAAAAGCTGTCACCGTCTAAACGAAAGGCACTTCCCATAAAACATTTTGTTGTTTTTACCCGCAAGCATTCTCGTGTAAACAGACTCTCAGTTTGCTTTTTTCTGTGCTATTTGGTTCTTTTTTTCAGACCTAGAGTTTGTTTTCATACCTGACAGTGAACCAGTGAAACCGTACAAAAAACTCAGGCAACTACTCGTCCACGCAAAAGATAAAATCGATAAAATGTAATGTTATATACAAAATACTCTCTATGTTGTGCAATAAAACACACATCGAGGAAAGGAGGAGGGCGTTCAGTCCCCAAAAAAGGAACAGAGAACAGAATGCGAGAAGGAAACGGCGAAGGTGGAACAAAACACAAAGCAAAACAGGAACAAGTCAAATTGGCCGTTCGTGACTCTGTAAAAGAGAGAAGCAAATTCTGGACTGGGACGGAGCAAACATCAATGGGACAGACGAAAACAAACATCATCGCTGGATTAAAAAGACAATCGAAATACATAAACGTGCCCACGGGACGATAAACCGGGACAAAGGGGCTTTTTTTACTCTCACACACCTCGGCTTCTGTCTTGAGGAAGCGGGACTGCAGGTGGCGCTGTCATCCTGCCTCCAACGGTAGGAAGACAGTGCCAAAACCTATTTAATGCCGGGCGTTTCGATCGTTTCACTCAGCCCCAGCTCAGACTGTACGACCAGATCACAGGGTTTAAAAGTTCACAGCTCACGATTCATGTTCTCACACTACTATGGTGCAGCAATAGCTAAAAAAAAGACTGAGGGAACTACACAGACCATGATCCTTTGCTCCATTTCAGTGCAGACTACAAGAAGAAATAACAGTCTTAGTTCTTTGGATTAAGTCTTGTCAAGGCAAGAGAGGAAAAAGTTGCATATTAGCAGTTTTATTGGCCTCCACAAAATATCACAATAAATATCGTACCGTGAAAATATCGTACAGAGAGATTTGGATATTGTTGCATCCCTAATCGTGAGCTTTCCCACAATATCGCAATAAATATCGTACCATGAGGTTCATACTAGAGGTCTGCGCGGGACAGATTTTTCAGTTCCGCTCCCGCCACTGTGGAGTCCTGCGCCCGCCCACTCCCGCAAAAAAATTTAATTTTCAGTCGCATCTGTGATATTTTGTCCCGCGCCCGCCCGTAAGTCGAGCAGGATGGGAACCTTTGCGTTCTTAAACTCTGTCAAACACAGAGAAGTGAAAGGAATTGGGCTGCGTATGGGGGGAGGTGCGGTGGGCGGTCCGGCGGCATGGTCAAGTCCTGGCTAAATCCTGTGTTAGTCCTGGTTTTAGACCTGTTTTTAGCCCTGGTTTAGTCCTGGTTTAGTGGCGTGGCCCGCGCGACGTACAGGACGAGCGTGGACTCTCCGCACGGTGTATGGGAGGGGGGGACGTCTGCTACTTAAAATGTTTTTATTAATGCCAAATAAAATATCCAGTGCAAATTATGCATGGTATGCTTACATTCATTTGTATATTTTACTTTACATTCATATTTAGTTTGCAGGACTGCAGCTTATCATCCCTCCCGCCCGCTCCCGTGTTGTGCAGTCTCGCTCCCGTCCACAGTGAGCTTTCAAAATTTGTCCCGCGAGGCACTGTTTTGCGTCGGGTCCCGGGCTCTGGTTCGTACCGTGATGATATTGTATCGTGAGAGTTGGATATCGTTACATCCCTACAAGATATATATACATTTGTCAGTGAAAGACATTCATACCAGACAGACAGACAGACAGATACATCCAGAACAACATAGAAAAGATAGTTAAAGTTAGTAGTTCATCCATACAACTGTACAACAACTCACCCTGACCCCCAGTTTACCCCAAAGCAGTAAAGTAAACGCAGCAGCACATCGTACACGCAGCCATCGCGCTTCATTTTAACCGGTGGGACAGTTTACACCAGCAGTGTCATATGTGCATTACATTACACGCCCCTCAAATAAGGTTGGAGTTCTAATTTTTCCGCGCCAGAGCGTCTCCAAGCTTTTAGCAGGGGCAATTTTAGTGTCAAAATTTACTTCCGATGTCCTTTAAAATACGTTTTCTAAAACCACTACAGTCACGTAAACACCGTGCTTCGCATCAGGAGCTCGAGGAACGACTCGTGATGGACACGGAAAGTTTACAGCCGCGGAGGATAAATATAAAAACTCTTTACAAAATCAGACAGGAACTTTACAAGAAGAACTTCTGAAGGAAAAGGAGCGAGGAGCAGACGACCAAAGTGAAACGGTGAGTAGCTTTATTAATGCAGCACTGACTTGTTATCGCTGCAAAACATCTCTCTGTCAACTTCCAATCCAATAATGAATGCATAAATAATGTAAAAAGTTTAGTCTTTAAATGTGAAAATATACAGAGGCTGGTGTAAATTGAAGCTTTTAAAAGTTTGCGCATATGCAGCTCTGCTTACTCTGCTTACGTGCTGCTGACGCTGTTATGTAACAGATAATACTCCCTACAACTGTACAACTACACACCCTTATGTAATAGACAACCCTGTTTCAATCACTGTTTAATCATTGCAATGTTTCTCCTTACCACTGTTGGGCAAGTTACTTTAAAACTGTAATGTGTTATTTATTACTTATTACTGTCATTTCAAAGCAATTTGTTACATTACAATATTACTGCATTTAAAATGTAAGGCATTACATTACTATTGCATTACTTTAAGTTACTCTCACCAAAATAACTTTTGCACTGTATATGGACTGAACCAGGACTAAACCAGGTCTAAACCAGAGCTGAACCAGGACTAAACCAGAAGTGAACTAGGACTAAAACAGGACTCACTGTCAGGACGGGCTCGAAGGAGACCGCAGGAGACAGGAGCGGCTCTGCTCCTCACGAAGGTAAGAGCGGCTGTCGCCCGATCGCTCTTTATGGACCCTGCTGCTCGGGCTCGCGGCCCTGATTTCAGCAACTATTTGCAGGGACCCGAGCCGGTGCAAGAGTCTGTTACAGCGCGTAACTTCTACCTTCCTTCAGCGTGTCCAGAAGTCCAACTTTTTGTGTGATGGTTTGCATCTTCCTCTGTCTTTTGGGTGCGAGTGCAGGAGCCTTTGTCGGTGCAGAACGTTTCGTCGACGTTGTGGGTTTCGTCGGGGAGAAAACTTGCAGACATACAGCACTTCAGAATCACACTGCTACAGATTGAACATGTATTTAAATTTGGCAGCTGAACACATTCTGTACTGTACAGGAGACAGGAGTCCCTCAGCCAATCAGGACACAGCGGGAGAAACGCAACACGTGTTCATACACTAAAAACAAAAGGCATGCAAACTTGCACTAAAAAAAAAAATTAATAATCTGCGAGACCGCGAAGGGTGAACTGCGATAGAGGGAGGGACGAGTGTAAACCAGGTCTAAACCAGAACTGACCCAGGTCTAAACCAGGTCTAAACCAGAACTGACCTAGGACTAAACCAGGTCTAAACCAGAACTGACCCAGGTCTAAACCAGGTCTAAACAGCGTGGAGTTCTTTGTCAGTCCTTTCGCCCGCGGTTACCTGAAGGTCTACGCGGGCGCATCTCCGGCGTTTCACCGCTGCTGATATCGAGGTGATTTTAGCGAATTTGAATGAAGAAAAACCCACCACTTCAATCCAGGTTAAAAAAAAACACTGTAACGCGCGTTACTCACATTTGTACCGAGTAAAATATTAAAATTTTTTCCCCTGTAATGCTGAACATTACTGCGTTACAGCAAAAAATAATGCATTACTGTAATTCGTTACTTTTATAACGCGTTACTCCCAACACTGCTCCTTACAACCTCGTACTAGTGTATAGCTAAGATATATTTACTATATATACATATTTAAATTTTTCTTGTAAACAGACAATACTTATGCGTTATTTGACACCTTTTTTTGTGTGTGTTTTTGCAAATTATTTTGAATTTATCATTACCATTTATATTGTGTTATATTGTGACGTGTGAGCTACTGTGTCCAAATAATTTTCCTTGTGGATCAATAAAGTTTGTCTAAAACCCTATTCACACGGGATTAGTTTTACCTGTGGACCGTTGGTGATTTGTTCCTGAGACCTTAATCCCGTGGGAATGCTCCATGTCTGTAATTTGTAAAGTAAAACTTCTGCCACAAATGACCTACTATATTTCGCGGACGTCCGGTGATAACACTAGTCCCGTGCGAATCTGCATCTCAGTGTTTGTTGCCATAATTGAGTGTTTTTTCTATCTCTTTATTTTTTTTCCACGTCCTTTTCTCTTCCAATATCCAGTCGTAATGTCAGTAAAATAGAGTAATTTACGGACTTTGCTTATCCCGCGCGAATAAGGCTAAAGAAATAGAAAATACGCGCAATTACAACAACAAACACTGAAATGCAAATTCACACGGGACTCGTATTATCATCGGACGTCTGTGTTTGGCGAAGTATAAGTCATTTGCGGCGGAATTTTTTTTGTCATAATATTTTTTATTGAGCCAAAGAGAGCACAATTCAAATTGTACAGCATTAACAGCGCTCAATACTTTTTGTTATATTAAAGTTAAAATAAAAATAAATTTCACAAACTGAGAACAAATATAGTAACCGACTGCGGAGGTACATGTATCTGTAGATTTGGGGATGTTATTCACATAGTTACAGATTCCAAAAAGTCAATAAAAGGTTGCCACACTTTCCTATATGACACTAGTTTATCCTTCAATAAATATCGTGTTCTCTCTAGATGTAAAATGTTAACAAGGTCTCGTAGCCACATTTTACAGCTTGGTACTGACGGCCCCTTCCGTGACATTAAAAGTAATTTCTTGGCATTAATAAGACAATAAGAAATGAACTGCTTTTGGGCTGATGTCAGATTATTAAATACTTCTGATGTACCAAGGATAATTAACAAGGGTTCCGGCAATAATGTCATCTTAACAATCTGCGATATTGTGTTAAACACATCAGACCAGTAGGCGGCCACTTTTGGACATGAGAAAAATGCATGGTATAACGTTGCATCAAGGGACAGACATTTATCGCAAGCCGAAGAGACACTGGGGAAAATATTATGGATTTTCACTTTGGAGTAGTGAAGCCTATGTATAATTTTAAATTGTATGAGACAGTGTTTTGCATTATTGGAGCATGAATATATAGATTTGAGGCAGTCTTCCCAGATGTTAACAGGAATCTGAATACCCATATCCTTCTCCCAACTTTCTTTGTATTTGCTGGAAGATGGAGAGGAAATTGTTAATAATTTGTTATATATGCAAGAAATAAATTTGTAATCATTTGGAGAAGTATTTAAGCAATCATCAATTGGAGACTGTTGTTCTTTTTCAAAGGATGTCAGAAGTTTTCGTGCATAATCCCTGATCTGTAAATATCTAAAAAAAATTGTTGCTGTGTAGATTATACTTCCTTTGTAATTGTGCAAAGGAGGCAAATGTCCCGTTAATATATAAATCTCGTATCCCTAAACCCTTCCAATTGTCAAAGGATGAGTCAAAATTGGATGGGACAAAGGAGGGATTTTTTGCAATTGGCAGAGAGAGTGCGGCGGAATTTTTACTGTACAAATTACAGACATGGCGCATTTGCACGGGGATTAAGATTTCAGGTTTCCTCCGCACTTATTACAAATCACCAAAGATCCCCCGGTAAAACGAATCCCGTGCGAACAAACCGTAAGTCTCTAAGCGTTGGCCTACCTCCATCATGGGCCCCATCTCCTCCTGGAGCATTCCCCTCAGCTCCTTCTTGGACAGGGTCACGCGGTCACCGTCTTTGGAGGCGTGGCGCTCGAACGTCTCCAGAATCCCCAGAATGCACACGTCCAGAGGAGGCAGGATCTCGCACGGATCGCACGGCCCGCACGGCTCGCACGGCTCGCACGGCTCACACGGCTCGCAATTCATGGCTGTATCTGGAGCTCGGGACCCGAAGAAGTGAAGAAACCCAGAGGAGCCGTGTCCATTTTAAACCCTCCGGACACACCCTGCCCACTTCTGTCGTCGACGTCAGCGCAAAAGCTCAGTGTAAAACGCGCAGAACTTGTCGATCTCTGTCCAGTGTTGACGGATGGGAGATTCTTGAGCGAGGTTTGGTCTGAGCAGTGAGTTTAGGTACAGAAAGCCATTGTACAGTAAAAATGTGCCCCACCCTGCGCTGACCTTGTTACATAAGATCACACCACAGTGGGCTAGTCTTTCTACCAGTTATAAAAACTAAGTAAAAATACTAAAAACAAAAATCAACAAGTGCTGCGTGCATCAGGGGCGTCTACCAGCGTCGTACCTGAACCTACCTTCATATTTTGGATGGGGGTGTAACAATATCCAAGCTTCACGATACGATGTTGTCACGGTTTGAACCTCACAGTTACGATATTTATTGCGAAATTTTATGGAGGCTAAACAGCTAAAACTGTGAATATGAATCCGTGTATCATTCGTTCATTCGTTTTTCAATATAAAACTAAAAATAAGAAAACGAAAAAACAACCGTTTTCTTCGTTATTTGTCTCCAAAACCAAAATGAAAAAACGGATAACGATTCGTTTTTTCAGTTTTCGATTTTGTGTTTAAATGAAGAATGGAAAAAACGGATAACGGCCGTTTCCCGTTTACGTGACTTACGTGACTGCGATGCCGAACTTTTGCACCGCATACGGACTGAACCGGGACTGATCCAGGTCCGACACCAGACCGAGACCAGAGCGGGACTGAGACCGGGACCAGAGCGGGACCAGGGCGGACTTCGAGCTTTGACTCCGAGCCTCCACGGGGTCCGAGCCTCAGCTTCAAGCTCCGGTCCTGCCGTGGGCTCTGAGCCTCCGGTCTGGTCCTGGTCTTGTCCTGGTCTTGTCTCGGTCTCGGTCTCAGGCCCGCTCTGGTCCCGGTCTGGTCCCAGTTTCACCGCATACGGACTGAATCAGGACAGATCCAGGTCCGAGACCAGACCGAGACCAGAGCAGGACTGAGACCGGGACAGAGCTGCTCTGGTTCTCCGCGCTCAAGAACCGCGGCTGGTTCTGAGTTGGTGCAAAGCCTCCGACTGACGCTTTCACACCAATGAAAATGAATCGAACAAAGAGCTTTTGGTTCAAATGGAAGGTGGACCAGGCCTGGTGGACCGGACCAGAGCGGGACCGGACCGAGACAAGACCGGACCAGACCCAGACCGGAGGCTCAGAGCCCACGGCAGGGCCGGAGCTCGAAGCTGAGGCTCGGACCCCGTGGAGCTCGGAGTCCGCCCTGGTCCCGGTCTGGTCCCGGTCTGGTCCCGGTCTCAGTCCCGCTCTGGTCTGGACCTGGATCAGTCCTAGTTCAGTCCGTATGCGGTGCAAAAGTTCGGCATCGCAGTCATGGAAGTCACGTAAACGGGAAACGGCCGTTATCCGTTTTTTCCATTCTTCATTTAAACACAAAATCGAAAACTGAAAAAACGAATCGTTATCCGTTTTTTCATTTTGGTTTTGGAGACAAATAACAAAGAAAACTGTTGTTTTTTGGTTTTCTTATTTTTGGTTTTATATTGAAAAACGAATGAACGAATGATACACGGATTAATATGCTCCTTTTTTCTCTTAAAATGTATTGACAAGACTTGATCCAAAGAACTAAGATTTAAAAGTGTTAGAACTGTTATTTCTTCTTGTCGTCTGCACTGAAATGGAGCAAAGGATCATGGTTAGGGGATGTAACATTAACTGAAATATCGTATTGTCAGAGTTCTCACCATAATATCATGGACCATCACAATATATTGAATTACAAGTGTCTTTGCTTAAATGAAGAGTTATGGTGCAGCAATAGAGAAAGAAGACAGAGGGAACTACATAGACCATGATCCTTTGCTCCATTTCAGTGCAGACGACAAGAAGAAATAACAGTTCTAACACTTTTAAGTCGAAACACAAAATCGAAAACTGAAAAAACAAATCATTATCTGTTTTTTCATTTTGGTTTAGGAGACAAATAATGGAAGAAAATATTAGTTTGTTTATTTTCTTATTTTTGGTTTTATTTCGAAAAACAAATGAATGACACACGGAATGATAAGGATTAAAAATTTGATATGAAGTTTAAATCTAACACATAGTTTCGTAAACATTGATCAAATAATTGTTGTGTGTGGTTCTATTTGGGCTTTGGCAGTGATGTTGAAAAATAATCGCTTGCAGCAACGTATAGAAATAAAAAGAACAAACTAGTTCATTTTTTGGAACTGTGAACAAACTATTAACTATAAACATTTATGAACAAACTAGTTCATTTTGAAATTTGTGAACTGAACTTTGAAGTTGTTCATGTAGAAAATGAAATTTCCGCACACAGACCAACTACCACCAACCACAAACACCCACAGTCATACAGAGACATGGTGGGTGAAGTGTCTTGCCTAATGATACAACAACACTGTGCACGAGACTAGAGACACTACTGTCCCAGTGTGGCGCCTGAAAGGTTCAGGGTGAAATACTAACAGGATCTGACCTGATTAACTTCTGAAACCAAACGAGATTTTGCTTTGATGAACTGTTAAACCAGTGGTGGGGGGTTAGATTCCTGCCTGCAAGACCATTAATCCTCTTGCCTAGAGTGAATGTGGTGTGTGTGTGTGTGTGTGTGTGTGTGTGTGTGTGTGTGTGTGTGTGTGTGTGTGTGTGTGTGTGTGTGTGTGTGTGTGTGTGTGTGTGTGTGTCTGTGGCACAGATCGGACAGCCTCACTTCTGCTTCTCCGAGTGGATTAATGAAAATTTTGGCTCTGAAAAGTTTCTCAGGGTGTCAGAGCTGATTAAATCTCTATAGTAACGTGTGAATCTGTCGCACCACACCCTGCTCCTCCTCCTCACACACACACACACACACACACACACACACACACACACACACATACACACACACACACACACACACACACACACACACACACACACACACACACACACACACACACACACACACACACACTCTCATCAGAGGCATGTTTGAACAGGGGCTTATATTTTGTATTTTCTCACACTGAACGACAGATGATTTTATGTCAAATCAAATATGAAACATTAAAGTTGATGTAAAGTCTGGAGCTCATCATATTTGGACTGTCAAACGTTTAGTGAAATGAGACTAAACTACGACCTGCAGTAAACAGCAGCAGTGAAAAACAAAAACACCGGACGTGTGTAAACGGCACTTGAGCCTGTTTGACTTTCACACTTGTGTGTAACACCTGCACAGTGTGAAGTGAAACAGCATCTGTGGCCTCACCTCAGCTGTGTACCTCAAGAGAGCCGTGTGCAAACAGTCTACTATTACACAATACTACACAATACTACACAATACTACACAATACTACACAATACTACACAATACTACACAGAACTACACAATACTACACAATACTACACAATACTACACAATACTACACAATACTACACAATACTACACACAGAACTACACAATACTACTACACAGTACTACACAGTACTACACAGTACTACACAATACTACACAATACTACACAGTACTACACAATACTACACAATACTACACAATACTACACAATACTACACAATACTACACAGTACTACACAATACTACACAATACTACACAATACTACACAACTACACAATACTACACAGTACTACACAATACTACACAATACTACACAATACTACACAATACTACACAATACTACACAACACTACTACACAGATACTACACAATACTACACAATACTACACAATACTACACAACTACACTACTACACAATACTACACAATACTACACAAACTACTACACAGTACTACACAGTACTACACAGTACTACACAACTACACTACTACACAATACTACACAATACTACACAATACTACACACAATACTACACAATACTACACAGTACACTACTACACAACTACTACACAATACTACACAATACTACTACACAGAACTACACATACTACACAGTACTACACATACTACACACTACACAACTACACAGTACTACACAGTACTACACAACTACTACTACACAGAACTACACAATACTACACAATACTACACAGTACTACACAATACTACACAATACTACACAGAACTACACAATACTACACACTACTACTACACAATACTACACAATACTACACAGTACTACTACTACACAATACTACACAATACTACACAATACTACACACTACTACACAGAACTACACAACTACACAATACTACACAGTACTACACAATACTACACAGTACTACACAGTACTACACAATACTACACAGTACTACACAGTACTACACAGTACTACACAATACTACACAATACTACACAAGTACTACACAGTACTACACAGTACTACACAGTACTACACAGTACTACACAATACTACACAATACTACACAGAACTACTCAATACTACACAATACTACACAGTACTACACAGTACTACACAGTACTACACAGTACTACACAGTACTACACAATACTACACAGTACTACACAGTACTACACAGTACTACTACTACACAGAACTACACAGTACTACACAGTACTACACAATACTACACAATACTACACAGTACTACACAGTACTACACAGAACTACACAGTACTACACAATACTACACAATACTACACAGTACTACACAGTACTACACAATACTACACAGTACTACACAGTACTACACAGAACTACACAGTACTACACAGTACTACACAATACTACACAATACACTACTACACAGTACTACACAGTACTACACAGTACTACACAATACTACACAATACTACACAGTACTACACAATACTACACACTACTACACATACTACACAGTACTACACATACTACACAATACTACACAGTACTACACAGTACACAAGTACTACACAGTACTACACAGTACTACAAATACTACAATACTACACAGAACTACACAGTACTACACAGTACTACACAGTACTACACAATACTACACAGAACTACACAGTACTACACAATACTACACACTACTAGACAATACTACACAGTACTACACAATACTACACAGTACTACACAGTACTACACAATACTACACAGCACTGCACAATAGTACACAGTACTACACAATAGTACTATTACACAGTCCTCACACCATCAACATTACAAAGCCTTTTTTCAATGAGGAAGTCTCTTTGCTTCTACATTGTTTATTATTAAATATCATAGAAACTAAATATAACAGAGTAAAATATACAAATACCTTTTACATAAATAAGTACTTAAAGGTATGTACTTGTGTGTACACGTCACACCCATGTGTGTACAGCTCACGAACGCCTCCCGCCTCTGCAGCTGCGACATCAGCAAGTCAAATCTCAAACACGTGTGGAGAAATACATTTTTACAAACTGCATCTGTAAACATTTCACTTCATTATGTGTCAGTGTTGGGAGTGTTACTTTTAAAATGTAATCCCCTACAGATTACAGATTACATACTCCAAAATGTAGTTTGTAACATAATCCATCATATTACTTAAAGTGAGTAATGTAATCTGAATACTTTGGATTACTTGATTTGCTGTAGAGAAACAAAGACGAGGAAATCTTCACGTAAAATGTTTTGTCTGATAAAAGAAAATAAAAGACCAGACTTTACTGAACCAGATTATTGATAGAAGACGAGGAAACATGGTCCACACAGCAGGATTTAGTCCTGTTAAATCCTGTTTGAGACCTGGTTTAGACCTGGTTTAGACCTAGTTTAGTCTTGGTTTAGTCTTGGTTTAGACCTAAATTAGACCTAGTTTAGACCTGGTTTAGTCTTAGTTTAGACCTGGATTAGTCTTGGTTTAGACCTGGTTTGGACCTGGTTTAGACCTGGTTTAGACCTGGTTTAGTCCCAGTTTAGACCTGGTTTAGTCTTGGTTTAGTCTTGGTTTAGACCTAAATTAGACCTAGTTTAGACCTGGTTTACTCTTAGTTTAGACCTGGTTTAGACCTGGTTTAGACCTGGTTTAGACCTGGTTTAGACCTGGTTTAGTCCCAGTTTAGACCTGGTTTAGTCTTGGTTTAGACCTAAATTAGACCTAGTTAGACCTGGTTTAGTCTTAGTTTAGACCTGGTTTAGACCTGGTTCAGACCTGGTTTAGACCTGGTTCAGACCTAGTTTAGACCTGGTTTAGTCCTGGTTTAGACCTGGTTTAGTCCTGGTTTAGACCTGGTTTAGTGTCTGGCAATGAGTGGAATTACCAAGAAAAAAAAAAAAAAAAAAAGGAATAGCCCAAAATGTGAAAACAGGAAAATACCTCCATGTAATCCGTTTATTTCAACAAAGTAACTGTAATCCAATTACCACTCACTGAAACAGTAACTGTAACTGAATACAGTTACTCATAATTTGTACTCTGATTACATAACTCTGGTACATGTAATCTGTTACTCCCCAACACTGTAGACTGAGTTCTGATCTCAAATAAAAAACACTCTGGTCCACTTTGTGATTTCATGAATATTGTTCCAGAGCATTTATAACTGGATGCAGATTTGTTTGTAATATTCTGGGTTTATTCTTGTCAAAATGATCAGATTAAAGGTGATTTTTTTCTTTTAGATATTCACAATGAGGTCACATAATCAAAAATATCTTGGCCCACATGTGAGGAGTAAATTCACCCACATGTAGAAGTTGTGAACTTGCACATTTTTAGTTCTTTCCATGACACTTTGGTTTCAAAAGTTTCACCGAGACAGTTTTTTTTTTTCTTTTAAAACCTGCTGCACTTTTGCATGACTCACTGAAGACACAGATTACATGTACCAGAGTTATGTAATCAGAGTACAAATTATGAGTAACTGTATTCAGTTACAGTTACTGTTTCAGTCAGTGGTAATTTCCTGTTTTCACATTTTGGGCTATATTCCTTTTTTTTTTCTTTTTTTTCGGTAATTCCATTCATTGCCGGACACTAAACCAGGTCTAAACCAGGTCCAAACCAAGACTAAACCAGGTCACTAAACCAGGTCTAAACCAGGTCTAAACCAGACTAAACCAAACCAAGGACTAAACCAGGTCTAAACCAGGTCTAAACCAGGTCTAAACCAGGTCTAAACCAGGTCTAAACCAGGTCTAAAACAGGTCTAAAACCAGGACTAAAACCAGGTCTAAACCAGGTCTAAACCAGGTCTAAACCAGGTCTAAAACCAGGTCTAAACCAGGACTAAACCAGGTCTAAACCAGGTCCAAACCAAGGACTAAACCAGGTCTAAACCAGGTCTAAACCAGGACTAAACCAGGTCTAAACCAGGTCTAAACCAAGGTCTAAACCAGGTCTAAACCAGGTCTAAACCAGGTCTAAACCAGGTAAACCAGGACTAAACCAGGTCTAAACCAGGTCTAAAACCAGGTCTAAAACCAGGTCTAAACCAGGAGGTCTAAAAAAACCAGGTCTAAAACCAGGTCTAAACCAGGTCTAAAACCAGGTCTAAACCAGGACTAAAACCAGGTCTAAACCAGGTCTAAACCAGGTCTAAACCAGGTCTAAACCAGGTCTAAACCAGGACTAAAACCAGGTCTAAAACCAGGTCTAAACCAGGTCTAAAACCAGGTCTAAACCAGGTCTAAAACCAGGTCTAAACCAGGTCTAAAACCAGGTCTAAACCAGGTCTAAAACCAGGTCTAAACCAGGTCTAAACCAGGTCTAAAACCAGGTCTAAACCAGGTCTAAACCAGGTCTAAAACCAGGTCTAAACCAGATCTAAAACCAGGTCTAAAACCAGGACTAAAGCAGGTCTAAACCAGGTCTAAACTATGTCTCAAACAGGATTTAACAGGACTAAACCAGGCTTTTTACAGGCTTTTTATTTTCTTTTATCAGACAAAACATATTATGTTACGATTTCCTCGCCTTTGCTTCTCTACAGCAAATCAAGTAATCCAAAGTATTCAGATTACATTACTCACTTTAAGTAATTTAATGCAACACTGACAGTCTAAATGTGCAGAGTTTGTGCGTTAAACGTGTGAAAAAAACAAAACAAAACACGACTCTTTGCGACGAGGAAACGACAACAACAGGAAATAACAGATCAGATAAAAGTGTGATATTTTCTTTTTTTTAAACGATCGCCCACAGCACCAACTATCAAAACGGAGCTCGTGGGCGTCGGCTTCACCTTTCGTCTGTGCCCAAACAAATCGGCTGCAGCCCCGGGGCCCGGCGCTCGATTCAAATCCGCTCGTCTTCGCATTTGCACAGAGGATCCATCAGTGTCACACGCAGCGGAAACTCTGGCGGTGAGAAAGACGTGTTGTTCTGGAGCCGGTGGTCAGAGATGTAGGCCGAGAATCTGCGCGTGGTCACAGCAGCGAGTCATGGAAACCAACCAACCGACCGAGACAAACCGAGAGGGGGGGTTTGGAGGTCAGGGCGAGGTGTGAGAAAACGAGAAAAGAAAAGACAAACACAAACAAACGGAGTAATTAAAGGAAATGAATGCAACCTGTGAGCTTTCGGTTTTAAAATATGAGCTACAGCTTCAATCTATCAGAAAATGACGTAAAAGTAGTGAAATTGTCTCGCCGCGTGGACAAGTTTTCTTAAAATAAACGACCTCGAGACCAGAATGAAGCATCTCAGAGCTAGAAAGTAGAAAATAAATCTGAAAACAACATGAATCTGTGTGAAATTCATTCGTTTTTCAAAATAAAACCAAAAATAAGAAAATGAAAAAACAACTATTTTCTTCATTATTTGTCTCCAAAATCAAAATGAAAAAAAAAAAAACTGAACCAGGACAAAACTAAACAGGAAAAAAAAAAAAACTGAACCAGGACTAAAAGGACTGAAACAAGGACTAAACTAGGACTGAACCAGGACTGAACCAGGACTAAACCAGGTCTGGGACTAGCCCGGGACTTAGACCAGGACCAGACAAGGACTGAGTCCAGGACCGGGACTGAGACCGAGACTAAGACCGGGAACAAGACCAGAACTGACACCAGGACTGAGACCAAGACTGAAAACGGTTTAGTCCTGGTTTAGTCCTGGTTTAGTCCTAGTTTAGTTTAGTCCTGGTTCAGTCCTGGTTTAGTCCTAGTTTAGTCCTGGTTCAGTCCTGGTTTAGTCCTAGTTTAGTCCTGGTTTAGTCCTGGTTTAGTCCTGGTTTAGTCCTAGTTTAGTCCTGGTTAGTCTGGTTTAGTCCTGGTTCAGTCCTGGTTCAGTCCTGGTTTAGTCCTGGTTCAGTCCTGGTTCAGTCCTGGTTTAGTCCTAGTTTAGTCCTGGTTTCAGTCCTGGTTTAGTCCTAGTTTAGTCCTGGTTTAGTCCTGGTTTAGTCCTAGTTTAGTCCTGGTTCAGTCCTGGTTTAGTCCTAGTTTAGTCCTGGTTCAGTCCTGGTTCAGTCCTGGTTCAGTCCTAGTTCAGTCCTGGTTTAGTCCTAGTTTAGTCCTGGTTCAGTCCTGGTTCAGTCCTAGTTTAGTCCTGGTTCAGTCCTGGTTTAGTCCTAGTTTAGTCCTGGTTCAGTCCTGGTTTCAGTCCTGGTTTCAGTCCTAGTTTAGTCCTGGTTCAGTCCTAGTTTTTCAGTTCAGTCCTGGTTCAGTCCTGGTTTAGTCCTAGTTTAGTCCTGGTTCAGTCCTGGTTCAGTCCTAGTTTAGTCCTGGTGCTGACGTAGTTTCTAACATGAAAAAATTACTGTCATGAGTTGGCAAGAAGTTTTTCAGTGAGTCACTTTCACATTGTTGTTGAAAATCTAATTTCTAAACAGAACCGTGAACGACCACAATCTCCTGAAAATGTGTTGTTTTTGGTTCACGCTGATCTGATTCATCAGCCGGTTTCACTTTGTGGAAACCGTCTGACCTCGCAGCATTAGGATTCGTTCTCGACAGTAGGTGAGTACTTTTTTAATTTAACCAATCGCTGCTGTTTGTTTGTGATGTTTGTAATGCACCGGAACGTTCAGGTGTCCATGTAATTGCCGTCTTCACAGCTCTTCGCTGATTGGCCGGTGCACGGTCGACAACTTCCGAGTTTTTACAAACCGTCTAAGTGTATTCTGATTCCTGATCTAGTCACTGGAGAGAAATGAAGCAGAGCGGAGACACTAGGTGGCGCTGGTCTGACTAGTTGTACACAGCCCACCTCTGGGAAAAAAAGCCAGTTTGCAAAGACACAGGTGCCAACAAAGACACTTTTCGGTGCTTTTGAGGATGAACGAGTGCGACTGAGATGTTTGTTACTGCACAAGTGAACACTGTTTAAGCTCTAAGAACTTTAATGTACTGTGTCAGACAATGAAATAATAATGTCACTCACAAATTTGAGATTCACTGCAATACGATATCAGTCTAATACAGGAGTGTCAAACTCATTTTGTTCCGGGGGTCGTGTCCAACCGACTTTGATCCCAAAGTGTCCGGATCAGAAAACTCATGTCATATAAACCCCAAAAATAACAATAAGTTCAAATATTTGTGCAGAGAAACACAAATCTATTACAGAAATCTTTTTTAATTGATGAACTCTTTCTTTTACAGAATATTTATAATATTATGAACAACCTGAAAAATGTAATTTCAACACAAAGTTTTAACATGAACTTGTATGTAAATAGGAATATGTCAATTTTTATTGTAAAATCCTGCACTCGGCTCCACTTTTCTCATGTTGGACATTTTTTCTGATGAGGGTGTCACGGTCAACAGTCAAAACGATCGTCCTTTAAGAGCGTTTGGAAAGAGACAAGTCTTCATTTGTGCTGCTCTGGTGGGAGGGGCCACGTACAGAGACGCTGGAGACGCTGCTGTGATAAACACCACAGAAAATTAACAAGATTTTAATAGAAAATATAATTTAAATATTTTAGTAGAAAATCAGCTGAGGGCCAGATTAAAGGTCTTGGAGGGCCGGATCTGGCCCCTGGGCCGTATGTTTGACACCTGTGCTCTAATACGAGGGTGTTCAAACTCCAGCCTGCCAAACTTGAATAATAATAATCATTATTTTCAGTGTTTTAAGAGTCATTTCAGTAGTAAACACAGTGGGACTTGAAAGACAGATATTTTGTTGTAATGTTTGGAATGATTTTCAATTATGGCATATTTCAATTTCTACATATCCCGTGTTATTTTTTTCTTTTATCAGGTGAATTACCAAAACACTCCAACAATCCGTCTGCTCCTGGTCCGTGTGGCACTTTTGTCAAATTTTAGAACCGTTTGTGGCCCACGAGTCAAAAAGTTTGCCCACCCCTGGTCTATTATGTGGAGACTCCAACATGTCTGTCTTTGAAAAGCATAAATGTTTATTGTTTTGTTTTGTCACTGTCCTTGTCTGTTTTAAAAATGGACCATGAGTCTGGAATAAAGATGAACTGAACTAAACTATTTTGTATTTTTTCTCAAGTTTTTACACTGAATTAAAACATTTTGGCCGTTTTTCTAACGTGTGCAAGTCTCAAAAGTTGCATAATTTCATGTATGAACTGTGTCACCGTGGTAACTGTTGAACATTCCGGCCATAGAGATCAAAAAGGACACCCCCAGCACGATGTAAAGTATCAAGACGAACAGACGTACTTAAACTGTTCATGTGGAGAGTGCGACGCCCGTGACTCTGTGAATCTGTGATCAGACGAGTTCAGAGTTGTTTTAAATAAACTTGTGATGAGTCTGTAATCCTCTGCTCCGGGTCAGGGCCGAGTCTTTCGCTTGTCCCACTGACCCACTTTCCACTCAGGTCACTTGTGTAATACTGTGAGCAGGTGGCGCCCTCTACTGGACAAAGTCTGCACGTCCAAAACACAAGAGTTTGTCCGGAAATGTGCTTTAAACTTCCACTTTGGAGCAAAGAAAACTAAACTTATGTCATAAATTGTGTTGTTGAAGTGCAGTTGACCAAATGTTTACAGTTGGCTCAAGATTTTTAACTTATAAAACAGATAAATAAGTAAAAGAATGAGTTTTTAATATTAAATAAATGTTTTTGGGATCCTAAACACACTGTACAAAGCAGATTTACAGTAAAATATTAGGTCAAGGTTAAATCAGTTTAGTGAGTAGTGTAACAAATTAAAAATACAAAATTGATTTAAAAAAAAAAAACCAAAAAAAAATTAACTGTAAAAAAAAAAAAAAAAAAAAAAAAGGAAGCTCCATTCTGTGTTAAAGATAAAGATAAAATAATAATAATAGTAATAATAATAATAATAATAAATAAATAAATAATAATAATAATAATAATAAAATAATAAAATACATAAAACATAAATAAATACATAAAATTAAAATATATAAATAAAATAATAATACAAAAAATAATACATAATAATAAATCTACTTGACCATATCAGAGTAGTAAATAAAGTAAATAGTAAATAAATAAAAAAATAATAAGTAAACAGTAAATAAAACCAATTAACTGTAAAACAAACAAAAAAATAAATAAATAAATAGAGAAAAATAGGAGGCTCAAGACAATAAATAAATAAATAAATAAATAAGATCAAAATAAATAAATACATAAAAATAAATACATAAATAAAAATAAATTAATTAATTAAATTAAATATAAAAAACATTAAAAAAATATATATCATTACAATAATGATAAAATCTACATCTACATCAACAGAATTTGTAAAAGTTAATGTCTATGCAAACATTCAGAGTAAAACATAAAATAAACTTATAAACTTCTGATATTAAACATGATCTTTTTTTGATTCCACATGTTCAGTTTGCTTCTTATCGTGTTTATTTGTTTTTTTTTTTCTCTGCAGCTGAACGTGGTCGACTCTAATCCGCTTAAGACGTCATTAAACTCTGACTCTCCTCTCTCCTCCTTCCCTCTTCTTCTCCCTCTTCCCTCTTCTTTCTCTCCTCCCTCTTCTCTCTCTCTTCCTCTTTCTTTCTCCTCCCTTCCTCTTTCTCTCTTTCCCTCCCCTCTCTTTCTCTCCTCATCTTTCCCCCTCTCTCTCTCTCCCCCTCCCCCCTCTGTCTCTCTCCTCCCCTCTTGTTCTCTCTCTCTCTCCCCTCTCTTTCTCCCCTCGCTCTCCTTCTCCTCCTCATTCTCTCTCTCTCTCTCCTCCCTCTCTCTCTCTCTCTCTCTCCTCCTCCTCTCTCTCTCTCCTCTTCTCTCCATTTCTTGCCCTCCCTCTCCTCTCTCTCCTCTCCTTCCTTTCTCTCTCTTTTTCCTCTCTTCCCTCTCTCTCCTTCTCTCTCCTCTCTCTCTCTCTCTCTTCTCTCTCCCTCTTCTCTTCTCCCTCTCCCTTCTCTCTCTTCCTCTCTTCCCTCTCTCTGTTTCGTTCCCTCCCTTTCCTCTCTCTCCTCTCTCCTCTCCTTTCCTCTCCTGTCTCTTTCTCCTCTTGCTCTCTCTCTCTCTCTCTGTCTCTCCTCCTCTTTCTCTCCCTCCGTGTTCATCCTGTCTGTCTCTCTCTCTCTTTTTCTCCCCCTTTCTCTCTCTCTCTTTCTCCACCACCCCCTCCCTCTCCTTCCTTTCATCTCTCCCTCCTCTCTCTCTCTCTCCTCCCTCTCTCTTCTCCTCTCTCCCTCTCTCCATTTCTTGCCCTCCCTCTCCTCTCCTCTCTCCTCTCTCCTCTCCTTCCTTTCATCTCTCTCTCCCTCTCTCTCTCCTCCCTCTTGCTCTCCTCTCTCTTTCTGTTCCCCCTTTCTCTCCCTCCCTCTCCTCCCTCTCTCTTTTCCTCTCTTCCCCTCTCTCTCCTTCCCTCCCTCCCTCTCTTCTCCTCTCTCTCTCTCTTCTCTCTCTCTCTCCCTCTCTTCTCCTCTCTTCCCCTCTCTCTCTCTCTCTCTCTCTCCTCCCTCTCTCTCTCTCTCTCCCTCTCTCTCTCCTCTCTCCTCACTCCTCTCTCCTCTCTCTCTCTCTTCTCTCTCTCTCTCTCTCCTCTCTTCCCTCTCTCTCTCCTCTCTCTCTCTCTTCTCCTCTCTCTCTCTCTCTCTCTCCTCTCCCTCTCTTCTCCTCTCTTCCCTCTCTCTCTCTTTCTCTCCCTCCCTCTTCTCCTCTCTTCCCTCTCTCTGTTTCGTTCCTCCCTCCCTCTCCTCTCTCTCCTCTACTCCCTCCCTCCTTTCCTCTCCTGTCTCTTTCTCCTCTTGCTCTCTCTTTCTCTCTCCCCTTGTTCTCTCCCTCCCTCCTTCTTTCTCTCTCCTTCTCTCCCTCCCTCAATGTCTCTTCTCCTCATCTCCCTCCCTCTCTCTTCTTCTCTTCTCCTCTCTTCCTCTCTTCTCTCCTCTCTTCCCTCTCTCTGTTTCTTTTCCTCCCTCCCTCTCTTCTCCTTCTCTCCCTCTCTCCGTCCTTCAGATTCTTAGTGGATTATTGCAGAGTTTTGTCGTGTGTCTGAGGCTCGTGTGACGTTTTCTTTGTTTGTTCTTTTGTTTCTGAAAAAGCAACACTGCGGAACATCACACAGAACCAAAAAGAACCGACTCAAAGAACTGTGCCGAAGAGAAGCGCTTTAAATAAACCAAAGAACACGGGAAACTCTGACTCTGTGTGTCATTTGTTCATTCGTTTTTCAAAATAAAACCAAAAATAAGAAAATGAAAAAAAATAAAAAAATTTCTTCATTATTTGTCTCCAAAACCAAAATGAAAAAAACAGATAAAGATTCGTTTTTTCAGTTTTCGATTTTGTGTTTACATGAAAATTGGAAGAAAAAAAAACGGATAACGGACGTTTACGTGACTTAAACTGAGATACGGAACTGAACGAGGACTGAGACCGGGACCAGAACCGGATCTGGTTTAGTCCTGGTTCAGTTCTGGTTTAGTCCTGGTTCAGTTCTGGTTTAGTCTGGTTTAGTCCTGGTTCAGTTCTGGTTTAGACCTGGTTTAGTCCTGGTTTATTCTCAGTGTAATCCTGTTTTCGTCCTGGGATCAGGCCTGGTTCTGGTCCTAGTCCTGGTCCTGGTCTCAGTCCCGGTCTCAGTCCTGATCAGTCTACGGGCGCTCCTGGATTAGTCCTGGTTGAATTCTGGTTTAGACCTGTTTAGTCCTAGTGTAGTCCTGTAGACCTGCTTTAGACCTGCTTTAGACCTGCTTTAGACCTGGTTTAGACCTGCTTTAGACCTGGTTTAGATCTGGTTTAGACCTGGTTTAGACCTGCTTTAGACCTGGTTTAGACCTGCTTTAGACCTGGTTTAGACCTGCTTTAGACCTGGTTTAGACCTGCTTTAGACCTGGTTTAGATCTGGTTTAGAGCTGGTATAGACGTGGTTTTAGTACTGGGATCAGTCCTGGTTTAGTCCTGGTCTCAGTCCTGATCAGTCTATACAGGCGCAACTTTGGGCCCATCCCGACACTCCTGGTTCCGTCTTGGTTCAGTCCTGGTTTAGTCCTGGTTCAGTCCTGGTTTGATCCTGTTTCAGTCCTGGTTGAGTCCTGGTTCAGTCCTGGGTTAGTCCTGGGTTAGTCCTGGTTTAGTCCTGGTTTAATTCTGTTTTAGTCCTGGTTTAGACCTGTTTTAGTCCTGGTTCAGTCCTGGTTCAGTCCTGTTTCAGTCCTGGTTTAATCGTGTTTTTGTCCTGGTTCCGTCCTGTTTCAGTCCTGGTTTAGTCTTGGTTCAGTCCTGGGTTAGTCCTGGTTTAGTTCTTGTTCAGTCCTGGTTTAATTCTGTTTTAGTCCTGGTTTAGACCTGGTTTAGAGTCCTGTTGGTTCAGTCCTGGTTCAGTCCTGGTTCAGTCTTGGTTCAGTCCTGGTTCAGTCTTGGTTCAGTCCTGGGTTTAGTCCTGGTTCAGTCCTGTTCAGTCCTGGTTCAGTCCTGTTTCAGTCCTGGTTTAGTCCTGATTCAGTCCTGTTTAAGTCCTTCTAAGTCCTGGTTCAGTCCTGGTTCAGTCCTGTTTAGTCCTGTTTAAGTCCTGGTTCAGTCCTAAGTCCTGTTTCAGTCCTGGTTCAGTCCTGTTCAGTCCTGTTTAAGTCCTGTCTAAGTCCTGTTTCAATCCTGGTTCAGTCCTGGTTCTGCCCACGTGCTCAGCTGCTCCTCGGCTCGTGAATACCTCTTTCTTTCTTTCTTTCTTTCTTTCTTTCTTTCGCTCGTGTTGGTCACATGATCCGCGGGGGGCAGCGTCCGGCTCGTCCCGCGGCCAGGCTCCGAGCCGCGGCGCTGGGGGCGGGAGGCGGGAGGGACACTGGGGCCCTTTGTCCCGGTGGAGCGGGGCCCGAGAGCGTCCGCGGGCACAGGGGGGTCAGCGGGTTCGGCCGGGCCCCGGGGGGGAGGTTATAAATGGACCCGGAGACGTTTTTCTTGCCGCGTCATTCCCGTAAACAGAAGCGAGAAACACGAGCGAACGGCGGGAATCGATACAAACGAGGAGAGATTAAACACAGACGACAGAGACACCGGAGTCTCAAAATAAAATAAAAACACCTGGGACGTGACCGGTTTGGGTTGGTAATAATAAAAAATAAAACGAGTCCTGGTTCAGTCCTGGTTTAGTCCTGGTTTAGTTTAGTCCTGGTTAGACCTGGTTTAGTCTTGGTTTAGTCCTGGTTTAGTCCTGTTAGTCCTGGTTAGTCCTGGTTTAGTCCTGGTTCAGTCCTGGTTTAGTCCTGGTTTAGTCCTGGTTTAGTCCTTTAGTCCTGGTTTAGTCCTGGTTCAGTCCTGGTTTTAGTCCTGGTTTAGTCCTTGGTTTCAGTCCTGTTTAGTCCTGGTTTAGTCCTGGTTCAGTTCCTGGTTTAGTCCTGGTTCAGTTAGTCCTGGTTTCAGTCCTGGTTTAGTTTCCTGTTTCAGTCCTGTTTCAGTCCTGGTTCAGTCCTGTTTTAGTCCTGTTTTAGTCCTGGTTCAGTCCTGTTTTAGTCCTGGTTCAGTCCTGGTTTTAGTCCTGGTTTACCTGGTTCAGTCCTAGTTTTCAGTCCTGTTTTAGTCCAGTCCTGGTTCAGTCCTTGTTTTAGTCCTGTCCTGTTTAGTTCAGTCCTGTTTTAGTCCTGTTTTAGTCCTGGTTCAGTCCTGGTTCAGTTAGTCCTGTTTTAGTCCTGGTTTCAGTCCTGGTTCAGTTCAGTTTTAGTCCTGGTTCAGTCCTGTTTTAGTCCTGTTTTAGTCCTGGTTCAGTCCTGGTTCAGTTCTGTTTTAGTCTGTTTAGTTGAGTGAAGGCACTAGGTGGCGCAAACAGTCCTGGTCCTTCAGTCTGAGATCAGTCTTGGTTTAGTCTTGGTTTAGTCTTGTTTTAGTCCTTGTTTTAGTCCTGGTTCAGTCCATTATCCATTTTTTTTCATTATTCATTTAAACAGGAACATAGGGGCCAAAAAATCAGATTTGGGTCACTTCAGGCTGGAGTCTGAATGTAGATTTAATAAGAAGCAATAAAAAATAATCAGAGACTGGTGTAAAATAAGACATAAATTATATAAAAGTATGTACGGTAAGTAATAAACAAATATCGTAATACAGTATATCACCGTTATAAACAAGAGACGTACTTTTTTGTAAATTTTAGTTCTTTCTCGAGCACAGCGAACGTTTATGATTTATGACATCGTGTTCGTCGGATGGGAACAGGTTAATAACAATGACGTCAGCTGAAACTCGCCTGTAGCGTGAGAATTTACTTTCACTTTTACAGCTCCAGTGCATTAAGAGCCGATGATGTAAGTGCGTTTCTGTGAAGACGCGAACCAACAGGAGACAGAGAAACAGACACGGCCCAAAGTCGATCGAGTCACTCTGGAGGAACAAAAACGCTGGAAAAGAACGAGATCAGGAGGTAGAAAGTTTATTCTGACATAACGCCGCTCCGACAGACCCGCACCCCGACATTCTGACATTCCGACAACCCTCGATGCCACAGGTGTCAAACATAAGGCCTCCAAGACCTTTAATCTGGCCCTCAGCTGATTTTCTACTAAAAAAATATTTAATGATATTTTCTATTAAAATCTTGTTAATTTTCTGTGGTGTTTATCACAGCAGCGTCTCCAGCGTCTCTGTACGTGGCCCCTCCCACCAGAGCAGCACAAATGAAGACTTGTCTCTTTCCAAACGCTCTTAAAGGACGATCGTTTTGACTGTTGACCGTGACACCCTCATCAGAAAAATGTCCAACATGAGAAAAGTGGAGCCGAGTGCAGGATTTTACAACAAAAATTTACTTATTCCTATTTACATAACAAGTTCATGTTAAAACTTTGTGTTGAAATTGCATTTTTCTTAAAGTTTCAGGTTGTTCATAATATTATAATATTATGTAAAAGAAACAGTTCATCAATTAAAAAAGATTTCTGTAATAGATTTGTGTTTCTCTGCACAAATATTTGAACTTATTGCTGTTTTTGGAGTATATATTGACATGAGTTTTCTGATCCGGCCCCTTTGGGATCAAAGTAGAGTCGGCCCCAAAATGAGTTTGACCCCCCTGCTCGATGCCAACATGCCCCCATCCCAAAACTTTTTACGTTGCCGTTCTGACGATCTACTCATACTTTGGAGCATCACATTTTTTGACTTGTTTACACCACGTGGACCGAGCCTCTAAGCCAGGACTAAAACCAGGACTAAACCAGAACTAAACCAGAACTAAACGAGGTCTAAACTAGGACTAAACCAGGTCTAAAACCAGGTCTAAAACTAAGTGTAAAACTAGGTCTAAACCAGGACTAAATCAGGACAAAAATCAGTACTAAATCAGGTCTAAACCAGGTCTAAAACTAGGACTAAACCAGGTCTAAAACTAGGACTAAACCAGGATTAAACCAGGACTAAAACAGGTCTAAACCAGGACTAAACTAGGATTAAACCAGGACTAAACCAGGTCTAAACCAGGACTAAACTAGGTCTAAACCGGGTCTAAAACCGGGTCTAAAACTAGGTCTAAACCAGGACTAAATTAAGACTAAACCAGGACTAAAACCAGGTCTAAACCACAACTAAACCAGGACGTAACCAGGTCAAAAACCAAATCTAAAACCAGGTCTAAACCAGGACTAAACCAGGACTAAACTAAGACTAAACCAACCTGGACTAAATCAGGACTAAAACCAGGACTAAACCAGAACTAACTTGGTCTAAACCAGGACTAAACTAAGACTAAACCAGGACTAAAGTAGGTCTACACCAGGCCTAAATTTGGTCTAAAACCAGGTCTAAAACTAGGTCTAAAACCAAGACTAAACCAGGTCTAAATCAAGACTAAATCAAATCTAAACCAGGACTAAACCAAGTCTAAAATAGTACTAAAACAGAACTAAAACCAGGACTAAACCAGGTCAAAAACCAAATCTAAAACCAGGTCTAAACCAGGACTAAACCAGGTCTAAACCAGGTCAAAAACCAAATCTAAAACCAGGTCTAAACTAGGACTAAACCAGGATTAAACCAGGACTAAAACAGGTCTAAACCAGGACTAAACTAAGACTAAACCAGGACTAAACCAGGACTAAACCAGGTCTAAACCAGGACTAAACTAGGTCTAAACTGGGTCTAAAACCGTGTCTAAAACTAGGTCTAAACCAGGACTAAATTAAGACTAAACCAGGTCAAAAACCAAATCTAAAACCAGGTTTAAACCAGGTTTAAACCAGGTCTAAACCAGGTCTAAACCAGGACTAAACCAAGACTAAACCAGGTCCAAACCAGGTCTAAACCAGGACTAAACCAGGTCAAAAACCAAATCTAAAACCAGGTCTAAACCAGGACTAAACCAGGTTTAAACCAGGTTTAAACCAGGACTAAAACTAGGTCTAAACCAGGACTAAACCTCTGCTGCAACTTAATAATTCCCTCGTGCGTCAGAACAGCGAAATGTTGGAAAAAAGTGAAAGTGGAGTCACTCCAAAGGAATAAAAAAAAAAAAAAAAAAAGTCGGTCGTAGTTCTGGGACGTTTGATAAAAACGTAAACGCCGTCACTCAGTCGGACGTCGGTGTCGGAGACGTCGGTGTCGGAGACGTCGGTGTCGGAGACGTCGGTGTCGGAGACGTCGGTGTCGGAGACGTCGGTGTCGGAGACGTCGGTGTCGGAGACGTCGGTGTCGTGTCGGAGTGACAGCGCGTGACCCGTGACCTACACGCTGGAGTTTATCTTATCATTAAACCTGTTCTCTTTGACCTTTTTGTACTTTATGACTCACAGTTTCACGGCAGATCTGATAACTGCATCGTCATTTGTGTTGGACGAGAAAAAACTTAGTCATGGTTAGTTTGAAAAATCAATTCTCAGAAACAGTGGACGTTTACACGGTTCGACTTTAGTTACGGCCATGAATAAAACAGTGTTGGGGAGTAACAGATTACATGTACTGAGTTAAGTAATCAGAGTACAAATGATGAGTAACTGTATTCAGTTACAGTTACTGTTTCAATGAGTGGAAATTGGATTACAGTTACTTTGTTGAAATAAATGGATTACACGGTGGGATTTTACTGTTTTCACATTTTGGGCTATATCCCCCTTCTTCTTTTTTTACTCTGTAATTTCACTCATAACTAAACCAGGTCTAAACTAGATCTAAACCAGGACTAAAACCAGGTCTAAAGCAGGACTATACCAGGACTAAACTAGGACTAAACCAGTTTTAAACCAGTTCTAAACTAGGTCTAAACCAGGTCTAAAGCAGGACTACACCAGGTCCAAACTAGGACTAAAAAACCAGGACCAAACCAGGAATAAACCAAGACTAAATCACATCTAAACCAGGACTAAACCAGTTTTAAACCGGGTCTAAACTCGGTCTAAACCAGGACTAAACCAGGACTAAACCAGGTCCAAACCAGGTCCAAACCAGGACTAAAACCAGGACTAAACCAGGTCTAACATCAGAACTAAAACCAGCTCTAAACCAGGACTAAACCAAAACTAAAACCAGGACCAAACCAGGATTTAATCAGGACTAAACCATGCCACGCCTCCTAAGCTGCCAATCCGGGAAAATACTGTCCCAGGGCTAAACCAGAACTAAAACCAGGACTAACCCAGGACTAAAACCAGGACTAAACTAGGGACACTAAACCAGGACTAAACCAGGACTAAACCAGGACTAAAACCAGGACTAAACTAGGACTAAACCAGGACTAAACCAGAACTAAAACCAGGACTAACCCAGGACTAAAACCAGGACTAAACTAGGACTAAACCAGGACTAAACCAGGGACTAAAAGGACTAAACCAAAACCAGGACTAAACCAGGACTAAAACCAGGACTAAACTAGGACTAAACCAGGACTAAACCAGAACTAAAACCAGGACTAACCCAGGACTAAAACCAGGACTAAACTAGGACTAAACCAGGACTAAACCAGACTAAACCAGGAAAAACCAGGACTAAACCAGGACTAACCCAGGACTAAACCAGAACTAAAACAGGACTAACCCAGGAGTAAAACCAGGACTAAACTAGGACTAAACCAGAACTAAACTAGGATTAAAACCAGGACTAAAACAGGACTAAAACAGGACTAAACCAGAACAAAACCAGGACTAAAATCAGGACTAAACCAGGACTAAACAAGGTCTAAAACAGGGCTAATGTAGGACTAAAAACAGTATTTAATCAGGACTAAACCAGGTCAGCTTTTCTGTATTTTATGACAGTTTTTGCCTCTTTTTACTATTGGCGAGCATCAAATTGGTCCAAAATAGGAACGTTTCTTGTATAAAACTTGGACAAATCAGTGGTTTTGTATAAATCTGTCGGGACGGGGGACACTGGGTTCCAAACTGGGACCGTCCCGGGTAAACTGGGACTTCCTGGTCACTGTGGCTCTGCATTATCATCCACGCCCGTACAGTACAGGTCTATTTTTACACCGTACACAACCGGCTCCGCGCGCCTCCCTCGCGCCTCGCCTCCCTCGCGCCTCCCTCGCGGCTCACACCACGTCGCCCGTTTATCAGACCGATGTTCACCGAGACTGCAGCCTGTGACTCAGTGCGTTTTTCACTGGAAACACCCGGCGCGATTTGCCAAACAAAGAGCGCGTGTGTGGGCGTGAGCGTTTCCTCCTCCGCCGCCGTAAACCTGTCCTCCCCGACCGACCTGTCCCCACAACTCACACACACACACACTCACACACACACACACACACACACACACACACACACACACTCACACACACACACACACACACACCACACACACACACACACACACACACACTCGGACCGACCGGGACTCCAGTTATACAACTGTGTAGAAGATATAAACCAGACTGAACCAGGTCTAAACTAGGACTAAACCAGGTCTAAAACCAGGACTGAACCAGGTCTAAAACTGGGTCTAAACCAGGTCTAAAACCAGGACTGAACCAGGTCTAAACTAGGACTAAACCAGGACTAAAACCAGGACTGAACCAGGTCTAAAACTGGGTCTAAACCAGGTCTAAAACCAGGACTGAACCAGGTCTAAACTAGGACTAAACCAGGACTAAAACCTAAAACTAAACCAGGTCTAAACCAGGTCTAAAACCTCTAAAACCAGGGAAAACCAGGTCTAAAAACTGGGTCTAAACCAGGTCTAAACCAGGACTCTAAAACCAGGTCTAAACTAGGTCTAAACCCTAGGTCTAAAACCAGGTCTAAAACCAGGTCTAAAAACAGGTCTAAACCAGGTCTAAACCAGGTCTAAAACCAGGTCAGGTCTAAAACCAGGTCTAAAAACCAGGTCTAAAACCAGGTCTAAAACTAGGAAACCAGGTCTAAACCAGGTCTAAAACCTAGGGTCTAAACCAGGTCTAAAACCAGGTCTAAAAGGTCTAGGTCTAAACCTAAACCAAAAAGGTCTAAAACCAGGTCTAAACCAGGTAAACTAGGTCTAAAACCAGGTCTAAAACCAGGTCTAAACCAGGTCTAAACCAGGTCTAAACCAGGTCTAAAACCAGGTCTAAAAGGTCTAGGTCTAAAACAGGTCTAAACAGGTCTAAGGTCAAGTCTAAACCAGGTCTAAAACTAGGTCTAAAACTAGGTCTAAACCAGGACTAAACCAGGTCTAAAACCAAAATCAGTCCTGGTCTCAGTCCTGGATTGGTCCCGGTCCGAGTCCCAGTCTCTGTCCGGGTCACCAGACGGTCTACACGGGCGCACGTCTGGGCACGTCCCCACACTCCTGGTTCAGTCCTGGTTTAGTCCTGAGTCCGGGACCAGGACTGAGACCAGGACGCTCAAACCTGTCCTCCCTGACGGACCCGTCTCCAAACACCGGGACCGACCGGGACTCGTGTTTTCCCGCCGCTCAGTTCGCGTCACACTCGTCATTCCGCACATTCTCAGGAAACTCAGATTTACACGAGTAAACGGTTGTTGGTTTAAAACTCACAGCTGATAACGTGACTCTTTATCTGCGAACCCGTGACCCCAGACGAGCGACCTCTGACCCCGATACAAAAGGTCAGTTTAGGGAAGTAACGTGACGCAGAGGTTACAGGAGGAGAAGTGGAAGTGGTTAAGTTCTAAACTAAACCAAAAACACTGTTCTTAAAGCGGCTCATGCACCTTTAATCTAAAACAAAACTTACCTAGAACTTATAACTTTATACAAGTTAGAAACACGCTGAATCTGTGTCATTTGTTTATTTGTTTTTCCGAATAAAATCAAAAATAAGAAAAAAAATAAAAATTCTTCATTATTTGTCTCCAAAACCAAAATGAAAAAAAAAAAAAAAGTTTTCAATTTTGTGTTTAAATAAAAAATGGGGGAAAAAAAACGGATAACGGCCGTTTCCAGTGCAATGCCGTTTAAAGAAGTGCAATGCCGGACTGAACCAGGACTGAACCGGGACTAAAACAGGACTAAACCGGTCTCAGTCGTGGTTTCAGTCCCGAACTGGTCCCAGTCCTGGTTTAGGACTGAGACCGAGACTGAGGCCGGGGCCAGACCAGGATTGAGGAAGGTTTAGACCTGGTTTAGTCCTGGTTCAGTCTTTGTTTAGACCTGGTTCAGTCCTGGTTTAGACCTGGTTTAGTCCTGGTTTAGTCCTGGTTCAGTCCTTGTTCAATCCTGGTTCAGTCCTTGTTCAGTCCTGGTTTAGACCTGGTTTAGTCCTGGTTTAGTCCTTGTTCAGTCCTGGTTTAGACCTGGTTTAGTCCTGGTTCAGTCCTTGTTCAGTCCTGGTTTAGTCCTGGTTTAGTCCTGGTTCAGTCCTTAGTCCTGGTTTAGAGTCCTGGTTTAGTCCTGGTTTAGACCTGGTTCAGTCCTTGGTTCAGTCCTGGTTTCAGTCCTGGTTTAGACCTGGTTTAGTCCTGGTTTAGTCCTGGTTTTAGTCCTGGTTTAGTCCTGGTTTAGTCCTGGTTTAGTCCTGGTTCAGTCCTGGTTTAGTCCTGGTTTAGTCCTGGTTTTAGTCCTGGTTTAGAGTCCTGGTTTAGTCCTGGTTCAGTCCTGGTTTTAGTCCTGGTTTAGTCCTGGTCCTGGTTTCCAGTCCTGGTTTAGTCCTGGTTTAGTCCTGGTTCAGTCCTGGTTTAGTCCTTGTTCAGACTTGGTTCAGTTCGGCATCACAGTTTAAGTCACGTAAACAAGAAACGGTCATTATTCGATTTTCCATTTTTCATTTAAACAAAAAATTGAAAACTGAAAAAAAAAAAAAAAAACAACAACAAATGTTTATCTATTTTTTCATTTTGGTTTTGGAGACAAATAATGAAGAAAACTGTTATTTTTTCATTTTCTTATTTTTGGTTTTACTTTGAAAAACGACACACAGATTCTTAACGTTCACGTGAGTCGGTAAAAAGAATCATATTTTTTATTGTCTAAATCGTGCCGTTTATAAACTCCGGGCAGATTTGATTTCAGATTTAAGCGCGGCTGTGAAACGTGATCCCGGAGCTAAACCCGAGCCGTAAAAAGTCCCACCGGTTTCATTTCGCCGGTGACATTCTTTTTCGACGGACCGACTAAACATAGACGACTGTAAATTGTTTCTTAATCTTAAGTCAACACGGCGGAGCTCAAACACGTCCGAACCGAGAGTGAAAAGAGTCCAAATGTTTCTAGAATTACTCGATAAAAGCTCAAAAGGACATGAGAGACGTTTGGTTTGAGGAGCCTCCGAAAATCTACAAATCTAAAGACTTGATTGAGTTAGTTAATCCTGCCAGAGCCGCTTGATTAGATCCTACAGTCCACCGATACCGATACTGATACTGAGACTTTGCAGCTTCGTAGACTTTAATCTGAGTTTTATTTTAACCCAGTCTGACCGGAAATAATTGACATAGTTGGAGCTTCGAAAGTTGAGTCGGTACAAATGTTGTGCATGAGTGACACCACCTTCCTCCTCCACAGCTCTTTCAGTAGAAACATCTCTTCCCGCCTCTTTACTCTAGAAATCACGTTTTTTTTTTACAGCCGGTGCGCGTTCAGAATTACTGTTGAAGTTTCCTGTCTAGAAATAATTTATCGAACGACATGTCAGTTTTTAGAGCCTTCGTCCGCTTCATTCGCGCCATCGCTGGAAGGAATCTCCAAGAATCACCTCGGTTTGTCTTCACTCCTTTTCCCCTTCTCTTCTTCTTTCGGCGACCTCAAAAACCGACTTTCTTTTGCGGCGAACTGCTCGTGGATTCTCGTCCGCCGTCGCGACAAACTTTGTGCGAAATGCGAGGAAGCGACAGTTTTGAAAAAGCCTCTAAGAACCGCCGCATAAACCACGTAATCCCCGCATCCCGACGAGTCAGTTACACTAGTAGGGAGTTTGATTGACAACCTAACAGCCAATAGATAAAGAGGCAGCCTCGTTTTCTATTGGCTGATGTTTATCTGGCCTCAACACGTCCAGAGTTGATACATTTTCATTCTTTTTTTTTTTTGGTCATCATAATTACAAGGCTGCTGCGTCTCTGTAATGGTATTTTAAACTTTCATTGACAATTTGAAACAAAAAAAAAAATCCTCCATACAACCTTTAAAGGTTGTATAGAGGATTTATTTTTTGTTTCAAATTGTCAATGAAAGTTTAAAATACCATGTACCTTGTAATTATGATGACCAAAAAAAAAGAGAATGAAAATCTATCAACTGTGGATGTAGCGAGGCCAGATAAACATCAGCCAAAAGAAAACAAGGCTGCCTCTTTATCTATTGGCTGTTCGGTTGTCAATCAAACTCCCTATGTTTCTAGTGTAACTGACTGGCAGCGCGCGGGGATTATGTGGTTTACGCGGCGGTTCTTAGAGGCTTTTTCGAACTGTCGCTTCCTCGCATTTCACACAAAGTTTGTCGCGACGGCGGACGAGAATCCACGACCGGTTCGCCGCCAAAGAAAGTCCGTTTTTTGAGGTCGCTGAAAGAAGAAGAGAAGAGGAAAAGGAGCAAAGCCAAACTGAGGTGATTCTTGGAGATCTCGTCCAGCGATTGTGTGAATGAAGTGGACAAAGGGTCTAAAAACTGATGCATCGGTCGCTAAATTATTTCTAGACAGGAAACTTCAACAGTAATTCTGAACGCGCACCGGCTGTAAACAAACATGATTTCTAGAGTAAAGAGACGGGAGGAGATGTTTCTACTGAGGAGCTGTGTGTCACTGTATTTCTCTTCCCTTAAAAAAATCCTCCATACAACCTTTAAACAGAAACATGAAGAATCCGTGTGTCATTCGTTCATTTGTTTTTCAATATAAAACCAAAAATAAGAAAACAAAAAAACAACTATTTTCTTCATTATTTGTCTCCAAAACCAAAATGAAAAAACAGATAATGATTCACTTTTTCAGTTTTTGTGTTTAAATGAAAAATGGAAAAAAAATGGATACGTTTCCCGTTTACGTGACTTCCGTGACTGCGATGCCGGACTTTTGCGCTGCATACAGACTGAACCAGGACTGATCCAGGTCCGGGACAAGACCGGGACTGAGACCAGGACCAGAGCGGGACCAGAGCTTTGACTCCGAGCTTTGACTCCGAGCTTTGACTCCGAGCCTCAGCTTCGAGCTTTGGCCCTGCTGTGGGCTCTGAGCCTCCGGTCTGGTCCCGGTCTGGTCCTGGCTTGGTCCTGGTCTGGTCTCGGTCTCAGTCCCATTCTCAGTCTCGGTCTGGTCCCGGTCTGGTCCCGGCCTGGTCTCGGTCTCAGTCGCGCTCTGATCCCGCTCTGGTCTCAGTCTCGGTCTCAGTCCCAGTTTCAGTCTCGGTCTGGTCCTGGCCCGGTCCCGGCCTGGTCTCGGTCTCAGTCTCGCGCTCTGATCCCGCTCTGGTCTCAGTCTCGGTCTCAGTCCCAGTTTCAGTCTCGGTCTGGTCCTGGCCCGGTCCCGGCCTGGTCTCGGTCTCAGTCTCGGTCTGATCCCGCTCTGGTCTCAGTCTAGGTCTCAGTCCCAGTCTCAGTCTCAGGTCTGGTCCCGGTCTGGTCCCAGCCCGGTCCCGGCCTGGTCTCGGTCTCAGTTGCGCTCTGATCCCGCTCTGGTCTCAGTCTCGGTCTCAGTCCTGCTCTGGTCCCGGTCTGGTCCCAGTCTGGTCTCAGTCTCGGTCTCAGTCCTGCTCTGGTCCCGGTCTGGTCCCAGTCTCAGTCCTGCTCTGGTCCCGGTCTGGTCCCAGTCTCAGTCCTGGTTCAGTTCGGCATCACATAAACGGGAAACGGTCGTTATCTGTTTTTTCCATTCTTCATTTAAACACAAAATTGAAAACTGAAAAAATGAATCATTATCTGTTTTTTCATTTTGGTTTTGGAGACAAATAATGAAGAAAATAATAGTTGTTTTTTCGTTTTCTTATTTTTGGTTTTATATTGAAAAACAAATGAAGGAATGACACATGGATTATCAATCATCAGTCAGTCACAGCATTTATATAAAGACTCCCAAAGAGCTTTACAGTTCATGGTTCATTCACTCCAGGCTCAGTGGTGGGGAGCTGTTTAGTAGCCACAGCTGCCCTGGGGCAGACTGACGGAAGGCAATGTAGGTGAAGTGTCTTGCCTAAGGACACAGCAATAAGTTTTTTCCACTGACGCCCCCCTGTGGTGCCTGGTGTTCCCAGTGGCCCAGTCCGAGCTCACATCAGAGTTCTCCTCAGGCCCAGTCCTGCTGAGCTTCAGAGATCTGAAGAGATCAGACTTTAACAGGCTGGTTTGGTTCCAATATGTGTGAGGACTATTACAAAACACACATTTTAAAGTAACTTTACTCAGAAAGATGGACTCTCGTGACATTTGTGAGTGACAGACTCACGAGGATCCGTCCTGGCGCTCGCTGGTGCGATCAGGATCGACAGGTGAACGACCAACGTCACAACACAAGGGTTTGTACAGAAGAAAGGCCAAGGGCCAAGAACCAGAACAAACATGGCGACGCCGGCAGACTTACTTCAGACTATTTTAGTGTTAATACAGACTATTTAGTTTGTGAAAAATATGTAGAAGGTAAACGCTAAACCAGGGGTGTCCAAACTGTTTTCATCAAGGGCCACATGTCTAAACACAGATGAAGCAGAGGGACGATCGAGGGCCAAAGACTGGAGTTCAATACAGTTAAAACATGTTAGAATGAACCATCATCTTTATTCACGCTAAGATCCTTAAAACCACACACTAAATATTAAAAATTTGCTTTATCAAGGTCGATTTTAAAAAAATTTGCAGTAAAAAAGTATTTTTTAATTGATGCAAGGTCATTTGGGCCAATTCACCTGGAAGTCTGAGGGCCAAGAAAAATTTGTCTGAGGGCCACATTTGGCCCCTGGGCCATAGTTTGGACATGCCTGCGCTAAACGGTAATCTGTGCTTTTCTGTGAACTGGATATGACTAAAGTTGAATTTTTCATCTTGTTCTGCTGTTGTGACACTTTCACTAATCAGATTCATGACACTCTGCATTTTTCTAATGTTTTCAGTGAAGAGTCGTTCCAGCTTCGTAACGTGTAAAACTCGATTCAACAACAGATCAGTCGAGTGTGAGTCACAGAAACGAGTGGCTCCTCCTGTTGTTGTTTTCTTTGTTTTAGTTTCGAGGATGGAGTTGTAGATGGAAGACAGACGATCAGTTTCTGTTCAAGCATAGATTGTCCAACAAAAATATCCTCTTTAACTCGTCTCTCAAACCATTTTCTTTTCTCTGGCTCAGATCTGCACCTGTAAAACTCTACGTGTGGTGAATCTTTATCATCAGTTAAGCGGAAGTTTGTGGAAAAAGTTTAACAGATACAAACTAAAAAAAAAATACAGGAAGTAGTGCTGAGTTTGAAATACTTCTACCTATCGTATGTGCAGTGTTGGGAAGGTGACTTTTAAAATGTAATCCCCTACAGATTACAGATTACAGATTACAATACTCCAAAATGTAGTTTGTAACATAATCCATAAAGTTATTTAAAGTGAGTAATGTAATCTGAATACTTTGGATTACTTGATTTGCTGTAGAGAAGCAAAGACAAGGATGGTTTAGTCCTGTTTTAGATCTAGTTTAGACCTGGTTTTAGTCCTCGTTTAGTCCTTGTTTAGTTTTGGTTTAGTCCTGGTTTAGATCTAGTTTAGACCTGATTTTAGTCCTGGTTTAGTCCTGGTTTAGGCCTGGTTTAGATCTAGTTTAGACCTGGTTTTAGACCTGGTTTAGATCTAGTTTAGACCTGGTTTTAGTCCTGTTTATTTAGTTTGGTTTAGTCCTGGTTTAGATCTAGTTTAGACCTGATTTTAGTCCCGGTTTAGTCCTGGTTTAGGCCTGGTTTAGATCTAGTTTAGACCTGGTTTTAGACCTGGTTTAGATCTAGTTTAGACCTGGTTTTAGACCTGTTTTAGACCTGGTTTAGATCTAGTTTAGAACTAGTTTAGACCTGGTCTTAGTCCTGGTTTAGTCCTGGTTTAGGTCTAGTTTAGATCTAGTTTAGACCTGTTTTTTGTCCTGGTTTTAGACCTGGTTTTAGACCTGTTTTAGACCTGGTTTAGATCTAGTTTAGACCTGTTTTTAGACCTGGTTTAGACCTGGTTTTAGACCTGTTTTAGACTTGGTTTAGATCTAGTTTAGACCTGGTTTTAGTCCTGGTTTAGCTCTAGTTTAGATCTAGTTTAGACCTGTTTTTTGTCCTGGTTTTAGTCCTGGTTTAGACCTGGTTTAGATCTAGTTTAGATTTCCGGCAATGACTGGAATTACCGGAAAAAAATAAAAATAAAATAAATAAAAAGGGGGATACAGCCCAAAATGTGAAAACAGGAAAATACCTCTGTGTAATCCATTTATTTCAACAAAGTAACTGTAATCCAATTACCACTCACTGAAACTGTAACTGAATACAGTATTTGTACTCTGATTTACTCCAGTACATGTAATCTGTTACTCCCCAACACTGCACATGTGTCATCAACGCTGAAAACGTTTTTCTGACAGGTTTGACGAAGGTGTTACTGTTGTATTTGAGTTTTGTTTTACTTTTGGCCCTGTGTTTACGTTACGTTTTGGAATGACCTACATTTGCTGCTCACGTCCAACCACGAAGTTAAATAATAAACTTCTCCAAACTTTTAAAAGAATAAAAAACAAGACAAGATATCGGTGTTATCTGTGTCTAATCAGTCATTTTAAGGCAGTTTAAGGAAGTGGCTGCATCTCATCAGTTTGTAAAGATAAACACATGACACGGCGCTGACTCGGAGGAGATTAAACTGCATCTTGTGACTTTTCTTCACAAGGACGTCGTGTATTTGCTCGGTGACAAAGTGATAATATTCATAAATGGGCCGTACTGACTGTAAACACGATTATGCACCAGAAAGGATTTTAAAAAACGGTTTACTTATCTGAAAAAGTAGGAGTTACAGTGACGAAATTTCATGACTAGATACTCGACGTAGAACTTAAATATTAAATGACGATCGCAAACGGCCGCAACATATACAAACGCGACAACACAAATGCGAACGCCACAACACAACAAAAAGCCACAACAAACCAAAAAACGCAGCAACACACCAAAAAAAGCCACAACGGAAGTGACCACGGGACTATTTTAATGCAAACGGAGCAAGAAATAGAAACCGCCGCAACACAAATGCAAACGCCGCAACACAAATGCAAACGCCGCAACACAAATGCAAATGCCGCAACACAACAAAAAGCCACAACAAAAAACCACAACAAACCAAAAAAAGCCACAAAGGAAGTGACCGCGAGACACTATTTTAATGCAAACACAGCAAGAAATAGAACCGGCACAACACAGACACAAATGCAAACGCCGCGACACAAACGTAAACACCGCAACACAAATGCAAACACGAAAACACAACAAAAAGCCACAACAAACCAAAAAGCCACAACGGAAGTGACCACGGGACTCTATTTTAATGCAAACGCAGCAAGAAATAGAAACGCCGCAACACAAATGCAAACGCCGCAACACAAATGCAAACGCCTCGCAACACAACAAAAAGCCACAACAAAAAAACACAATAAACCAAAAAAAGCCACAAAGGAAGTGACCGCGAGACACTATTTTAATGCAAACACAGCAAGAAATAGAAACACCGCAACACAAATGCAAACGCCGCAACACAAATGCAAACGCCTCGACACAAATGCAAACGCCGTGACACGAATGCAAATGCGAAAACACAACAAAAAGCCACAACAAACCAAAAAACGCAGCAACACACCAAAAAAAAGCCACAACGGAAGTGACCACGGGACTCTATTTTAATGCAAACGCAGCAAGAAATAGAAACGCCGCAACACAAATGCAAACGCCGCAACACAAATGCAAACGCCGCAACACAACAAAAAGCCACAACAAAAAACCACAACAAACCAAAAAAAGCCACAAAGGAAGTGACCGCGAGACACTATTTTAATGCAAACACAGCAAGAAATAGAACCGGCACAACACAGACACAAATGCAAACGCCGCGACACAAACGTAAACACCGCAACACAAATGCAAACACCTCGACACAAATGCAAACGCGAAAACACAACAAAAAGCCACAACAAACCAAAAAGCCACAACGGAAGTGACCACGGGACTCTATTTTAATGCAAACGCAGCAAGAAATAGAAACGGCAAACACAGACACAAATGCAAACGCCGCGACACAAATGCAAACGCCGCGACACAAATGCAAACACCGCGACACAAATGCAAACACCTCGACACAAATGCAAACGCGAAAACACAACAAAAAGCCACAACAAACCAAAAAGCCACAACGGAAGTGACCATGGAGGTTTGATGCTTTTTGATACTTTTTTGGAAAATCCTTCTCAGTATGAATTGCGTAATGACCGAAAGTCCGAAATTCGTGATGCATGTTTCCAAATTGTGAATCATTTATAGGGGAAACTTATTGAACATAGTTGACATATCAGCACACATTGTTGCGGTGCGTTCCCGACTGCCTTACGTTCAGAAGATAAGCGTCCAAAGTCCCGCGGTGGTGTGTTTACTCGTCTGTTTGTGTGTCTGGGGGGGGGGGGCCTGTCTGCGGCAGCTCGGGGGCGGGGTCTTTGTAAGCTCGTCTTTGTGAGGACGTCACCGCCAGCGAAAGACCCTAGAAAGATTACATCACACGGCAGGAGCGAGCGCACACAGGGGCCTTATCAGCTGCAGCGTCACCGGGCCCTTTATGCAAATACAGCGGCAACCAGACACTGTCAGCGACGCCAAAGTTAAACGATTACTGAACAAACAAGAAAACACAGATCTGAAAACTAAAGATACAACGGATTTGTCGTCGCTCCACGTACAAAATGTTCACTTCAAACTCGGGATGATTTCTTAGGCAGACAAATGTTTCCTTTTCGGTTCTTCCTGTGGATCAGTCCTGCCCATCACCTTCACCTTTCACTATTTTTCAATTCCGTTGGGAAGAGAAACAGTTTGAACGGAGGTTTGCAGTAGGGACGGGCATTCGATGAAATTTTCTTAATCGATCGTCGGAAGAATTAACGATTGATTATTATCGATTAATCATTAACGTTTTTATATTAAAATGATCATCATTATTATTACTATCTGCACTAATCTGCATAAATAAATTCAACTTTACGACATATAAACTGTAGCGACTCTAGAGCCACATCAGCCCGTTTGACATTATAATGTGTTTAATTCAGTTTTGTTCAAATCTCTCACAGAAACAAAACTTAAAACTGCATCACTAATTTGCATAAACTAAGTGAAAGATAAAACTCCAGCTCTTGTGTCGCTGATGTGGTTCAACTTCTGTCGGATTAAAAGACATGACTCAGGTGAATACAGGTTAGTGTGACCAGATTTGCGTTTGTCAAAACCAGGACAGCGTACGGGGGGAGGGGGGCGGGGCCTCGTCATCCACATTGAGCGACTCTCACCTGGTAAAACTTTTTCCCACTGGACACAGAAACATATGTGCTGCTTTATACACTGTGCACATGGACTCACACTTGTCCCAACGCAACGGAAAGTGTGGAATTTCTTGTACAAATCATCGTTAAATCCACATTTGTGCTTCGGTTCGTTACAGACTGACCCACTGTTTGTGTCTCGCTCCTTCTGATGCAGAGACACATGTACACACCTGTTTGGTCACGACACACAACAACAACATACATTCGGTTTGTCGATTAAAATTAACGTAATCGATGAAATTCTTAATGATCAATTATCGATTAATCGACTAATCATGCCCATCCCTAGTTTGCAGTCACACACATCTGATTCACTTTTGCATTTATGGAGTTCGCAAACTTCCGAAGCCCGTTTCTCGAGCCGTTTTCCGCTGTTAGGATCCAACAACCACACAGTTACAATGTCCGAATCCCAAAACTAAAATATGACAAAATCAGAACCAGAAACAAAAGTTACATAGGGGCCTATTTTTGGAAATAAAAAAAACAAACAAACTTAGAAATGAGGGAACATAGACACGCTCCTGTACAGTCCAGTGAGGTTCAGTTGGTCTTCCGATAATTTATCTTATTTGGTTCTTTTTTCAGACCAAGAGTTTGTTTTCATACCTGACAGTTTCGACTGCTCCCTGCGCTCTTCCTCAAGGGTCACGTGATGTTTCTGTGTTTAAATCAGCTGAGCGACACGTCACAGAAACATCACGTGACTCTGAGGAAAACCGCAGGGAGCAGAACAAACTGTCAGGTATGAAAACAAACTCTGGGTCTGAGAAAAGAACCTAATGACATAAACAATCCGTGTGTCATTCTGTCCATTCGTTTTTCAAAATAAAACCAAAAATAAGAAAATGAAAAAACAACAATTTTCTTCATTATTTGTCTCCAAAACCAAAATGAAAAAACAGATCATGATTAGTTTTTTCAGTTTTTGATTTTGTGCTTAAATGAAAAATGGAAAAAAAATGGATAACGACGGTTTACGTGACTTAAACTGCGATGCCGGACTTTTGTGCCGCATACGAACTGAATCAGAACTAAACCAGGACTAAACTAGGTCTAAACCAGGACTGAACCAGGACTTGACTAGGTCTAAACCGGCCTCAGTCCTGGTCTCAGTCCCGGTTTGGTCCCGGTTTCCTGATCACCCGACAGTCTACACATGTGCACCTCTGGGTCCATCCCAACACTCCTGGTTCAGTCCTGGTTTAGTCCTGGTTTAGTCCTGGTTCAGTTCTGGTTCAGTTCTGGTTCAGTTCTGGTTCAGTTTTGGTTTAGTTCTGGTTCAGTTCTGATTTAGTCCTAGTTTTGTCCTGGTTTAGTCCTGGTTCAGTTCTGGTTTAGTTCTGGTTCAGTTTTGGTTTAGTCCTGGTTCAGTCCTGTTTAGTCCTGGTTCAGTTCTGGTTTAGTCCTGGTTCAGTCCTGGTTTAGTCCTGGTTCAGTTCTGGTTTAGTCCTGGTTTAGTCCTAGTTTTGTCCTGGTTTGTGCTGGTTCAATTCTGGTTTAGTCCTGGTTTGTCTTAGTTCCTGGTTTAATCCTGGTTCAATTCTGGTTTAGTACGGGTTAGTCTGGTTCAGTTCTGGTTTAGTCCTGGTTTAGTCCTGGTTCAGTTCTGGTTTAGTCCGGGTTTAGTCCTGGTTCAGTCCTGGTTTAGTCCTGGTTCAGTCCTAGTTTAGTCCTGGTTTAGTCCTAGTTTTGTCCTGGTTTAGTCCTGGGTCTGTTCTGGTTTAGTCCTGGTTCAATCCTGGTTTAATCCTGGTTCAGTTCTGGTTTAGTCCTGGTTCAGTCCTGGTTTAATCCTGGTTCAATTCTGGTTTAGTCCGGGTTTAGTCCTGGTTCAGTTCTGGTTCAGTCCTCGTTTAGTCCTGGTTTAATCCTGGTTTAGTCCTGGTTTAGTCTTGGTTTGGTCCTGGTTTCTGACTGAGACCAGGACCAGACCAGGACTGAGACCGGTTTAGACCTGGTTTAGACCTGGTTTAGACCTCTTCTGGTTCTGGTTTAGTCCTGTTTTAGTCCTGGTTCAGTCCGTTTTTCCATTATTAATTTAAACATAATATTGAAAACTGAAAAAACTAATAATAAAATCTGTTAGTTTTTTTTTTTTTTCATTTTTAAATTTTATTTAAATTTTTTTTTAAAATTATTATTTATTTATATATATTTTTTATTTATTTTCTTTTTATTTTTTTTATTGTAGTAATGAATTATTTTGAAAAATGAATGAATAAATGACACACAGATTATAAACTCTCTTGTACATTTGGGAGAGAGTAAGTTTATTGTTGTTGTAGTTAAAGCCAAAATGAAACCTCCACTTTCTCTTGACAAAACCGTGCGTCGCGACCGTACGAGCCGCGTGTTCCAGTGACCTGATTCTGGCAGGTCCTGTGCCCGGTGAACACAGCCTTCCTCTGTGTACACTTTGATCTTTTTAATGGCTGCAGGTCGGCTGTGGCGGCGCGCAGGCTGGGAGCCGCTCGTTACGCAACGGCACAGGAAAAAAAACATTACTCAACAAGCAACAGTCCCGGACGCTTCAGACGACCCACTGTGCTCCTGCAGGACAGAGACGCAGCTCACAGAAACAAACAAGCCAACACAAAGAGACGGGATCAACAGGAACAGATCTGTCAACTCGCTTTTTTGTGTTTTTTCACAAAAGGAAAATATATCAAAAAAAACACACACAATAAAAAGAGCCAAGATTAACCTGTTGTATAAACCCACCAATCTCACAATAGAGTCTGTCCATGTAAAATCAGCCGTTTTTAAGGAATTTCCCCTATGATTGAGCTCAGGTTTGGCTGGAAAAAAATCAAAAAATTTCTAAAATTACTAAATGAAATAATTTAAAGTTTTACCTCAATCCCTTCAGTCGTTCCTGAGTTATGGCCTGATGACATTTTGGGGCCATGTCCACTTTTTCGAAAACCTTAATTTATAAGTATTTTTAAAAATAGAACTAGGAAGATGAAAATTTGTATTATTGTAGATTTTGGTCATAGATTCTAAATCTGTTGACAAATATTGAGTTTCTTTATTAAGAAACATTTTGTTGCTGCTCATTTTATTTTTTCCATTTTTGAGATCCAAAATCTATTTGACGATTGGAGATTATTTGTGGCTTCATTTATTTTTATTATTTGGATTCAGTGTTGGGGAGTAACAGATTACATGTACCGGAGTTATGTAATCCGAGTACAAATTATGAGTAACTGTATTCAGTTACAGTTACTGTTTCAGTGAGTGGTAATTGGATTACAGTTACTTTGTTGAAATAAATGGATTACACAGAGGGATTTTCCTGGTTTCACATTTTTGGCTATATCCTTTCTTTTTTTTCTTTTTTTTTTTTTTTTTTTTCGTTGGTAATTCCATTCATTGCCGGGACACTAAACCAGAACCAGGTCTAAACCAGGAGACTAAACCAGGTCTAAACCAGGATTTTAGGTCTAAACCAGGTCTAAACCAAAGACTAAACCAGGTCTAAACCAGGTCTTATTCAGGACTAAACCAAGACTAAACCAGGTCTAAACCAGGTCTAAACCAAGACTAAACCAGGTCTTATTCAGGACTAAACCAAGAACCAGGTCTAAACCAGGGTCTAAACCAGGACTAAAACCAGGTCTTAAACCAGGTTTCAGGACTAAACCAAGACTAAACCAGGACTAAACCAGGTCTAAACCAGGTCTAAACCAGGAGGACTAAAACCAAGACTAAAAACTAAACCAGGACTAAACCAGGTCTAAACCAGGTCTTATTCAGGACTAAACCAGGACTAAACCATGCTCAGTGGACGTGTTTCCTCGTCTTCTATCAATAATATTTTTAATACAGTTAAATAAAGTCTGGTCTTTTTATTTTCTTTTATCAGACAAAACATTTTACGTGAAGATTTCCTCGTCTTTGCTTCTCTACGGCAAATCGAGTAATCCAAAGTATTCAGATTACATTACTCACTTTAAGTAATTTAATGGTTTACGTTACAAACTACATTTTGGGGTGTGTAATCTGTAATCTGTAGGGGATTACGTTTTAAAATTCGCTTTCCCAACACTGTTTGGATTGGTTTTATTATTTGTGTTGAGGAGCTGCTTCACCTGGATGAACTCTCTGCTCTTCCACCAGGACAGGGAGCAGCAGCTGAGGCTCGGGCGTCTGTTTTTTTTTTTTTTTTGCGACCTGGGAACACCTCGGATTTACCCGCTGGAGCTGGAGCAGGTGCGCGGGAAGGTCAGACTTAAGCGACCCTGAACGTGCAGCACAACAACAGCAACAACAACGCGCGTTTTGATGAGCGAAGGAACCCAACCGACGTAAAAAAAGAACCTTGCGCAACCGGTGAAACCTCGAGTGCCTTAGGTGACTTGTGGGGACTTGTTTTCTCACACTTTCAGAGGCGGTCGGGTCGCGGGCTGCGGAGACGAGGTCAGGCCGGGACGTATAGAAATAAACAACCGTGTGCGTTTTCCACGTGTCGGCTCTATAGGCCTGACCTCGGTGACCCTCCTCCCTCCCTTCAGGACACAACGCTTCACCTGAAACGACTCCAAACGTGACGCAACCTTCGCTTTCTCTAAAGGAAACTCTTAATTGGCGCCGCACGCTGTGTTTTTCGGGCTGTAATTTGCTCCGGAGAATAAGTCACAGCAGACAAAAAATAAAAAGAAGAAGAAGAAGAAGAAAAAAAAACAGATCTAAAAAAACAGATCAGGATTAAAAGCAGGACTAAATCAAGTCTAAAGCAGAACTAAACCAGGTCTAAACCAGGACGAAACCAGGTCTAAACCGGGACTAAAACCAGGACTAAACCAGGTCTAAACCGGGACTAAAACCAGGATTAAACCAGGTCTAAACCAGGTCTAAACCAGGTCTAAACCAGGACTAAAACCAGGACTAAACCAGGTCTAAACCAGGACTAAAACCAGGACCTAAACCACAGGTCTAAACCAGGAACTAAACCAGGTCTAAACCAGGACTAAAACCAGGATTAAAACCAGGTCTAAACCAGGTCTAAACCAGGTCTAAACCAGGACTAAACCAGGATTAAACCAGGTCTAAACCAGGTCTAAACCAAGTCTAAAACCAGGACTAAAACCAGGACTAAACCAAGGTCTAAAACCAGGTCTAAATCCAGGACTAAAACCGGGGACTAAACAGGTCTAAACCAGGTCTAAAACTAAAACCAGGTCTAAAAACCAGGTCTAAACCCAGGACTAAACCAGGTCTAACCAGGACTAAACCAGGACTAAAACCAGGCTAAACCAGGACTAAACCAGGACTAAACCAGGTCTAACCCAGGACTAAACCAGGACTAAACCAGGTCTAAAACCAGTCTAAACCAGGACTAAAACCAGGACTAAACCACTAAACCAGGACAAAACCAGGTCTAAACCAGGACTAAAACCAGGACTAAACAGGTCTAAACCAGGACTAAACCAGGACTAAACCAGGTCTAAACCAGACTAACCACTAAACGGGACTAAAACAGGATTAAACCAGGTCTAAACCAGGTCTAAACCAAGTCTAAAACCAGGACTAAAACCAGGACTAAACAAGGTCTAAACCAGGTCTAATCCAGGACTAAAACCGGGACTAAACAAGGTCTAAACCAGGTCTAACCCAGGACTAAACCAGGTCTAAACCAGGACTAAACCAGGACTAAAACCAGCACTAACCAGGACTAAACCAGGACTAAAACCAGGACTAAACCAGGACTAAAACCAGCACTAAACCAGGACTAAGACCAGGACTAAAACCAGCACTAAACCAGGACTAAGACCAGGACTAAACCAGGACTAAACTATACTGGGAGTAATCTTTAGACTTAAGAGAGAGAGAGAGAACCCCGAGCCCACGGAGCAGGGTGTCCGCAAAGCCTGATCGGGCGACGGCTTCGTGCGGCGTGGAGCTCTGAGCCTTTCACCCGAGCGTCTACACCCACGCACCTCTGAACCCAACAATGAGTCCTGGTTCAGTTCTGATTTAGTCCATTTTTAGTCCTGTTATAGTCCTAGTTTCGTCCTGGTTTAGTTCTGGAATCAATCCTAGGTTAGTCCTGGTTCAGTCCTGGTTCAGTCCTGGTTCAGTCCTGGTTCAGTCCTGGTTCAGTCCTGGTTTAGTCTTGGTTTCATCCTGGTTTAGTTCTGGAATCAATCCTAGGTTAGTTCCTGGTTCAGTCCTGGTTCAGTCCTGGTTTAGTCCTGGTTTCATCCTGGTTTAGTTCTGGAATCAATCCTAGGTTAGTTCTGGTTCAGTCCTGGTTCAGTCCTGGTTCAGTCCTGGTTTAGTCCTGGTTTCATCCTGGTTTAGTTCTGGAATCAATCCTAGGTTAGTTCTGGTTCAGTCCTGGTTCAGTCCTGGTTCAGTCCTGGTTCAGTCCTGGTTTAGTCCTGGTTTCATCCTGGTTTAGTTCTGGAATCAATCCTAGGTTAGTTCTGGTTCAGTCCTGGTTCAGTCCTGGTTTAGTCCTGGTTTTCATCCTGTTTAGTTCTGGAATCAATCCTAGGTTAGTTCTGGTTCAGTCCTGGTTCAGTCCTGGTTCAGTCCTGGTTTAGTCCTGGTTTCATCCTGGTTTTAGTTCTGGAATCAATCCTAGGTTAGTCTGGTTCAGTTCAGTCCTGGTTCAGTCCTGGTTCAGTCCTGGTTTAGTCCTGGTTTCATCCTGGTTTAGTTCTGGAATCAATCCTAGGTTAGTCCTGGTTCAGTCCTGGTTCAGTCCTGGTTCAGTCCTGGTTTAGTCCTGGTTTCATCCTGGTTTAGTTCTGGAATCAATCCTAGGTTAGTCCTGGTTCAGTCCTGGTTTAGTCCTGGTTCAGTCCTGGTTTAGTCCTGGTTTCATCCTGGTTTAGTTCTGGAATCAATCCTAGGTTAGTCCTGGTTCAGTCCTGGTTCAGTCCTGGTTTAGTCCTGGTTTCATCCTGGTTTAGTTCTGGAATCAATCCTAGGTTAGTCCTGGTTCAGTCCTGGTTCAGTCCTGGTTTAGTCCTGGTTTAGTCCTGGTTTCAGTCCTCAGTCCTGGTTCAGTCCTGGTTCAGTCCTGGTTTAGTTCTGGAATCAATCCTAGGTTAGTTCTGGTTCAGTTCTGGTTCAGTCCTGGTTCAGTCCTGGTTTAGTCCTGGTTTCATCCTGGTTTAGTCCTGGTTTAATCCATCCAGTGACTTCAGGAAAGTTTCACGTTTCATCCTCCCGGTGTCACAAGTTTCTCTCTCACTCCAAACTTTCTTTCTGCTGCTCGATTATCGTTTTCAGCTGCAGATTTCGCGACTCGCAGCACGACGGAGGCTCTTTCTGCAGGAGACGTGCGCAGTAGAGCCAAGTGACAGTGGTGCAGGAGGAACAGGAGCAGCAGATCCTCACACACAAGACTAGAACCTCTCCACGCTTCACTCAAACATTTTAATACAGAAGTCGCACGGGAGAATAAGTCACAGGAAACACCCAAACCATGAAAAAAAAGTGCGCCTTATAATCCAAAAAATACGGTACTTAGTTTTTGTCGTAGTTAAAGGTTATTATTCACTTATCCACATCTCCAAAGCTCAAAATCCTAGGCTCCTAAACCGGTTCGGCCTTTGTCGCTTTGAAATAGATCTGATTTCTTGCTGGTTTAGTCGTTACTTTCAGCGTAAACACGGGACTTGAGCACGTAGGTCTTTCTCCGCCCCCTCGACGACGACTTACGGCCGCTTCGGAAGAGGATTACGAGGCGTCTTTTAAACTGTGCCATCTGCCGCTTAATGACTTTCAATTAACGCCAGGCCGAGGAGAAAGAGAGTGTGAAGAGACGGAGGAAACGTTATTTTTACGGTCGGCTTTTGGTGTTTTAGGATCTAAGATTCGAACTCTTAAACGGGCAAAAGAAGAAGAAGAAGAAGAAGCGAAAGTTCTGCAAATGTGAAAGAAAATGTGAAGTTTGTGTAAATTTGTTTTGCAGATTTGAGAAGTTGGTCCCACATTTCACATTTCATTCATCCACAATAAAAACAAACACTTATAAAAACAACAATTACAAATTCATTCACTCACAGTGTCGGGGAGTAATAGATTACATGTACCAGAGTTATGTAATCAGAGTACAAATTATGAGTAACTGTATTCAGTTACAGTTACTGTTTCAGTGAGTGGTAATTGGATTACAGTTACTTTGTTAAAATAAATGGATTACACAGAGGGATTTTCCTGGTTTCACATTTTGGGCTGAATCCCTTTTTTTTTTTTCGGTAATTCCACTCATTGCCGGACACTAAACAGGTATAAAACCAGGTCTAAACCAGGTCCAAACCAGGTCTAAACCAGGTTTAAAACTAGGTCTAAACCAAGTCCAAACCAGGTCTGAAACCAGGTCCAAACTAGGTCCAAACCAGGTCCAAACCAGGTCTAAAACCAGATCCAAACCAGGTCTAAACCAGGACAAAATCCAGGTCTAAACCAGGTCCTAAATCAGGTCCAAACCAGGTCTAAAACCAGGTCCAGGTCTAAACCAGGTCTAAACAGGTCTAAAACCAGGTCCAAACCAGGTCCAAACCTAAACAGGTCAAAACCAGGTCAAACCAGGTCTAAAACCAGGTCTAAAACAGGTCTAAAACCAGGTCAAACCAGGTCCAAACCAGGTCCAAACCAGGTCTAAAACCAGGTCTAAAACTAGGTCTAAACCAGGTCCAAACCAGGTCCAAACCAGGTCTAAAACCAGGTCCAAACTAGGTCCAAACCAGGTCTAAACCAGGTCTAAACCAGGTCCAAACTAGGTCCAAACCAGGTCTAAACCAAGTCCAAACCAGGTCTAAAAAAGGTCCAAACCAGGTTCAAACCAGGTCCAAACCAGGTCCAAACCAGGTCTAAAACCAGGTCTAAAACTAGGTCTAAACCAAGTCCAAACCAGGTCTAAAAAAGGTCCAAACCAGGTTCAAACCAGGTCCAAACCAGGTCTAAAACCAGGTCAAAACAGGTCAAACAGGTCCAAACCAGGTCCAAACCAGGTCTAAAACCAGGTCTAAACAGTCTAAACCAGGTCCAAAACCAGGTCTAAAACTAGGTCTAAACCAGGTAAACCAGGTCCAAAACCAGGTCCAAACCAGGTCTAAATCCAGGTCTAAACCAGGTCTAAACCAGGTCTAAAACCAGGTCCAAACCAGGTCCAAACCAGGTCCAAACCAGGTCTAAACCAGGTCTAAAAAAGGTCTAAACCAGGTCTAAAACCAGGTCAAACCAAGTCCAAACCAGGTCTAAAACCAGGTCTAAAACTAGGTCTAAACCAGGTCCAAACCAGGTCCAAACCAGGTCTAAACCAGGTCTAAACCAGGTCCAAACCAGGTCTAAACCAGGTCTAAACCAGGTGTAAACCAGGTCTAAACCAGGTCTAAACCAGGTCTAAACCAGGTCTAAAACCAGGTCCAAACCAGGTCTAAACCAGGACAAAATCCAGGTCTAAACCAGATCTAAACCAAGTAAACCAGGTCTAAACCAGGTCCAAACCAGGTCTAAAACCAGGTAACGGCCATTTCCCGTTTATGTGACTTAAACTGCGATGCCGGACTGAACCAGGACTGAACCAGGTCCGGGACCAGACCAGAACTGAAACCAGGACTGAGACCGGGACCAGGACAAGGACTGAGACCGGGACCAGACCAGGACCAGACGATCGCTCCTATTTGCTAAACAATCATCTCAGAAAGACAACGGACACGACCTGAAAAAAAAACCACCTCTCACGTATTTTGGACCCAGACTCTTTGCGTTTTTGGAAATAATTCATAAAACATAAACACAACTTCTTCTGATCCCATTTGACCTTTTCTTACAAAGATGTGCTGTTTGGTTTTTACAGTTTGCGTCATATAAAAAGTAAACAATATTATAGAATGAATCTGTTAATCAAGTGACCGATGAGCTGGTTTCACGTCTTATCTACGCAGGCTCAGATGTGATCGTAAAACCTTTTTCAGCATTTCCCTACTGATGTTTCGCAGCTGATATCGTCAACATTCATCAACTGAAAGCACTGTTCTGTCTGACGCTCTGTTAGTCAAGTCAATAAAGTTAATCAGAGCTTTATTTTAATGCAATCTGATCAGAAAAAGAGCTGATTTGGAGCTGGAACTACAACAGGTGAGAAGTTTTGTGCAGCTTTTTGTTGAAAATCGAACTCGTAAACAGAACTATGAACGCTCGCATCAGTCAGAATCTCCTGAAAATAAAACGTCTGAGCCCATTTTGTGTTTTTTCTTGAGTTTTCCGACAGTCTTAAACCTTTTTTTGATGGTTAATAATGTGTGCACTGTTCTGTCTGAACCTCTTTTAAGTAAATAAAGTTAATCAGAGCTTTATTTTGACACAATCTGACCAGAAAAAGAGCTGATTTGGAGTTAGAATTACAAAAAGATGAGAAGATCTGTGCACCTTTTGGTTGAAAATCAAACTCCTAAACAGCACCATGATCACAAGCTCCTGAAAGTAAAATGTTTGAATCCATTTTGTATTTTTTTCTTCAGTTTTCTGATAGTCTTAAACCTGTTTTGATCTGATTTGTTCTGTCTGAAGCTCTTTTAAGTAAATAAAATTAATCAGAGCTTTATTTTGACACAATCTAACCAGGAAAAGAGCAGATTTGGAGCTGGAACTACAGCAGGTGAGACGATCCGTGCACCTTTTTGTTGAAAATCAAACTCGTAAACAGAACCATGAACGCTCACATTGATCACAAGCTCCTGAAAATAAACATGTTTGAATCCGCTGCGTATTTTTTCTTGGGTTTTCCAGACAGTCTTAAACCTTTTTTTGGACAGTTTGTGAGCGTTTTGTCACCATGGTTTCTGTTAAACATTCTGCCAATCGAGCTAAATGTAGAGCACCTCCAGCGTGAAATCTATTGAGTCATTCCGTAACGAGATTACATCATAGTCCTGAAATACTCGTAGCGAGCAAAATGCGAAACAGACGAATGTAGGTGTGAAAGTTCAGGCCCACGCACATTTCCACCGAGTGTGCGTTACGATTCGATATGACATAAAACAAAACAAGAAGGTTTGTTACTGTGCACGTCTAACAAAACGGAAGTCAGTGTTGAGTTGAGAAGTTTGGCAGGAGAGTTGTGCAAAATATAGAAATAACGATATATTGCATCGCCGATATCGTTTTGCATAAACTTAGTGGTTTAAAAAACTTTTAGTATCACAGTCATGATTTAGCCATATCGAATCGTTTTGAATCGAAGGTGTACTGTCAAAAAACATACAACAACATCGTAATGATACACAGTCCTATTTGACAGGAGCCAGTCTGGCGCCACCTAGTGCCTCCACTCAATTTCATTTCTCTCGAGCAACTAGGTCAGGAATCAGAATACACTAGACGGTTTGCAAGATGCGGTCCCTGTATCTGACCGTTGTGGTGAAGAGGAGCTGAGTCGAAAGGTGAAGCTCTCGATTTACCGGTCAGTCTTCGTTCCTGCTCTCACCTCTGGTCATGACTCTGGGTAGTGACTGAAAGGACGAGATCACAGATACAAGCGCTCGAAATGAGTTTCCTTCACAGGGTGGCTGGGCGTCTCCCTTAGAGATAGGGTGAGGAGCTCAGTCACACGGGAGGAGCTCGGAGTAGAGCCGCTGCTCCTCCACGTCGAGAGGAGCAGCTGAGGCTCGGGCATCTGTTCCGGATGCCTCCTGGGCGTCTCCCTCAGGAGGTGTTCCGGGCATGTCCCACCGGGAGGAGGCCCCGGGGAAGACCCAGGACACGCTGGAGGGACTATATCTCTCGGCTGGCCTGGGAACACATCGGGATCCCCCCGGAAGAGCTGGCGGAAGTGTCTGGGGTGAAGGAAGTCTGGGAATCCCTGCTTAGACTGCTGCCCCCGCAACCCAGTCCCGGATAAGTGGAAAAAAATGGATTTATGAGTTTGCAAGAACCCCAGAAGTTGTAGACTGTGCAGCGGCCAATCAGCTGTGAGCTGTGAAGCCTTGACGTCAACCCCTGGCGTCTGTCTGTGTCCCTTTTGTGGAACAACACAACAGTAAACAAAGCGTCGAGATGGATGTAGACGAAGACAGACATTCTTTGTTGGCAACGATTCCCAAGATCGAAGATTTAAAGCCGGAACAAAGAAAATGTTTGGTGAATTTTATGAAGGGGAAAGACGTTACTGTCCTTCTTCCTACGAGATTTGGTGCATTACATACGTCACGACCAAACAGTAGAGATTGGTTAAATAAAAAAGTACCTGCCTACAATCGAGCGAACAAATCCTAATGCAGCGAGGTCAGATGGTTTCCACAAAGTGAAACTGCTGATGATGAATCAGGCTAGCTTTAGTCCATGCATGAAGAAAGTTTATAAAATATGTTTATTATGTAATTCTAAATGAGCTTAAAGGGACATTTGTGACCTGGGATTTGAACAATGCCCCGGTCTGTTACTGGGTTTACTGGTTATTGGATACCATATTTTCTGCACTATTAGTCACTCTGGATTATAAGGCGCAATGTCATTAAATGGTCTATTTTCGAACTTTTTTCACAAATAAACCACGTGGGACTTTAAAGGAAACACAACAGTGTGATGGGTGAGTGGTTTTGTTTGTTTGTTCGTTCACGGTGACTCTGGGCTTTGTTCAGTTGTGGCGTGTAGGGAGGTGCTGTCTGGGACCAACGGATTGTCGGCGTGTTCGCAGTGACTCAGTTGTTCAGTCGTGTCTAGAAGCGGCACGTCGCGCTCGCTTTTTCGGTTCGTCCCTCCGTTCCGTTCCTCGTCGGCGTGGAGTGATGAGTGTGTCTGTGGGTGTGTTTCTCTGCGCGGTCGCTGTCTGCTCCGTGTGTGTTTGCGTGCGCTCCGTGTTTTGCGGCTTTGTAGTTTACTGAAGTCGTACTGGGACACCTGAGTGGATTCGTGTATTGATGGGGTTGGAGGCTTTTGAGTGTGCCCTATAGTGCAGAAAATACGGTACTTTTTCTTTTTACTCTTTGTTATTATATTATATTGTGATGTGTGTCCAAATAATTTCCCTTGTGGATCAATAAAGTTTGTCTAAGTCTAAGTCTGTGTTATATTTTGGTCATGTTTAATTACTTAATCACAACATAATCTAGTCCGTGAATGTATTGAGAGAATAATAATGAGCCTATGTGACGGAGGGGGGAGCGTGGAAGTGTCAGAAGTGCAAACAGCTGGTCTACGGGCCCCGGGTTCATCTCCTCCCCCGGGTCACAACCCCTGAGGTCGAAGGTCGGGTGAAGTGTGCCGCTATGTCGTGCTTCTTTGTTGAGGGAGGAGGGGGGAGCGACGCTGGAGGCAGAAACAGAGAAACAGAAAACCAACCCCCCCAAAAAGCCTCTAAAAGCACCTCCTCCAGCGAGTGAACAGCCAAGAGAAAGTCAGAGTCAAACAGGGAAAAGGTCGCTGGTTCAACTGACTTACTGTACCGAGTTGTAGCCTCTATAAATAGCCCAAGTTGGAAGTCTAAGATTGGAAACGGCTCAGCGCTCCGTAAAGCACCTCAACTCGAGTTCAGGGTTTGATTTTGCCAAAGCCGACAGGAGCAAACATGAACCGTTATTGCGCGACGGTGTCCGAGTTGAAACGTCGCCCGCAGACGCCAAACAAACACTTCCAACGGGTTTTTAACGCAGATTTATTCCAAACACGCATCAAGAATTTTTTAGACTTAATCGCGCAATTCATACTGGGAAAGATCCAGTGGACAGTGTTGGGGAGTAACAGATTACATGTACCGGAGTTATGTAATCAGAGTACAAATTATGAGTAACTGTATTCAGTTACAGTTACTGTTTCAGTGAGTGGTAATTGGATTACAGTTACTTTGTTGAAATAAATGGATTACACAGAGGGATTTTACTGTTTACACATTTCGGGCTATATCCCTTTTTTTTTTTTTTTTCTGGTAATTCACTCATTCCGGACACTAAACCAGGTCTAAACCAGGTCTAAAACCAGGACTAAACAGGTCTAAAACCAGGACTAAACCAGGTCTAAACCAGGTCTAAACCAGGTAAACCAGGAATAAACCAGGATTAAAAGGAAGGTCTAAACCAGGACTAAAACCAGGACTAAACCAGGCTAAACCAGGTCTAAAACCAGGACTAAACCAGGACTAAACCAGGAGGTCTAAACCAGGTCTAAACCAGGACTTAAACCAGGACTAAACTAACCAGGACTAAACCAGGAAAACCAGGACTAAACCAGGACTAAACCAGGACTAAAACCAGGACTAAAAGGACTAAACCAGGACTAAACCAGGTCTAAACCAGGTCTACCAGGCTAAACCAGGACTAAACCAGGACTAAACCAAAAACCAGGACTAAACCAGGTCTAAACCAGGACTAAACCAGGACTAAACCAGGACTAACCTAAACCAGGTAAACCAGGACTAAAACCAGGTCTAAACCAGGTCTAAACCTAAACCAGGACTAAACCAGGGAAAAGCAGGACTAAAACCAGGTCTAAACTGGGACAAAACCAGGACTAAACCAGATCTAAACCAGGACTAAAGCAGGATTTAACAGGACTAAATCATGCTGCATGGACCGTGTTTCCTCGTCTTCTGTCAATAATATTTTTAATTTGGTTCAGTAAAGTCTGGTCTTTTTATTTTCTTTTATCAGACAAAACATCTTATATGAAGATTTCCTCGTCTTTGCTTCTCTACAGCAACTCAAGTAATCCAAAGTATTCAGATTACATTACTCACTTTAAGTAATTTAATGGATTCTGTTACAAACTACATTTTGGTGTGTGTAATCTGTAATCTGTAGGGGATTACATTTTAAAAGTCACCTTCCCAACACTGCAGTGGGGATGTGTCTATTGTCAAAGTCGATCTTTTCAAGTCTTTTGAACGATATCGCTTTTGTTTCTGGTTCTGATATTGTCATATTTTAGTTTTGGGATTCGGACATAGTAATTGTGTGGTTGTTGGATCCTAACAGCGGAAAACGGCTCAAGAAACGGGTTTACTCTAAGTCAGACATGTCAAACTCAGGCCCAGGAGCCAAATTTGTCCCACGATATAATTGTATTTGGCCCGTGAGATCATATCAAATCTGTATTAGAGCTGCCCACCGGCTACACACAGACTATAGAGACATTATTTATTAAAATATTGTTGTTATTTTATATTTAGCTTGTTCTGGATTCAATGTTTTTTTTAATTTTAATTTTTTAAAATATTTTTATTAAGGAATCACAATATACTCATACAAGATTTACAAATCACAATTATTTTTCCTTTTATATTTTTCTTATTTTCAAAAGGAAAACACCATCTTAATAATAAATACCAAATCCAAATATTATCAAAAATGAAGCAAAGGCAAACAATCAAAAGATAATAATAATTATGATGGTGAAAAATAAAATTAAAAAAGGTAAATAGAGAGAGGAAGAGAGAGAGGAGAGAAGACAGTAGGTGGGGGGGAGGGTCAATCTATTCGTCTAAAGGCAGAATTTTTAATGATTTGCAGTATTCCATAAACAAACCCCATTTCTGTTCAAAACTTTCTTCATTGCCCTTGGTTGCAATATTAATCTTTTCTAATTTAAGAAATCCTAAGACATACGATTCAATGTTTAAGCAAAACTGTTATTAAACATTTATTTTAATAAGAAAAGGTTCAATATTACGTATCTCGAAAGAAGAGAAAACATGCAGATATTTTTGAAAATTTTCAATAAATCTTTAGTTTGGCCCACGACTTAGTCAGTTTTTTTTTTTATTTTGGCCTCTGTGAATTTGAGTTTGACCCCTGCCCTAAGCCACTGAATGTTGAGAATCAAAAACGTTACTTTGAAAAGTTAAAAGTCGCCGATAACTGTTGATGATGTTGATGTTGACTGTTGATATGGATGAAATGCTTTTTGCCTACCAACATGGCTGCCTTCCCGGACGTGACATCATCTTGTTTTCTGGTATAAATATATTTTTTGTTTACTTGCAGACTTGATATTTTGCACTTTTGTAGATAAGGCTTTAAATTAAGCAGGATTTATTATGTCCAAAAAGTTGTTTTATACATATTTGCTGTGTGGTTTGTATGAAAGAATGTGAATTTTATTTTCCATTTTTTGTTTTGTTTTTCATTTGTATTTCTGGTCCTGTAGATTTTATTATTACCACATGACACAACTCCAGCAGCAGATTGTGAAATAACAGATTGTACTGAAAACAAAAAAGGACGTATAACACTTCATTAGAAGGTAAAAGGTAAGAGGTCAGAGTACAAATGATGAGTAACTGTATTCAGTTACAGTTACTGTTTCAGTGAGTGGTAATTGGATTACAGTTACTTTGTTGAAATAAATGGATTACACAGCGGTATTTTCCTGTTTTCACATTTTGGGCTACTCCCTTTTTTTTTTGTTTGTTTGGTAATTCCACTCATTGCCGGACACTAAACCAGGTCTAAACCCAGGTCCAAACCAGTTCTAAGCCTAGTCTAAACCAGGACAAAACCAGGACAAAAGCAGGACAAAAAACAGGTCTAAACAGGTCTAAACCAGGACTAAACCAGGACTACAACCAGGTCTAAATCAAGTCCAAACCAGGTCTAAACCAGGTCTAAATCAGGCCTAAACCAGGACTAAACCAGTTCTAAAACAGGATTTAACAAGACCATGTTTCCTCATCTTCTATCAATAATATTTTTAATTTGGTTCAGTAAAGTCTGGGCTTTTTATTTTCTTTTAGCAGACAAATCATCTTATGTTATGATTTCCTCGTCTTTGCTTCTCTACAGCAAACCAAGTAATCCAAAGTATTCAGATTACGTTACTCACCTAAAGTAATTTAATGGATTTCGTTACAAACTACATTTTGAGGTATGTAATCTGTAATCTGTAGGGGAATACATTTTAAAAGTCACCTTCCCAACACTATTGAGTAATTTAATCATTTTTGCTTTGTGTAAAACGGGAGAACTAGACGCGTTCTGATGCAATCGCCGGCGGAAGGATCCCCGCACTTCTGCGCGGAGGAGGTTCGTCTTGTTGCCTGGATACGAACGCGGAGGGTGACACATCCGTGGAGTTCCTCCGGCGTGAAACTGGCTCGCACGGGCGGCCATTTTGGGTCCACCTCCTCCGCTGTTTCCTACGCGTGACCTTCGTCCCGTTTGAGCCGCGATGTCGCCAGTTTCCCCGTGAGCCCGTAACGAAGCCCAGTAGACGCGAAAAAACAGCGCCATTTCTGTCGGCGTCCATGATACGCTATGCTACCGCAGCGGATTCCAGAGCCGGAGCTCGGATCGGCAGCGGGAGGAAAGTAACCGCTCCGCCTTTTCGCCGCTCCGCGTTACTTCAGCCCCGCGGCAGGTAAGCGAAAACCCCGGGCTTTGAGTTATCGCGCTGGGGGGGTGTTTGTTTTCCGTCCGTGCCCTCGGTCCGTGCAGCGCTTTACCGTTGGACTGTGTGACGATATGGCGCACACTTTTGAAGGGAAAAACGTCTGACAGCGCACGGAGCTCCGCGGTGCCGCTCCTCCTCCCCGCGGCCACAACAACACCGTCCGTAACGGCTAAACGCAACCACCCACCGACCACCATTTTAACCCGGTTTCAGCACTTTTAAAAACACCGGGACAAGCTTTAACACGGCGCTTTTTGCTGGAGGTTTCGGCCCTGCCTCACGTCCCCCCGTTGGCCGCTGGCGAAGTTAAATGAAAATCCAGCTCAAGTCACCGCCTCAAAACCCCAAATGAACCACTCAAACTTTATTTAAATCGCCCAACTCTTCCTCCACGACGCGTAATCACGTTTATATTCTAAGTTTCTTCTCTCTACACTTCACATTCCAGCCCCGTAATCATCGACATAGCTTAGCCTCGGAGCTAACGCTAAAGGTCGGCCAGGGGCTAACCTTGTGATTAGGCTGAAGAACGGGCACGAAAAACACGCACACGGGCATAAAACTGTGGCAGGCGTTCACGTTTGACGCCCAGGTCATGTTTTGGTGATGTTTCAGCCTCGGTACGAGTGAGTTTTGGCGTGTTTGGTAATGCCGCATTCAGGTGCCTGATCTGACGCCAGGGAGCAGCTCGTAGATTCAACTCATTTTGGACAGATGACAGATAAACGAAGGATTTTAGTCGGTAGAAATACACATTAAAACAACTTATTTTGTGATTTGAGCATGTTTTGGATCGGTTTTAATGGAGTGCAGGGAGCAGAGTAGGTTTGCATGTTCCTTATCCGAGTGTTTGACCGGGACCCGCAGCTTTTGACAGCCCCAAAATCTCCCAGGGATTCAGTAAGCACGTAATTTGTGTAACTATAACGTCACGTGCACACGCCTGTCGTCCTTTTCACGACTCTTTTAACGGGTTCCACACAGTGTTTTAGTGTTGGGGAGACGTGCGTCGCGCCGATCAGCTGATCAGATCAGACTGAGCAGGGGCAGGCTCCATTTGCTTGTCACGTTAGTTCCTAAATTCACAGATGCCGTGACGCGCATGCACTTTGACAGCTCGGGTTTGGTTTGAGGACTACGTGGACGCGCTGATTCGCTGGTTGGTTTGGTCTGATGTGCGCTCAGATCCAAGACACATTAGGCCCTAATGCTGCAAAGTGAAAATATGCAGCTCTGTGTCACCGAGTTGGAATGCATACAGGAAGAAGGTGTCACCTGTAGTAAATACACTGCTCTTTCATGTGTGTTTGTATTATGACTATGGAGATACTGTCTCTTGATCTTTTCAAATATAATACCAGATAGTCTGTACTCGGATACTCTGTTTAATCTTTCACATGTAAACGTATCGGACAAAGTGACTCAAAGCTTTTCTTCTGTTCCTTCAGGTTGTGCTGGAGAAGTAAAATGGCCTCCTGTGACTGAGACCAAACACTTAGTGTTTTCCTCAGCAGCTGAACTGTCTCAGCAGCTTAAGCCATGCCTGACGACGACTAAAGACCCCCCCTTTTGCTCAAAGCAATAATCAAAAATAAAAAAAAAAACAAAAAAAAAACAAACAAATCCCCTATGCCTCTTCATTGCACCTTACTGGAGTGACTGCCCTGCCTTGGTCCCCATCCTCTTCCATCCTGCTCCACCAAAACCACACCACAAAATGAAGCGGCTGTACCTGAGAATGGCCCACACCTGAGGTCCCATGCGTCCCATGAACACCGACTCGGACGGCCCTGCTCCTCCTGAACACACCTCCTGCCCCTTCCCCCTCGTGGGCCCCCTGCCGGCCTCAGAGATGTCCCTGCTCCAGTCGCTGGGGCCAGTGCAGAGCTGGCTCGGCCAGGAGCTGGAGAAGTGCGGGATTGATGCTATGATCTACACCCGCTATGTCCTCAGCCTCCTTCTGCACGATAGTTATGACTATGACCTGCAGGACCAGGTTCGTTTATTCAATGAATAATTGACTTTTCCTGTTATTTCTGTTGTCTGAGTAAATGTATAACACATTTTTCACTGAAATGTTGTCTTCAGGAGAACGACATCTTCTTAGGCTGGGAGAAAGGAGCTGGGAAGAAGTGGGGCAAGAGTAAGAAGAAAGGTGTGACTGACCTGAGTCTGGAGGAAATGAAGAAACAGGCTGCTGTCCAATGCCTCCGCTCTGCTTCTGATGAGGTAAGTCTGACACAATTCTTGTGCCATCACATTTAGACTTGCACAAAACACTTCATGTGTTTGTAATGACAGAGTGAAAGATAAGTCTTTGCTCTCGTTAGGGCGTCTGTGTGTATGTTAAATACAGAACAAGCAGTGAAGTGATCGACTTTTAAAAGTAAAATTTATGGTCACATGATTCAAGTGTCAGCAGATGAACTCCCTTCACATATTAACTGGATTAGTGCATGTCCTGACTGTAAAATTGTGAATATTTCTGTCCTGTTGTTTGTTTCCTGCTCTGCTGAGGCCTGGTTGAAAGTTGTACATTTATGGCCTGCAGACAGCGGTGGACGCTGCTGCTGCTTTGCATGAGCACATATATCGGTCCTCAGTAAATTAGTTTACAGGAGTTAAACATAGCTGATTTTAATTGATTGCCTCACCAACTGTAATGTTTTGCAAGTTCAGAACCAGAACAGAAAAGTCCTATTTGTATCTACAGCTACAGTTCTGGTGAATTTCAGATTGAGACTGTGTGTATGAAAAGAGCAATAATTTGTAACGTCTCAGAAAGAATAAAAATGTTCATAAATAGGGGCACAGTTTGTAGTTTTACAGTTTATGTTCTCTAATGGTGTGTGTAAAACTGTAGCTACACTAATCGTGAGAATTAAGTTTACGGTCAAGTCGGTTAAGGTTTTATCCTTCGCATGAGCAGCACCTGGGAACTGGAACATTGTGTGTTGATGCAGTGAAAGCGTTTATTGAGTTTATTGAGTTTATTGAAAACCGGTTCATATTTGACATAATGTGTGTGAGGAGGGAAGGGGGCGACACTGGGCTGTGGAATGACAGCAGGTGGAACTGGCCTGGTCGGGTGGGGGAAGGGTTTGAGGAGTGCGCTCTCAAGAGACTGGACTCGAGTCTATTTTTTAACCAGCGCACACTGCAAGGGATTGCACCAGTGTAGCTCTGCTGTCAGCTGACCAACGTTAGTACAATGATGCAAGGAAAAACACAGGCTGGGAGAAACGGTTGTGCTTGTTCTGAGCTGGAATGGTAAGAAATGTGTTGTGTGGATGTTGTCGCCTTCCAGCCTTTTGTAGAATTCTCTTTTAAGTTGAAGAGATGTTTGTTGTTGTTTGTGGTGTTTGTCTCATGACTTCAGAAAGTGTTGACAGTAAATACCAGTGTTGTGTCTTAATACACTGTGGGGCTTACATCAGAAATGTTTTCTGGGATTTCTTTTGTTTAAAAAACATTTTTCACAGTCTATATTTAGCTCAGTCATGGCCAAGTGTGTCTATACATTCTGCAGTCAGCTGGCTCGACTTGTGTCAACCTCATTCCTTTCATTCCTTCTGGTTTCATTTGGGGTCAAAGTCCTGTGAACCATGTTCAAATCTGTAATGTTCTTTCAAACATTAGCATTACTTTTTCATGAATAGGCATATATTATTATGTATTATTAACATTCTGAGGGAGTGGACCTGTCACAATAATTACTATGTTGACTTGTTGTTTTGAACAATAAGTCAATAAATCAGATTAGTATTGAACAACATTTTTGTGGCTCTAAAATGTTGTAAATTCTCTCAGGACTAGTTAGTATTTTTGCATTTTTGTAGTAGTTATATTTGAATTGAAGAGGGTCCAAATAAGTAACATCATTTTTATTATAGATACTAGTATTTAAGTGTTTGTGCTTTTTATTTATTGCAGCTCATGTTTTTATGTAGTTTATTTATACTATAGTTTCAGTATTACCAATTATCGGGGTAATTTTATGCAGGAATTTTAAACTTTGTTATTGTGACAAGCCTACCTTCTACCTTCTGATAAAAAATATGTATATTTATATCATTTAAGATGTCCACTTTGTTTTAAAGAAAATCTCCTGAATACTGTTGGTTGGTTTAAATGATTTACATTCTGCTTTTCTTTCTTTCAGAACTCTGGAATCGAAAGCTTGGTCGAGGAGCTCTGTTCTAAACTAAAGGACATCCAGAACAAACAGAAAGGTTGGTTCATTGTATTCTTCTACTGTGTACACACGTTATTTTACCTGTAATGGTACTTTTGTTTCTTTTTTAATAAGCTCTGTTTGCTGAATTTATAAATCTATAGGGCGATATCTCAAATCTACAGTTGCAGTATTTTAGATTTTTGCTGTTTCTCCCACTTCCAGGAATAGAGTTGGAAATGCAGGTGTGGTTATTTAAAGTCTGCTGCTCGTCTCTTTGTAGTTTTATTGGATTTCAATTCATGTAGAAGATTTGTAGAAGTTCACCACATGTTTTCAATTCTCATTAAGAAGGATTTTGTCTAACTGACCAGCGCCCAGCTACAAAGCACTACATCATTTACACTTTTTATGCATTTAAGAAACGTCCTCTACATATTTTGAGACTTGATGCATAAAGACGAGTGATTGGAAGTCAGGTACATCTGTTTTACAGTTTTAGCAGCGATTTTAAAGTACATTTATCTTTTAAAACACATGAGACTCTGTATTATGATCCACATACAGAGTGCACTGAGACTGGGACAGACTTTATGCATGAGGCCTAATGGTTGGAGGAACTTGCAGCTGTTTTTTTCTACAAGACGATACAAAGAAAACATTGTTACTAAGGAATTATGGAGTATTTCCTTCAGCCTTTCTTCATTTTTATCTCTAAAATACTGAAAATGTCTGTAAATTATTTGAATTTATGAAATGGAAACACTTTTAGACATCTAGATTACACAAATTCCAAATATTTATTACATAACAGATTTGCATATAACCTTAAATGACTTTGCCGACAGCATTTTATAACTAATAGAGCTCATTGTTTTTGCAGAAGCCAAGCAGATTCAAAAGAAATCTGATGGAGCCCAGTCACCAGAGCGTTCTGACTCTCCCTCCTCAAAGGACCAGGTGGAAATGTAAGAGCTTTGTGCCTTTTTATTTTAAGTACACAATGAACTTTTTATTACTGCCACTTCGCTGAAATTGGCTGTAAATGTAATCTTTGTTTTGTATTGTATTTTAGGTATTATGAAGCCTTTCCTCCTCTGTCAGAGAAACCCGTCTGTCTCCAGGAGATCATGACAGTTTGGAATAAGACAAAGGCCTGTGCATATTCAAGTTCATCATCAGCAGCACCGCAGACCAGCACAGACACTTCCTCCCCCAAAGATTGTAACAGCGACGGCGAAGCAGTGAAAGAACAACATCTGGAGGCATGTGGCTCCACGAACACCGCGACAACCGAGAAAGGTCAACAACAGCAACGACGGAGCAAAAAGGAGAAGGAGAACAGGTACCAGAGCGGGGCAGCGGCGGAGGAGCGCCCTTCGAAGAGGCAGATCAGGCACAGGTCCGAGGGCAAGTACAGGCCCCGATCGTGGTCCTCTGGCTCCAGTGAGGCGGGCTCCAGCTCCAGCGGCAACCAGGGAGAGTCCAAGACACCCAGGAGCAAAGCAGTCCGGGTCCGGCACAAGTCCAGGGAGGCTATCAAAAACAGAAGAACCCGTAACAGTGGGCAGGCTAAGACCCAGGTGAAGGTCTCTGAGAAAGATGAGAGGAGAAATGCAGGGAGCAGCAGCAGTGCGAACGGGGGCGCTACCAAACAACCACAGCTTTACAAAAGGGGGAAAAGACCGCTGAAAGAGATCCGCAAAGAGACAGGCTGGGTGGAAGCAAAGGAGTTTGGACTGGAGGGCCGCAAAGAATACATGGAGGAGCCGCTGTGGTACACTGAGCCCATCACAGATTATTTTATACCTTTCAGCAGCAGACAAAGCAAGTTGGAAACAAAGTACCGGAGCAAGGTTGACTCTCCAGAAGGGTTTGCCATGTTAGCCGATATAGATGGGCTCCCTAAAAGATTCCAGGGTATCTGTATCGCTGATGAGAGCTACCAGACGGCATATTTAGCTGCTGGCTCATTCGTGGATGGGCATTTTGTTGAAGGGCCTTGCGAAGCAGAAGATGAAACTGCTGAATTCACTGGGACCTCAAGCTGCCCTCAGCCAGAGGATAGTACAAATTTAGATGACAAGCATCTGCCAGAATTCACTCACTTCTATGAAGTTGATATTTATCAATCCATATTGGATACTAGTGCCTCAGACTCAATACAAGAGAGTCGAATCTTAAGTATGATTCGACAAAAAAGTAATGAGCAAAGAGACATGGAGGCAGAATGTTTAGTGTTAGATGGCCTTGAGCAGCAAGGGGAAAGTGCAATAAGGGCAGACTCACAAGATGCTTCATGTTCTGTCGGGTTCTTAATGCAGGATCTAGAAAACTTGGCGCAAGTCTGGGGATGTTATTCACCATCTACTTCAGATGATATAGATGGAGAGAGCTATATCGAAGACTCTCCCATTCGACTGTCTCCACTTCTGGACAGTGTTTCTTTTACTCTGAGCAAGTTCTCTGCAAACCCTGAAGAGCCATTTGTCCCTGAAGCCACCAGTGAAGTTTCTGGTCTAAACACATCCTGCTTCTCACTGTTTGAGCTGCAGTATGACAGCCCCACGCTTCCCTTTCCCCGCGATGCACTCACTGCAGGTCACGAAAACACCGATTCGAGTAGCTGTCTCGACCCACATTCTAACAAACAGTCTCGTTTGCTAATATGGACCAAAAATAGTGCCTTTGATGAAACAGAACACTGTTCGAACCTTTCAACGCGAACTTGTAGTCCATGGTCTCATTCAGAGGAGACTCGCTCTGACAACGAGCAGGGCAACGCTCTGGCTGAAGACGCTGCTCAAATTGGAAATGAGGAAATCGATTGTATAATGCCCCCTCTTTCCGGTACATATCTAGAGGATGAAATCTTGGATTTTTTACAAGAGGACTCTAGCCGAAAACATGAGGATGTAAAGGTCAGTGCTGCACCCAGCCATACCAAAAAATCTAAACTAGAATCCGTATGTGGCATAGCCTTGGAGGAGGATGACTGCAAGCAGTACAGCGGTGGCATGTTTTCAGACACAAACCAACAACGCGACGACTACAGCTCAGGGATAATCAAAGACATTTGGACTGCAATAGGAGAAGACGACTCTGTAAGGTCAAGGCAAAAAAACGAAAATGCAAGCGAGGGACTGTTCTCAGAAGAATCTAGTGCTTATTGTTGCAGTTGTCTGGAGGTACAAGCTAAAGGAACTCCGCTTCAAGGAGCTCAGAAAAAAGCCGTGCAGCGCTCAGAGTATCACTTATGGGAGGGAAACAAAGATGAGCAAGACTTGGCCAAAAACAAACTCTCCAAGGTCAATAACTCTGGGGATTATATGACGCCGTCCAAACCCTGGGACGTCCACACTGACCGAGAGAACTCGTCCTTCATTTTAGGAGGGGTGTATGGAGAGTTGAAGACACTAAGTTCTGATAAGAGCTGGGCTGTTGTTCCTCCGACTCCCGGCCAGCCCAGTCTGCTCCAGTGTGCTGCTGCGGCTGCTTCAGGCTCAGACATGCTCACCATCACCGGCACTGATGTCTTCATGAACACAAGCAGCTGCTTTGCTCCGGGACACCGGCCCCTGTGGAGGCCTCTAGTGTCTTTCGGCCACAGTGACCAGGCCATCCGAGGAGGAGGCGACGCCATCAATAAGGGGTTCTCTTTCATCTTCCATGAAGATTTGCTTGGAACATGCGGCGGGCTGTACGGTGAGGAGCAGGGTCTGGGATACCCTTTTGCGCCCTTCAACCTAAACAATCCCTTCTCCCAAGTCCTCCATGTAGAGTGTTCTTTTGAGCCCGAGGACATCGCTTCATTCAGCCCAGGCTTTAAGCCCAAGTCCATTCTCTGCTCTGACTCTGAGAACGAAGCCTTCCACCCGCGCATCTACGGCATCAATCGAACACAATACAGGGCCATCCGCATTTCCCCCCGCACTCATTTCCGCCCCATCTCAGCCTCAGAACTGTCTCCCGGAGAAGTAAGCGATTCAGAGGCTGAAACGGACAAAGAGGAAATGAGCTATCCCGCCCTGGCTCCCGCGGACGTCTTCGAGGATCCACAGGCCGACCTCAAACCTCTGGAGGAAGATGCTGAATGTGAGGGCCCTTATTATGGCAAGTCAGAACTGGAATCTGGTAAATTCTTACCAAGATTAAAAAAGTCTGGCATGGAGAAGAGTGCCCAGACCTCTTTGGATTCCCAGGAGGGCTCCAGCACCCTCTTGCCCATTGCTGAGCAGGAGATCTGCTCAGACTTCACCACAGCTGCGGCGTCGGGAGGTGAACACGCAGACACCTCAGCCCTGAAGATGAATAAAGAGGAATCTTCAGGGGAAAAGCAGTCCAGCCTGTGTGCTCCGACCGGTCACATCCCAAAATACGGGATCGCTTATGACTTTGTTGGAGATCTGCCAGAGGTGGGAACTCATCATTTTGATTCATTATTGGTTTGTGTTTGATTCGTTCAATAACCACATTCTCTCTGTCCGTTTAGTTCCCCCTGTTAAATATTGGGGGCCAAGGAGGAACTGGCAGTCACCAGGAGGAGCGCTGGTGGCAGAACACACTCTGTTCCCCAATTTTCCCTGGATCTCAGTGTACAGGTAAATGTCTCACACACGTCACTCTGAACATGAACACAATTAATGAGAAGCACTTCCTCTACTGTTTATAGTTAAGTTTGTACTTTCTGGAAATACAGTTTTACCCACTTCCCTTGATGAGTTTACTAAAGCACTAAATTGTGAAATCTGGGGCGTTTAAACTTCAACACACTCACATTTTTCTCTGTGCTTGTGTCCTCAGGGAGCAGCAACATTTGAAGTCTCCCCTGCTACAGAAGAGGTCTGTTGCTGAGGGGCATTCCTCATTTTGAGACTGGATCACTACCAGCAAAGGTGTAGGGTCATCTCAGAATCAATATCCTCATGCAGGTTAATATTCTGAGACGCTCATTTAAAAACCTTGCCGTACCTTGCTGGGCTTTCATTTACTAACGTAATCCTTGTGTAATCAACAATCAGATCAAAAAGTGAGTGAAAATAGGAAAACAAAAAATGTGTTATGTGTTTGAGTGAAACATTGTGTGGGACATCCATTTTTAAAAACTAGTTCAGTTATTTCTTTTCTCTACACTGGTCCTCATTCAGACCTCAGTCGGCTGTTCGGGAAAATCCTCCGTTCTGTCCTTGTCAGTTTGGTTCCCACCGTTTTTACTTTTGAACTAGGATTTTTTTGCTAGTTGGTTGTGTCTGAATGGTTGTGCATGTATGTCCGTCCAGTTGCACTCTTCTCGTGGTGAATCTACTTTGCGGGGGGAAAAAACACGACCGCGTCCTCCATCCTCCACCTCACGCTCAGAAAGAAAAGAAAGAAAAGAAAGCAAACGCACGGCTGAGGTTCTCGACACGTTTTCAGTTCAGAAGTTTCTACGTTTTTGGTTTTTTTTTGACCGTGAGGTTGAGAATGAGCGTAGCTTTCTATCTGTAAATCCCCCGGTGTGACAAGTGATCATCAAAGAGTCTGATTTTTTTGAATGGTGATAGTCTTTAATAAGCTAGTAGTATAGTATGGTTTGTAAGACTAAACAAAAATATAATAAAAAGTACAAAAACACAAGATGAAAATGTTTTGTTGGCAGAATACTAATCTACTCAAATGCAATGCTGTAAAATCTGAAGATTCAGTTTCGGGGCTTAAAAACCCTCCATCAAAATAAGCCATTTCTTTGCTGATAATTGTTTTGCAATGCTAAATGAAAGTTTCAGTGATTTTACTTTCGGGAATTTCTACGGTACAGACTCTTGGTGCTATGTTAAATACATCTCTGACGTTACCATTGCAAAATCGAGCGGAGGGCATAGCATTTTTTTTTTTTCCGCGGCCCGTCTCGCGATCTCGAGTGGGTTTGTTTTAGAATCTGACAGTTTTTTTGTTTTTTTTTCTTCTTCAGTGCAAAAAAAATCCGCGCGAAGGTTTACCAAAAAACGAATCACACGGCATTACGAGAAATGCTTTAAATTCAACGAAACTTTCATCGACGTATCGTGAGTGAGTGCGCTTCTAGAAACGACTAAATTTAACAAAGCGACGTCGGAAATGTTCACTACAGAATATGGTCGGTGTGGAAAAGACCTATTTGAATATTTATTAAAATCTTACGTTGCGTGTTTCAGAGGAAAACGCTTAGAAAAGGGTTTGGAGAAAAAAAAAAATTTGTGTAGCAGCTGGTGCCCTTTAGTATGTTTTAAAAGGAAAATAATCTACACTTTTACAGAGTTCAGCGTTGTCTGATATTTTATTTTCTATCGCAATTCAAAATCTACAAACGGCGGAGGCAGTTCAAACCAAAAAAAAAAAAAAATCCAACGTTTCCTTTGCTTCTTCTCTTATGGGGTGTGTGTTTTTTATTTTTTATTTTTGGTTTACATTGTGTTGAACTATAGCGTCATGTCGTGTGTGCTTCGGAGTTCATCTTATTCAGGCTATGGTTCGAAGTTGCGTAATTTGTGCAGATGTACCCCTTTAATTTGATCGGAAAAAACGCCCCCCCCCCACCGGACGCTTCGGGGGGGGGGGCGTGAAGCTTTTGTCGTCGTCACTTATGCACAGTTTCGCGAGTGAGAGCGTTTTCTCTTTTTTTGCTTCCATCTGAAAACGGTAAAAGCAGCTGTTTGTTTTTTTGTTGTTGTTTTTTTTCCCGAACGAACCGGGAAGCAGTTGCGAAAAATCTGTACTGACTCTGCATTGTTACAACGAGGATGAAAGCACAGGGAAAATCCGTTTTCTCATCGAGCAGTAATCTAACATTTTTCCAATGCACTGTCACAGGACTTTTCGTTCGGTTGTTCTTTTTTTCTTTTTTCTTTTTTTTTTCCCCCCGAAAGCGGACGGCGCGTTCGGTCGGAGTCCAGATCTGGGGGAAAAAAAAAAAAAAAAAAAAACGACTAAAACTTACCGCATCAAACACTCAGGAACTTTTTACATGCATATAGTCCTAGTTTTACATTCATATTCATTCCTGTGATGGTGCATTGGCGTTTTTTTTTCTTTTTTTTTTTTTTTTCGTTTTGTTTTTATTTCGTTTTGCGGAGAGTAGAAGTCGGCGGCGGCGAAACTCATCCGTCATTTCGACTTGTAGTTCTGGACGGGGAAAAAAATTCAAGCCATCGTCTGTTGCATATAACGATGCGAGGGGAGTTCAAAACCCCGAGTCCTATGCAATACCTTGGCGCATGTACAAAAAAAAAAAAAAAAAAAAAAAAAAAAACTATATAAACGTCATCTGGGTGAGCTCGCATGTACTTTTTGAGAGGCGGGAGATAAAAACCCTAAATAAATCTGCGGAACGTCTCAAAACGTGCAGCATGCAAACGTCACACTCCATTTTTTTTGGTTTGGCTGAAGTATATTTTTGACGAGGAGAAATATTCGAGAGTTTGAAACGACGGCGCGCGTGGTTTCTGTCCGTGAAAATGTGCGAAATTGCAAAAGGCACACAGAGACCGGAGCGGCTCGGAATTCTGTGTCACCTCACCAGTTTTTAAATTCTTCCATAGAAAGCCTGTGTGGAAATTGTATGCAGAGAATGAGGTTTGAATGACTCAGAGGTTGCTTGCTCTGTAGTTTCGAAGTACATCATCCAACACTGAAAAGGAATTTTGTCTTTACTTTTCCCATTTTAGACGAGGCTCCTTCAACCTCCCCATCTCTCTGTTCCTTGAAACATCTGTTCCCAATAGCAGTGTTGTTCTAATTTCATGTACACCACGAGTAAATTATGTTCCATTGTGAATTTCTTTAACATCTAATAAAAAATATAAACCAAACTCCCAACTCGTTTGTCTCATTTTAGTGTCCGAAAGTTAAGTGTGCGTGTGTGTGTGGGGGGGGGGGGGGGGGGATGTTTTAAAAATCTAAAATCGGGCTTCCAAAAAAGAAAATTATAAATCTGGAGCCACAATTTACACTTACACAAACTTTATTGATCCACAAGGGAAATTATTTGGACTCGAAATTATTATTTATTAGGAATCACCTGCATAAGTGAATGTTATAGTCGTTATTTTCACATTTGTTTAACTGTAAAATAACTTGTACTACTGATTTTTAGATCGTAAAAGAATAGAGTGACCAGATTTTCAAAATAAAAAAAAACTGGGACATCTCCAGTTTGGGTTGATTGGTAATAATAAATTTGTGAAATGAGTGTGAAATTTATCAATTAAGACCTGAATTATATGCAGCTTTATTAGATTTCTCTTTGTTATTTGGCTGGGACCTGATGAGTACAAAAACATATTTTTCAAATGTATTTATTTGTAAAGGGACAGCACATATTAATAAACATTAAAACTGTAAATATGTAAAGATTAGAGCCAACGTGGATCATTTCCATCTTCAGTCCCTCTGCAGGTTGATGTGAAATCATCTACAGGACAAAGGAAAGTACAGCAACAATCACACAAAAGTACACAACACCAACACACTCACTATACATACAAATTCAATTATATTAAATATAAATTATATTTTTATATTCATATGTCCACATGTGATATATAAAACCTGTTTTTAAGTTTACTTTTTAGTTGTAATCATTTTGATGGAACAAAAATAAAGTCACAATTGAATAATGATTTGCAAATACTATTTATGAAGTGCCTGAACAACCCAAAATGTGTTGGACATAAATATGAAAATTGTTCTGCACTCTGCATGAGTCAGTATAGTCATTTTCTTTGTGTTTTGGTCATTTTTAAGCAGCCTTTCTGTATTTTACCTAAACAAATGACAATTTATGTCTCTCTTTACTGTTGGCAGGTCAAATTGGTCAAAAATAGGGAAATTTCTTGTATAAAACTGGGACAAATCAGTGGTTTTGGATAAATCTGCAGGAACAAGGAACACAGGGCTTAAAACTGGGACTAAGGTGGTTAAATAAAGACGTCTAGTCACCTTAAACAACACAGCTTTTCTGTATTTTACCTAAACAAATGACAATATATGCATCTCTTTACTGTTTGCAAGGATCAAATTGGTCAAAAATAGGGAAATTTCTTGTATAAAACTGGGACAAATCAGTGGTTTTGGATAAATCTGCTGGGACAGGGGACACAGAGCTCAAAACTGGAACTAACCTGGTTAAATAAAGACGTCTAGTCACCTTAAACAACGCAGCTTTTCTGTATTTTCTGTAATTTCCCTAAACAAATGTCAATGTGTGCCTCTCTTTATTGTTTGCGGCGATAAAATTTGTCAAAAATAGAGACATTTCGTGTATAAAACTGGGACAAATCAATAGTTTTTGGATAAATCTGCAGGAACAGGGGACACAGAGCTCAAAATATGAACGTCTGGTCACTCTACAATAAAATAAAAGCCAGTCTTTCTGTTGTACATCACTAGAGTGAGCCAGAGGTCCACTTTGTCTTTGCACCAGTTTGAAAACCGAAGCTTCTAAACAAGAAAAATACTTGCACAGTTTTGCAAAGAAACGCGTAAAGAGAAACGCACGGATAATAAGTGTAACAGCGTGAGATTAGAGAAACGAAAGTGCATTTTTCTGTCGATTAATAATGCCTTTTTATGAGCCGCGACAGGTGAATCCAGGAGGCGCATTCTTGACTCGATTACAAAGCTCTTTTTACAGAAGTTTGTTTCAAAATGGCGGCGGAAGAGTCGAGGCAGGTACGAGCCGCAGACGACACCGGATAAACTTCGGATATTCGCATCTTCAGCCTCGAAACGCGCACCTGGACCATTCATTCCTCCTTTTCATACGATGTGAACGCTTCGATCCTGCGTTTTGGGTTTTTATTCAGGAGCTTTTGAGGTAAAAAAAAATAAATAAATACGTGTAAAATTGAGCGGGTGAGTTGCGTTGGGGATGTTTTACGCACGCGTCTCTTGGATACGGCCGTGCCCCCGGTGTGTCCTGATCGGTCCTGGTGCTGTTTGTGTACTGTAAACAGGTCTGCGGAGGACGAAGGAGCAGGTGGCGGTGCGTAGGTCCCAGCTCATCCGCATGGAGCGCTCCGAGCAGCGGACACCTGCCTCCCACCTGTAGCGTGAGCCGCGGCGGACAGAGCGCGCACCCCGGGGCGCCATGGCGAGCACCAGCCGAGGGGACACTTGCTACGGTGCGTACAGCTCCTATTAGGTTATATCATTTGTTTAGAGTGACCACACGTCCCTATTTACCCGGGACAGTCCCAGACCCAGCAGATCTATCCAAAACCATTCATCTGTCCCAATTTTACTCAAGAAATGTCCCAATTTTTGATCAATTTGATACCTGCAAACAGTAAACAGAGGCATACATTGACATTTGTTCAGGTAAAATACAGAAAAGTTGCGTTGTTTAGGGCTACTAGACGTCTTTATTTACCTGGGACAGTCCCAGACCCTGCAGATCCATCCAAAACCATTCATCTGTCCCAATTTTATTCAAGAAATGTCACTATTTTTGACCAATTTGACCTCTGCCGACAGTAAAGAGAGGCACACATTGATATTTGTTTTGGGAAAATACAGAAAATACAGAAAAGTTGCATTGTTTAGGGCGACTAGACGTCTTTATTTACCCGGGACAGTCCCAGACCCAGCAGATCTATCCAAAACCACTCATCTGTCCCAATTTTATTCAAGAAATGTCCCAATTTTTGATAAAGTTGATCCCTGCAAACAGTAAACAGACGCATACATTGGCATTTGTTTAGGTAAAATACAGAAAAGCTGCGTACAACTCCTTATTAGACTATATCATTTGCTGATAGAGTGACCAGACGTCCCTATTTACTCGGGACAGTCCCACTTTTGAGTCCTGTGTCCCCTGTCCCAGCAGATTTGTCCCAATTTTATTCAAGAAATGTCACTATTTTTGACCAGTTTGACCTCTGCCAACAATAAAGAGAGGCACACATTGACATTCGTTTAGGGAAATTACGGAAAAAAACAGAAAAGCTGCATTGTTTAGGGCGACTAGACATCTTTATTTACCCAGGACAGTCCCAGACTCAGCAGATCTATCCAAAACCACTCATCTGTCCCAATTTTATTCAAGAAATGTCCCAATTTTTGATAAAGTTGATCCCTGCCAACAGTAAAGAGAGGCATACATTGTCATTTGTTTAAGGAAAATACAGAAAATACAGAAAAGCTGCGTTGTTTAAGGTGACTAGACGTCTTTATTTACCGGGGACAGTCCCAGTTTTGAGCCCTGTGTCCCTTGTCCCAGCAGATTTATACAAAACCATTCATTTGTCCCAGTTTTATTCAAGAAATGTCCCTATTTTTGACAAATTTGATCCCTGCCAGCAGTAAAGAGAGGCACACATTGTCATTTGTTTTGGTAAAATACAGAAAAGCTCCTTTAAAAAAGAAAATGACCAAAACACAAAGGAAATGTGACTATACTGACTCACATGTTCGTCATGAATGAGCCAAGGGCAGAACAGTTTTCCTTAATTATGCACTCGTTTCACAATTTTATTATTATCACTAGGGTTGGGTGGTAATACGATATTGGAGTATCCCGCGGTATCAGTTTCATTACGTCATTAAACAAATCTGCAGCTCATAAGGACCTGATATAATATTTAAATTTATTGACACCTACATGTGTTTGCTCAGCACAAATGAATGTGTGGTTTTATTTTCAGTTTAATGTTACCACGATTTAAAAATAATAGTGTCTATAATGTTTCTTGGGGAGATGATGTTCGCTTAGTTTCGTTCCGTTGTCCCGTGACGCTCATAAGAGACCAAGACAAAACGACAAGCCCGACCACAAGAGAGTTGGTCCCCCCCTAAAAATATACTAATACTTCTGCAATTTGGCAGCATTTTGGCTTCAGGTCACATTTGTTTACGTTTTACAGAAATGAAACTTCAAACCACACGGATCATTTGCATAAATTATAAAGCTCTGATAAAAACCGCTCGCTCCTTGTGCACTGATGCGTCAGATTCTGTCAGACCAAAGGACACGGCTCAGTGGAATATGAGTGTTCTTTCTGTGACAGAGGGGTGTTCTGCTGATGGTGAGTCTGTTCTGTGCGTGTGTCGTGTTGGAGATGGTTCATGTGAAACTTTTCAGAGATTATAAGTCCGCAGATCACACACACAGACTGTACAGCGGTGCGGCTTTGTAGTTTACCAAAGTCGTACTAAAACATTTTGGTAATACTGTAAACCTGGTAAAATCCTGAGAAGGTTGAACAGAATCAAAATTTGGATACTGCCCAACATTAAAGGTTGTATAGAGGATTTTTTAAGGGAAAAGAAATACAGCGACCGTCCTTTTTCAAATGTTGTGCATGCGTGACACCACCTTCCTCCTCCACAGCTCCCTCAGTAGAAACACCTCCTCCCACCTCTTTACTCTAGAAATCACGTTTGTCTACATTCACTGCATGTTCAGAAGTGACCTGTCTAGAAATAATTTGCGGCAAACTGGTCGTGGATTCTCATCCGCCATCGCAACAAACTTTGTGCAAACTGCGAGGAAGCGACAGTTTTAAAAAATCCTCTAAGAACCGCTGCATAAGTGAGTCAGTTACACTAGAAACGTAGGGACTTTGATTAACAACCTAACAGCCAATAGAAAATAAGGGAACCTTGTTATCTATTGGCTGATGTTTATCTGGCCTCACTACGTCAACAGTTGATAGATTTTCATAATTTTTTTTTTGGTCATCACAGTTACACGGCTGCTGCATCTCTGTCATGGTATTTTAAACTTTCATTGACAATTTGAAACAAAACAAAAAAAATCCTCCATACAACCTTTAATTACCAACCAGTGTTTCCCAGTTTTTTATTTTGAAATTCTGGTCACTCTACATTTGCTTATCAAATTTATATGTGCGTAATAGTCACGCTTTGGTGCATTATTACAAAGAAATAGCCCAGAAGTCGTAAACTCTCTTGAACGCCTCTTGATTTTTAAAAGTTACACAAAGTTGACTCTTGTGAGCTTTAAAACATGTTTATAATGTTGTTTCCTCTTCAAGAAACAGACCTGGAGTTGTGTTTTGTTTCATTCACACATGTTTGACTCACTTTTTTTTATGAGTCTGCCTTCATTTCCAAAGCTCAAAATGCTCTGTGCCAGTTCCTTTTACTTTTTCTTCAGTAGAGATCGGTGTATGGAGTTTAAAAACACACTGGAGCACTTCCTGTATCACCGCATGACATCACAAAATGGAATAGGGTGTTTTCTGTTTGAGAGAAGAACACAAATGATTAAAATCTGCAGGGTTTGTGCGTTAAACACGTGTGAAAGAAACAAAACACAACTCCAGGTCTGTTTGTGACGAGAAAACGACATCATTTCCTTTTATTATTATTCTAAGAGACTTTCCCTGGCAGATCCTCGTCCACTTTCTATCTGATATTGAGACTGTGACCGTGTAATAATCGAGTTTTGTCTTTTAGAAATGCCATTCATTCACCTGTGCGCGTCACGTGTCCGCTCTCTTAATGTGTTTGTTTTATGTTTAGACAAGCACTCCCCGTACGACACTCCCCGCGCTCTAAGCTCTGTGATGACAACCAAACATTCAGCCGGTTACGTTCTCTGCCAACTCACCGTATTGAAATTAATCACCGCCGTATCGCACGTGCAGGAACCTTCGCTCGATTGTGTCACGTGAAAATCCAAGTCTAATTTAGTCTGAGTCAATAATAAAGCCGCACTGTGGAGTTTTTAGCTTGTTCCTGCTCGTTTCTAGGAAGTTTTTATTGCTTTGCCTGGAGGTTTTAGTGACGTTTTAATGCCGTACCTTGGATCTTATCTGTTGCCATGGAGACATAAAGCCACGTTACAGGTCGTATCTGTGGAGTGGCGATCCCGCTACAGTAGAGAGTGCAAAAATATTGAAATATCGGTGTGTGGGCTGCTCGATTATGGAAAAAAAAGTGATTATTTTGGTCAATATTGAAATAACAATTATTTTTTTGTTACACGAATAATTTATTCAGCAGTTTTCTAAAAAAAAACAAACAACTTTGTTATTGATAACTTACGCAAAATTTCCAAATTGAAAATGCATATCGGCTACAAATCTGAATCTTAGAGCAGTTTTGCAATGTATAAAATGAATGAAATAAACTTTAAACATGAAATAAGTCAGAAAAAAGATAAATGTGCCCAAAATAAACTATATATCCAGCTGTTCTACAATTTCTATATTTACAAAATAAAATAAATATACTTATTTACATAAAAATATCCCAAAATAAACTTTGTTAAGCTTATCGTTTCACCTCAATTATATTTTGGAGTTTGGAATCTTGGTCAACATTCAATTAATTGCATGGCGTTAGGATGATTTATCAATATATCGCTAAGAGTAGTTTTTGGTTTATTTTACTAAATTATTTTGTTACAGCTACAGTTTTGTTGTTTGTTCAGAGGAAGGAAACTCGTTTATGTGACACATTTGACATTTTAATTGTTTCGATGATTAAAATGTTTGCGTTTCATATGAACTTTGGACAAGAAGTGGTTTAACAAAGACTTTTAGTGTCACACCCATGGTTTAGACTTTATTTTTATTGAACCTTATCAAATCAATTTGAAATATATCGTATCAAATCGAAAGTTTACTATATCGAGTTATGTATCGTATCGCCAACTTCTTCCAATCCAAGTCCAACTTTATTTGTACAGCATATTTTATAAACAAGACAGTTTCCAAAGTGCTTCACAGAGCAGCGTAAAACATTTCACTTTAAAAAAATCAGCAGAATTATGTTTCAAACAAGAGGAACTAATAGAATCAATAGATAAAATAATAATAAAATAAGTGAACAAAATTATAAAATCAATACATAAAGGCAGTACTAAAATAAATAAATAAATAAAAAACAATAAATAAAAAAGAAAATACAAATACAAAATGATAAAAAATAAAATTAAATGCAAATAAATAATAATCAAATATAAAAATAAACAATAATAAAATAAAAACAAATTAAAATATAATAAATTAAAATAAAACCAAATAAAAATATAATAAATTAATATCAACACAGAGGACCACAAAACTCACGCAGTGTTAAAAGCCAGAGAGTAAAAGCGGGTCGTCTTAATGTTACCCAGCCCTACACTACAGTAAAAAAACATGTTTTTTTTAGCAATTTAAAGATCTGTAAAATGATAAATCGGACATGAGTTCAATGACGTATTTATGGAACATTACAGGCTAATAATATCAGCATGGAAACAAGTAGGTGGATTGCTTTCGCTTTTGCTTTTTCAGTTGTGTTTACGTAACGACAATTAAAAAAAACACATTTCACGGTAACACAAACCTGCCACAGGACAAAAAATTGACAAAATCTTAGTACCTGAGTGGAATTACCTTTGGGCAGCACACAGCGGGAGGGACCCATTATGTTTATGTAAATAGCAGCTTTAAAAATGGAGTTGTATTTCTCTGTAACACTGGAACTACCTGACTCACTGTTATGGTATAAAGTTCACCCGATCACATGACCGCCGCAGGTCAGAGGTTAAGCTCCAGTAAATGTGTCAGCCATTTTTGTAGGCTGTCATACATGTCGGACAGGAGCTCTGCATTAATAATCCTCTTAGTTGGCAAGCATTAAACCGTGTAGACTTTGAACAGGGGAATTTGTGCTCACCCGCGTTTGTTACACCAGCCCCAAAGGTTATTATTGTAAGATGAAAGAAAACTCTTTACAATGCAGAGTCCTTTTCAACACAAAATAATGGATATTTCTTTAATCTGTACTAGTTGTTGAGGTTGTTGCTGTTGCTGTTTTAGAATGGCCTTGTTCTGTACTAGAACAACAACCACAACAACCAACAACAATCACAACAACCATACCACCCACCAACAACCAACAACCACACCAATAACAAACAAAAAAACACCAACCAACACCAACCAACACCAACCTACACCAACCTACAAACACCCACAACCACCAACAACAACCACACCAACAACCAACAGCAAACAATGACCAGCAACCACCATCAATAACGAACAACCACAACACCACCACCAACGCCAACCTCAACAACCTCCACAAACGACACCAACCAACAACCTCCACAAACGACACCAACCAACAACCTCCACAAACGACACCAACCAACAACCTCCAGCAACCTACAACCACAACCAACACCAACCTACAACCACAACCAACACCAACCTACAACCACAACCAACACCAACCTACAACCACAACCAACACCAACCTACAACCACAACCAACAACCAACCAACCTACAACCACAACCAACACCAACCTACAACCACAACCAACACCAACCTACAACCACAACCAACACCAACCAACCTACAACCACAACCAACACCAACCTACAACCACAACCAACACCAACCTACAACCACAACCAACACCAACCTACAACCACAACCAACACCAACCACCAACACCAACCACAACCACAACCACCACCACAACCAAAATAATCACAACCACCAACAACAACAACGTTTTAATATTATTGATTAACATCTGCATATATGATTATTATCTTTAGGTAGAGAACTTTCACATGAGGCACATCTTGTCCCTGAGCTGCAGACGCTGCACTAGCTCTGACTAAAGCAGGAGCTGGGGTTTAGGTCGTGACGATTCAGATCAGAGCGAGTCCTTTTTAGGTTTTAACCCACTGGATTTCAGCATCGGAACTGGCAAACCCCAAATGGGAGGCTCATACGGATGGAACAAGATCTCTTGAGACAAAATTGCCACAAGAAAAATGAACTCGTGAGGTTTTTTCCTTCTTTTACCTTTGGCTTGGACAAAAAAAGAGTTCAGAGGTGGTGAGGTATGCACGTTGAGAAGCTGTAGTTCCAAAAAGTAGTAGTACAATGATGACTAAAGGATTACATCAAATAAACAAAGCCAACATTGTGAAATTGATTGCCCTACTTATTTATTACAAACTATGTCAACATCACATCTTGTCTCGTGCTCATGTGAGGCTGATTCTGCTTTCTGTCGTCCAAAGCAAGAAATATGATCTGACGAAGGCTTTTTTTTGAAGTAATCTAAAACATTAACAGTTATATATACATTTTAACATCAAAATCATACATGTAGTTCCTTAAAATGGACTCGCGCGTTTCGCTTCCCAAACACGACTCGATTATAGAGCGTGAGTCGGTCGGCCTGAGTTTCCAGAGGACGATGCGGCGGTGTTCAGGTTACTGCAGTGTCCAGTTACAGCCTGGTTACTGTGGGATTTGCTTTCACCTCCTGATGGCTTCCCCCACACGTCTGATACGAGCTCTTTTATCGTGTTCTGCTCTACACCTCAAATACTTCATCCCAATCTTCTCCATCGCAGTGTTTGATCTACAAAAATCCCAATCAGACCTTTTAGTAAAACAAAACACACGTGATCGTTATCAGTGTTTAGCTGTTTATTATTTTAGTCCTGCTTTAAATGTGACAGAATTAGATGGACTTTTGTATTAGTTGGACAATATATAGGTTGGATATTTGCACTTTTTAAAAATTGATTTCCACCATAGACTGATATATTTGTGTGTGTATGTATATATACACATGCAGGATTTGCCCTAATACACCATTAACTCAAATTTTTTTTCATAAAAAGAGTAAAACACTTAGAAATTTGATAAAACTTGAGCATATTAGCGCTTTCCCTCTTTAAATTTAAGTTCTTATTAAGGCTGTGCAATTAACTGAATTTTGATCGAGATTTCGTCAAACGATCTCCAAATTCATATAATCGAGTTGAAACAATTAACGCTTACCAGAGTTATTTTGGGATTTTTTTTTTATATATATATAAATAAGTAGATTTAAAGTAGATTTTTATAATAACTAGATTTAATTTTTTTAAATATAGATTGTAGAACAGCTGGATATATGTATAGCTTAATTTGGATGCACTGATATTTTTTTCTATGCCTTATTTCATGTTCAGTATATTTTATTAATTTTCTGTTTTATACATCGCAAAACTGCTCTAAGGTTCATATTTGTAGCTTGTATTTATTTTTAATTTGAAAGTTTTGCGGAAATGATCAATAACAAAGTGTTTTTTTTTGAGAGAGAAATGCTGAACAAATGCATCGAGAAACAAAAAATTATTGTTTGAATAATCGTGATTCAATATTGACCAAAAATCATCGTGATAATGATTTTTTGTGTAATCGAGCTGCCCTGGTTCTTAGGTGAAAAAAGTATATTATTTATGTCAAAACGACTTTTTCTTACACATTTCACAGTGATAGTGTTTCACCGCATGACGTCAGCCGTGTTACTGAATGACGTTTCGGCTGAAAATTATAAGTCTTGTGGTCATTTGTTACCACATATTTGATGAGCTCCAAGCTTTCACACTTTTTATTTATTTTTAATGAAAGTCTATGGGAAAAAAATTAATGGCAAACTTACTTCCGGGACCAGAGGGCAGGCGGTTATTGTCGAGACGTATTTTAAATTGATTTGTCTCTCAAATTAGTCCCAAAAGTTCTCCCAAATCTTTCTTCTTTCTTTATATCGCTGCTTTTTTTTTTCATTTTTTTTTTTTCATTCTAATAAAATATTGTTGCAAAAATAAAATAAAAATCAGCATTGATCATGGAAAAGAAAAAAATGCTGCATACTATTGTGGTCTCATTGTGGCATTCTTAAACAGATAAAAAAAAAAAAAAAACATTAAAAGATTAAAAAAAAAATTCTCAGATCACATATCGTATAATTATAGGTTCAAAATAAAAACATGAATGAATCATACTTGGCTCTGTACATGACACTGCAGACTCCACAGTGTTCTATAATAAGTACTGTACATACTCTGAATGTGTAAATACCAAATTGACATGAAGACAATAGAATAAGAACGACGAAAAGCATGTCAAAGTCTATGTCAATGTCAGTGTGTGGCTCCACCTTCAGCTCCGCCCGGTATTAAAGCGTTGGTATAGAACAGTGCATACCTGTGGTCTTGTAGCTCTTGACAAGAAACAATAAGACTATCCCTTTTGTTTAGGAAGTGTTAGATTTATTGTTTTGACATTTGGTCTGTAATGTTTCATGTGGAAGCAAGTCCAGGACCAGACGTACTAGAACATCACACAGTAGAAACACAACCGGCCTTCGTCCTTATATGGGGGTAAATAGGGGTGTGCAGAAATATTGAAATATCATTATAATCGTGTTGTTTAATGTGATGATACATGTGTGATATCGTGGACTGCTGTATCGATATATCGCCAAGAGGATATTTTGGTATATTTTACAGAATTATTTTGTTACAGCTACAGTTTTGTTGCTTGTTCAGAGGAAGGAAACTTGTTTATCTGACATGTTTGACATTTTCACTGTTTTTAGGACTAAAATTTGTTTCTATATGAACTTTGCACAAGAAGTGGTTTTAGTATCACAGCCACGGTTTATGGTGCGTTCCTTTATCCATCCGACTCACTGACATGGCCTTTTTATCGAACAGCGCAACTCGAAGTTCTTGCTCGGTCTCCTCCAAGCTCTTCAGAGTTCCAAGATAGAGTCCAAGACGGATGCGCCCAGTGTCACATGTCGTATGGAGTGTTTTCATTGTGTCTGGACGCTTTGGTTTTTTAAATGACTATTTCAGTCACTCGTATCACTGCAGGACCTCACCTCGTCCGTATCACAGCCTGTGGGTTTTGGAGTTAGTGTGGCCCATGTTTTTAGCCCATTTCCTGCTAACGTGTCAAAGTGATCGACTGTCACGCAAAACCAACGCTTTCACTTAGTTCACAGGTGTCAAACATAAGGCCCGGGGGCCAGATCCGGCCCTCCAAGACCTTTAATGTGGCCCTTGGGTGATATTCTACTAAAATATTTTAATTATATTTTCTATTAAAATATTGTATAATTTTCTGTGGTGTTTATCACAGCAGCGTCTCCAGCGTCTCTGTACGTGGCCCCTCCCACCAGAGCAGCACAAATGAAGACTTGTCTCTTTCCAAACGCTCTTAAAGGACGATCATTTGACTGTTGACCGTGACACCCTCATCAGAAAAATGTCCAACATGAGAAAAGTGGAGCCAAGTGCAGGATTTTACAAGAAAAATTGACTTATTCCTGTTTGCAAACAAGTTCATGTTAAAACATTGTGTTGAAATTGAATTTTTCTTAAAGTTTCAGGTTGTTCATAATATTATAATATTATAATAAGAAAGAGTTCATCAATTAAAAAAGATTTCTGTAATAGATTTGTGTTTCTCTGCACAAATATTTGAACTTATTGTTATTTTTGGGGTTTATATGACATGAGTTTTCTGATCCGGCCCCTTTGGGATCAAAGTAGGTTGGATACGGCCCCCGGAAAAAAATGAGTTTGACACCCCTGACTTAGTTATTTCAAACCTGCACATAAAATTCACATAACAACATAACAATGGGGGATGGATGAAGCAAAGGTTTGACATTTCCAGTCTCCTCCCACACTTCACAGAACAACACTTCAGCTAGTATATTATACATGACAAGACAAAACAAACATTTACACACTCAGCCAGACTCCACACTTCACTAATATACTGAATTATACTATTTATACAGAATTCTTCCTCGAGGTTGTGTAGCTGAAGCACAGACTTGTTTTGTAGCGTTTGGTATTCGACCAGTGCTAAAGCAACAACAGTTTTCCTTTTTGCGTCAACGTTTTCCTCCAAGTCAGACCCACGAAACATAATAAAACGGTTGAAGTGCGGACGTCATGTTATATCCGACATCCGAGTGGGAGACGAATGGATAAACGAACGCAGCATTAGCCATTATTTTTTTGTTGAACCGTATCAAATCGTTTTGAAACATGTCATCGAATTGAAAGCTCACTGTATCGAGAGAGGCATCGTATCGCAGCCTGTGTATCGAAGTATGTATCATGTCAATCCGTGTATCATTCGTTCATTCGTTTTTCAATATAAAACCAAAAATAAGAAAACGAAAAAACAACAGTTTCTTCGCTATTTGTCTCCAAAACCAATGAAAAAAAAACGGATAATGATTCTTTTTTCAGTTTTCAATTTTGTGTTTAAATGAAGAATGGAAAAAACGGATAACGAACGAACGATAACTGAACCAGGACTGATCCAGGTGCGGGACCAGAGCGGGACCAGAGCAGGACCAGACCAGGACCAGAGCAGGACTGGGGCGGACTCCAAGCTTTGACTCTGAGCCTCCGCGGGGTCCAAGCCTCAGCTTCGAGCTCCGGCCCTGCCGTGGGCTCTGAGCCTCCAATCTGGTCTCGGTCTTGTCTCGGTCTTGTCTCTGTCTCAGGCCCGCTCTGGTCCCGGTCTGGTCCCAGTCTCAGTAGCGTTCTGGTCCCGGTCTGATCCCGGACCTGGTCCATTTGAACCAAAAGCTCTTAGTTCGGTTCGTTTTCGTTGGTGTGAAAGCGTCAGTTGGATGCTTTGCACCACCTCAGAACCAGCCGCGGTTCTGGAGCAGCCCGTCCGGACCTGTAGTCCACAGCGCATTCTCACTTTCCCCGCACGGAACCAGCGCGGAGACGATGACACAGAACCGCTCGGACCGCTGGTCTCGGTCTCAGTTCCGCTCTGATCCCGCTCTGGTCCGCTCTGGTCGAAGTCTGGTTCTGGTCTCGGACCTGGATCAGTCCTGGTTCAGTCCGTACCTGTGCAAAAGTTCGGCATCGCAGTCACGGAAGTCACGGAAACAGGAAACGGCCGTTATCCGTTTTTTCCATTCTTCATTTAAACACAAAATCGAAAACGAAAAAAACGAATCGTTATCCGTTTTTCATTTTGGTTTTGACAAATAGCGAAGAAAACTGTTGTTTTTTCGTTTTCTTATTTTTGGTTTTATATGAAAAAGAATGAACGAATGATACACGGATCATGTCGGCAACTCGTTACTAATACCAAGCTCTAGTGGTAAAGTGGTCTTCCTGTGTCTGGAGTTATGACTTTCTAATGGAAATCCTGACCCAAAACCTGGAGAAAGTTCCCAGAGAGCAGACAGATGAATACAAAAAGTTGCTGGTTTAAATCCTTCGTTTGTCGTATGGGGTAGTAGGGATGTAACAATAATCGAAATATCGTGATGTCTCATCGTCAAGTCTCACAATAATATCGAGTGCCACTGTAATATGACATATCGTGAAAATGTATCGAGGTTTGGATCTCATTATAGCGGATTTATTTTAACCTCAAGACCTGCTTACATAATACGAGACGAGATCAGAGACTGGGTCCACGAGAACGAAACAAGACCAGATTTTAACATAATTCCTAATATTTTTACATTTTATGATTGCCAGTTTCCAGTTTAGTCCTCAGAATTATGATTGTTTATTATTTTATTTCATATTTTGCCATTCTAGTACTGCTTTTTGCAACTGTAAGACTTGCAACTCGCCAACACTTAACCTGTTTTTTGGTCAAGCTAAATTTAAACACATGGAATCAAATCTCAAGAGATCATTTTTCTCTTGTGTGCACGACCTTGTGGCGATTTTTGTCTCGTGAGATTTTGTGACGCGAGATCTTGTCCCATCCCCTAGTCCTGGGTCAAGACAGATTTTGCTCACAGGAACTTTTAAAGATGTCATTAAAACCGTTCTGTCTTCTCTTCCAGGCGACTCCGGAGGTGTCATCGTCCAGAACGGCTCCGCGCTGAAGCACAATGGCGTCGCCGAGCTCCCCGTCCACAACCTCCACATCGCCGCGCACCACTTCAGCCCCGCCCACCACTTCTTCGAAAAGAGCTACTCCGACCAGGACAGCCACAGCTTGACCTCCCAAGACTCCGGCATTCCCACGTTGGAGATCCACCCGCCGGAAATCCTCGTCCACCACAACCGCCAGTCCCCCGACCGCGACGCGCCCGCCACTCTGTCGCTCGACGACGACAGCAGCAGCGACGGCGTTCACAAATCCTCGACGTTCCCCCGCAGCGGCTTCGACTCCGTGCGCCTCTTCAGCCCCGGGATCCGGCTCTCCGCGAACAGCGCCAACGCCGGGGGCCTGAACCGCAGCGACGACATCTCGGTGTGCAGCGTCTCCAGCATGAGCACGGAGCTGTCGGCCTCCAACGAGGACATGCTGGACTTCACGGTGACGTCGGACTCCAGCGCCATCGTCACGCTGGAGACGGACGACGGCTGCGCGGCGCACTTCTCCGACGTGACGCTGTCGTCCTCCCCGGAGACGGCGTGGAGCCCGGCGAGGCAGGAGAAGAAGCCGGGCGCGCTGGCGAGTTTGTTCAGCAGGCGAGTACAAGCAGAAGTTACTCAACAGCGGTTTAGCCACGCCGGGTTTAGCCAATGTTTCTCAAAGCACCTTATGTGATGTAAGAGTAACAGCCTGTGTACTGCGGGAAGGTATTAACCGGCCGAGAGTTCACTGCAGGGCGAAATGTGCGACGCTGTTCTAACTTAAAATAGACAGATTTTGATATAAAGGCCCTATAGTTTGCAAAATGGATGTGAGCTTTAAAAATCCGTGTATCATTGGCTTTTCAAAATAAAACAAAAAATAAGATGGTGACAAAAAACAACTATTTTCTTCATTATTTGCCTCCAAAACCAAAATGAAAAAACAGATAATGATTTTTTATTTATTTATATATTTTGATTTTGTGTTTAAATGAAAAATGGAAAAAACGGATAACGGACGTTTCCTGTTTACATGACTTAAACTGTGATGCCGGACTGGACCAGGACTGAACCAGGTCCGGGTCCAGACCAGAACCAGGTCCGGGTCCAGACCAGAACCAGGTCCGGGTCCAGACCTGAACCAGGTCCGGGTCCAGACCAGAACCAGGTCCAGGTCCGGGTCCAGACCAGAACCAGGTCCGGGTCCAGACCTGAACCAGATTGGGACTGGGACCAGGTCATTGACCGGAACCAGACAAGGACTGAGTTTAGGACCAGGAACCGGACCAGGACTGAGACCAGGCTTGAGACCGGGAACAGGACCACACTGAGACCGGGAACAGGACCACACTGAGACCGGGAACAGGACCACACTGAGACCGGGAACAGGACCACACTGAGACCGGGAACAGGACCACACTGAGACCGGGACTGAAAATGGTTTAGTCCTGGTTTAGTCCTGTTTTGCGCCGCATACGGACTGAACCAGGATTAAAAGTCCGGCATCGCAGTCATGAAAGTCACGCAAACGGGAAATGGCCGTTATCCGATTTTAAACACAGATTTTAAACACGGATTTTAAACACAAAACTGAAAAAACAAATCTTTATCCGTTTTTTCATTTTGGTTTTGGAGACGAATAATGAAGAAAACTGTTTTAGTTTGAGAAACAAATGAACGGAATGACACACAGATTTTTAAAGTGCCCATACTACATTATTTTTAAAATTTTTGTTATAAAGTTCCTCGTCAAAAACACATCTGGTTGGGATGTAACAATAACCGAAATATCGTGATATCGTATCGTCAAAGTTCTCACAATAATATCGTGGACCATCACAATATATCGAATTACAAGTCTCTTTGCTTAAATGAAGAGTTATGGTGCAACAATAGATTAAAAATGACAGAGGGAACTACATAGACCATGATCCTTTGCTCCATTTCAGTGCAGACTAGTCTTAGTTCTTTGGATTTGGCATTTTAAGAGGAAAAAGTCGCATGTTCACAGTTTTGTTCACCTCTACGAAATACCGTAATAATGTTATAATGTTGTTACCTCCTCAAAAACAGACCTGGAGTGTTTTGTTTCATTCGCACGTGTTTGATTAATCCTTTTTTATTAGTCTGTCTACATTTAAAAGCTCAAAATGCTCTGGTCCACCTGCCTCTTGATTATTATTATATCGACTTACCGTTCAATACATGACGGATTGGATAATATTTGGAGCTCAGTATTTATTGTTCGTACATTTTCTGTGCATTAGTGTTGAGATTGTTATTATTTTATTGTAATACAGTAAGATTTGAGCTGTAGGAAGTTGAATAAGTGTCTTTTATAACTCATTATCGGTTCATTCTGTTGTTTATTTGTGGCAGCTCAGGCCTTTTGAATGAAACGGTCTATTTAAAGTTTGTTTACTAGGTTTATTGTTGCATTGTTGTTATTGTGTCAGTGGCATAAAGCAGTTTCGCGGCGTAGCTCGGTCTGTGGCAATACATCCTGCTTTGAAATTTGTTATTGTGACACACCTGGTTCCACCTCGTGATGTCACGTAGTGGTGGTTTTCACGTTAACAACAGCAAACTGTGAACTTCCTCGAGATCTGTGGAGAGGTGAGGCTTTAGTAAGTGAATATACGCAACAAGCAGCAATAAGAATGTCTGTAAATAAATATGTGTAATGCCATACTGTGGAGTATGGCCTGACTGATATATCGGTTGGTCGATATTATCAGCTGATTTGGACACTTGGCGTCATATCGGCCCATATTGGCTAGATTTAGGCCGATCGTCCACGTGAGCAGGTTATACCTCGTTATAAAGCTTAGACTCTCTATATTATGTCAATTTAATCCAATTTACAGACAGATAAATGTCCAAATATGTGGCGCCGCATCAGTATTTACCTGCGGAGTCATTTGTCAGAGTCTGTGAGGCCATACTGCCCCAGTCACGTCATTCACTTGCGCTTGTTTACACACACAGCTGCTGTCATCATGCTGGATTATATTATATTTACGGATGATCATTTTGAGTCTGGATTAAAAGGACACTCATTAGTGCAGACTTGTGATCTGAGAGGAGCCTGTGTGAGGCTGAGTGTAGCAAATGTGACATTGGGTTTTCCACATAAAGCGATAAACTGTACATGGAAACAAACAGGAGACTTGCCGTCCACAAAAGAAGTTGCACACTCCACCTTTTTAAAAGCGTTTTTGATCTGCTTATTTATTTGTTTATTAAGGGCATCACAGTCGCACAGATGACACGTCAGATGCATCGCTATGAGTGTTTTAGCACAAGTGCTGGTTTTCAACACCTGTCTGTAGGGAAAAAAAAAGGCTACACGCATAAAAACAGACAAGACACATTGGTTAGATGCTGATAAGAAATATTAGCCAGGATGGCGCCACCTAGTGCCTCCGCTCAATTTCATTTCTCTCCAGTGACTACATCAGGAATCAGAATACACTACATCAAGGGCCACAAATCTAAACACAGATGAAGCAGAGGGCTGATCAAGGGCTGTAGACTGGAGCTCAATACAGTGAATATTTAAATATGTGCATGTTTAACACGTTAGAATGAACCATCATCTTTACTCATGTTAAGATCCTTAAAACCACACAGTAAATATTAAATATGAGCTTTATCAAGGTAGATTTCAAAAAACATGCAGTAAAAAGGTCATTTCTAATTGATGCTTCCTTGCCTGGAAGCCTGAGGGGTGAGGAAAATTTGTCTGAGGACCGCATTTGGCCCACGGGCCATAGTTTGAACATACCTGCACAAGACGGTTCGCAAAAACCCCGGAAGTGTGAGTTCGGGCACCAGCCAATCAGCGAAGAGTCATATATTCTGTGTTGTCAACGATTCCCGAGATCGAGGATTTAAAGCCGGAACAAAGAGAATGTTTGGTGAATTTTATAAAGGGGAAAGACGTTATTGTCCTTCTTCCTAAGGGATTTGGGAAAAGCTTAATATACCAGTTAGTTCCGTTAGCGGCGCATTACATACGTCACGACCAAACAGCAGCGATTGGTTTAATAAAAAAAGTACCCGCCTAAAGTCGAGTGAACGAACTCTAATTCTGCAAAGTCAGACTGTTTAAACTCATTCGGAATTACAAAACAAAACAAAACATATTTTATTTTAATTTTTTGACATTTTTTGTAAGGCAGCCTCACTTTTTCATTGCTTAGTCATAACATAAACTCTTCCTAGTCTGAGCAGCTCGTCAAAACAATGATATTTACTGATTTTTATGAAGAAATACAATTAATATTTTGCAGAATTGAGCATTTTCTGTTTCTCGTGTGGCCCCAAGAACAAAATATTTGCCCACACCTGGTCTAAATAAGCAACAAAACTGTAGCTGTAACAAAATAATTTAGTAAAATAAAGCAAAAAAATACAGTATCGATATATCGCCAAGAGTATCATCACATTAAACGACATTATATACCGATATTTCAATATTTTTGCACATCCCTACTTATTATTTGAGGACAGTTAAGACGTTTAATCAAGCCACTTTCGGACAGAAGACAGCACAGGCCATGATTCAAGTCCCATTATTGTTTTTATTAATACTCAGCAGCGGCCGTCGTCATTTCCATACTGTGGTTGAGTCGTGGCCGGGCTTGTTCCACTTTCACTGCGCACACAACACGGCCACTTCTGCTTCACTCTCTGCTCTGAGAAGCTGCAATTTGGCCGCGTCCTGTATGCAAACGACTGGAACTGCATACAAAAATTCAAAACAGTTCCGTACTAAGACTAGAAAATAAACAGGTCATTCCTGAGTTTGTGCTACATTCCAGGCATTACTTGTCGATAGAAGCAAAACACAAACAAGAAAACAGGTTGTGCAGATGATAATGATAATGTTTCAGATCAAAATGCATAGGAGATATAACTCTGATATGATGTCTCTTCATCCGGTGTCCTTCTGCAAAACATAAGATAAAGAAGATTATTATTCTGAGAGACATGCAGGCGACACAATAACATCCCCGTGAGTCGAGCAGGAGGCCAAAACTCCACCAGAAAAAGCTACAGAGTGCATCCTTTAAGGCTCAGGATGAGAAACATTTGTAAATTGAGAAGAATAAAGTAGAGCAGGAGTGTCAAACTCACATTCACAGAGGCCAAAATTAAAAACTGGGTCTAAGTCGTGAGCCAAACTAAATATTTATTGAAAAATTTCAACATCTGCATGTTTTCTCTTCTTTCAAGATATGTAATGTTAAACCTTTTTTTATTAAAATAAATTTTTAATAATAGTTTTGCTTAATCATTGAATCCAGAACAAGCAGAATATAAAACAATAACTACATTTAAATAAATAATGTCTCTATAGTCTTTCTGTAGCCAGCAGGGCAGCTCTAATACAGATTTGATATGATCTCGCGGGCCAAATATAATTATATTGCGGGCCAAATGGGGCCCCCGGGCCTGAGTCTGACATGTCTGAAGTAGAGTTTTGACCTGCTGCCTGTTCTCAAAAGAGTTTAGGTTATGGTTAATTTAAGTTAAACATTAGTAATCTCAGTGCAGTGAAAAGTTTGGCCAAAACTGAAGATATAAACACTAAAGTCTATCAGAAAATTATTTGTCCATGCAGCAAGATCATTTTACTTGACAAGTTATCTTAAATAAACAACCTCTAGACTGGAATGAAGCATCTCAGAATTAGTAAGTAGATAATAAATCTGAAAACAAGATGAATAACCTGATATAAGGCCCCGTTCACACTAGTGTGTATTCCAGTCTTTTTTGTTGTGGATGCAGTGTTTGTTCACACTAATCCGATGGAAAACGGCTTCAGAGACGAATTCATTTGAGTACAGATCTGATCCAGTGGACTCCTGAAAACACTGATACTCTGATGTAGGAGCTCTAGTTTTGTCCTTATTGGACCACGTCACTGTGACTTGGGCCTTCCTGATTCGCTGGGTTCGTGACATTGGTCATGTGACGCTGTTGCGGAAAACAGTTTAAACAAACCACAGACAAGTGGGAAACAGCATAGGTAGAACTGTTTTCACGCTTGCCATCCTCTTTGGCTCGAAACTGGCTGCTGCAACTTCAGACACGGTGCTCCACTTCCTTGTTTTTATCGCCCACATGACGTCGTGATGTCAGCCTAGTCATGTGACTAGTGTTTCAGGTGGTCTCGAGTTACTGTGTGGATCATGTCTGGACGCAAATCGTTTCCGATACTGTGATACAATGATTTGTTTCAGTGTAAACATAACCCTAGTTTTAAAATCTTGGCCAGATCAGAGAAATTCGCAGTGTAAAACGACAAAACATTTGTGATTTTGACATAATCATTTCACTAGTCAGTTTATAAACTCATAATCTACACAGACGCCGATCTCGGTTTTAATTCATTTCATGTGCTTCGTTCAGTCTGCTGATACAGTATCGATATCATGGGCTGCTGTATCGATATATCACCAAGAGTATTTTTTGGTATATTTTACTCAATTACTTGTTATAGAGCTACAGTTTTGTAGCCACTCTTATGTAATAGATGACGCCCCCTAGTGCCGCAGCTCAATTTCATTTCTCTCCAACGACCAGTTCAGGAATCAGAATACACTAGACGATTTGCAAGAACCCTGGAAGTTGTAGACCACACACCAGCCAATCAGTGAAGAGCTATGAAGTCATGACGTCAGACTTGTTGTGTCTGTCTGGGTCCATTTTGCGGAAGAGCACAACAGTAAACAAAGCGTCGAGATGGATGTAGACGAAGACAGACATTCTGTGTTGGCGACGAGAGAATGTTTGATGAATTTTATCACGTCACAACCAAATAGCAGCAATTGTTTAAATAAAAAAAGTACCGCCTACTGTCAAGCGAACGAATCCTAATGCTGTGAGGTCAGACAGTTTCTACGAAGTGAAACTGGATGATGAATCGGGCTACACTTTTGTTGCTTGTTTAGAGAAAAGAAACTTGTTCATGCGACACATTTGACATTTTCACTGTTTTGATGATTAAAATTTGTATTAACTTTGCACAAGACGTGGTTTAACAAAGACTTTTAGTGTCACAAAGATGATTTTTTTAGCCTTTATTTTTATTGAACCGTATCGAGTCCCCAGCAGTAACTCGGCTCTGCTTGAGACCTCTTCAAACGACCATATTTCTTGCGCTTGTCTGGAGAAGAACCCACCCAGGCTCGTGTGAAAGGCCCAGGTGTGAAAACCACAGGGTGCAGAGTCCTCGCCTCCGAGCGTCGAGAAAGACTTCCTGTGTGCACAGACAGGCCCAGACGAGGAGAGTCCATAAAGCCCCGCGTGGCTCCATGACTGGGCCGGTTTGGGAGCGGCCGCAGTAACTTCTATGTGCTCTGGATTTAAGGGATTATTCATTTCATTACGTTGTGTTTCTTTTTTTTTTTTCTTTTTTTTTATTCTGATGGAGGTTTGTCACTTACACTTAGAAACGTCGACAAAATTTACTGATCCACAAGAGAAATTATTTGGACACGATAAAATATAATAACAAAAGAGTAAAAAATATAAATGGTAATAAAACAACTCTAAATAAGTAGCAAAAAAGAGCAAGAGTTTTATCTGTTCCATAAGGGTGAGTTGTTGTACAGTTGTAGGGAGTATTATCTGTTCTTGTACAGTTGTAGGGAGTATTATCTGTTCTTGTACAGTTGTAGGGAGTATTATATGTTCTTGTACAGTTGTAGGGAGTATTATCTGTTGTTGTACAGTTGTAGGGAGTATTATCTGTTCTTGTACAGTTGTAGGGAGTATTATATGTTGCTGTACAGTTGTAGGGAGTATTATCTGTCACATAAGGGTGAGTTGTATAGGTTTAGGGAGTATTATCTGTTGTACAGTTGTAGGGAGTATTATCTGTTACGTGAGGGTGAGTTGTTTTACAGTTGTAGGGAGTATTATCTGTTGTACAGTTGTAGGGAGTATTATTTGTTGTTGTACAGTTGTAGGGAGTATTATCTGTTGTTGTACAGTTGTAGGGAGTATTATCAGTTACATAAGGGTGAGTTGTTGGACAGTTGTAGGGAGTATTATCTGTTGTACAGTTGTAGGGAGTATTATCTGTTGTACAGTTGTAGGGAGTATTATCTGTTCCATAGTGGTGAATTGTTGTACAGTTGTAGGGAGTATTATCTGTTGTTGTACAGTTGTAGGGAGTATTATCTGTTGTTGTACAGTTGTAGGGAGTATTATCTGTTGTACAGTTGTAGGGAGTATTATCTGTTGTACAGTTGTAGGGAGTATTATTTCTGTTGTTGTACAGTTGTAGGGAGTATTATCTGTTACATAAGGGTGAGTTGTTGTACAGTTGTAGGGAGTATTATTACAGTTTGTATTATCTGTTGTACAGTTGTAGGGAGTATTATCTGTTGTACAGTTGTAGGGAGTATTATCTGTTGTACAGTTGTAGGGAGTATTATCTGTTGTACAGTTGTAGGGAGTATTATCTGTTGTACAGTTGTAGGGAGTATTATCTGTTGTACAGTTGTAGGGAGTATTATCTGTTTGTACAGTTGTAGGGAGTATTATCTGTTACATAAGGGTGAGTTGTTGTACAGTTGTAGGGAGTATTATCTGTTGTACAGTTGTAGGGAGTATTATCTGTTGTACAGTTGTAGGGAGTATTATCTGTTGTACAGTTGTAGGGAGTATTATCTGTTGTACAGTTGTAGGGAGTATTATCTGTTGTACAGTTGTAGGGAGTATTATCTGCTATGTTGTTTTGTATTGTTATTGCCCTCATTCTATTCAGTCAAATCCTCGGCTTTTCACTTTTATTTTTATTTATTTATTTTTTCTTTTTCTCGTACATTTTAACTGTACTTTGCAGCGGCAGCGGCAGACACGGCCTCGCACTAAACGCCCTCTCTGACCTCTCCCCTTTGGCACGGAGGAGCTACTTATCCTTCCCCTCCTTCCTTCCTTCCTTCCTTCCTTCCTTGTGCCTGTTTCTCCTGCGCGAGTGGGAGGGGCCGTGGAGCGAGGGAGCGAGGCGAGGGCTGCTGCTCCTCGGGACTTTACTCACTCTGCTCCACGAGCCAATGGGACCAGCAGCTCCGGGGATTCACTAAAGCTCCGTTTCTGGCACGACTTTCACATTGTCGGGTCGTTGTTTTTTTTCGGCGACTGACGGAAAAATAATGGCAGTTCCTTCGCTGGTTCTCTACACGGACAGGTAGGAAAGCGCGTCGGGACTGATTTATTTCTTTTTTTTGGGAATAATAACAACCATTTTCGACAGGTAAGGGACGAAAACAGTTTGCATGCCTTTGCTCCAGAAGGTCAGAAGTTCAATTCCTTTACGTGAAGCATTTTTCTTGCCACACTGGGAAAAAAAACAAACAATATTTAGACAAGTTAAAATGACTTAAATCAAGAACGTTTGACAAGTGAAATAAGAAACTAAAATTAAATGTTGCTTGAACTAAGAACGATCATTTTAAGTGCAAAAAGTGGTTGTTTTTCTTGTTTTTAGTATCGGCAAGATGTACTTTTGTACTAAAAATTTGGTTCCGTTGGTGTTTTTTGCGAAAACTTGGCCAAAATTTAAGATATAAACACTTAAATCGACCAGAAAATGACTTAAAAGTAGTGAAATTATCTTTATTTATTTGAGCAAAGTTATCATTCTTAGTTCAAGCAACATTCGATTTTGTTTCTATTAGAGCCCGACCGATATATCGGTTGGCCGATATTATCAGCTGATATGGGCAACTTTAGGCATATCAGCTATCGGCCGATATGCTTGCTGATAGGGGCCGATATTTCACGTGGGCATGTTATACCTCGTTATAAAGCTTAGACTCTCTACATTCTGTTCATTTAATCCAATTTACAGACAGATAAATGTCCTAATATGTGGCTCCACATCAGTATTTATCTACGGAGTCATTTGTCTGTGTCCGTACTGTCCCTGAACACACCACAGAGTCGCGTCACTCACGTGTGGTTGTTTACACCTGCAGACACAGATCCAAACACTGAGATATATTTCTTTTTACGGACAATCTGTTTGAGTCTGGATTAAAAGGACATTTATTAGTGCAGATTTGTGATGTGGGAGGAGCCTGTGTGAGCGGTGAGTGTTGGAAATATGTCGACTCTGAAGCTAGTTTTTGTCATTTGTTATGGGTTAGCTGCTGTAGCTCCCGCACATAAACAGACTGTTTTCTATTGGTCTGTTCTAAAGTGACTATGTTGGCCGTATATTTGCTACTGGACCTGCACTGATATGTAAATGAGCTGTGAATAGACGTGTGAATTATGACATTTGCGCATATAATTAATTACCGCGGCGCGCACGTATTTACGGCTAAAGAATAATAGCGCTAGTTTCTTTACTAGTTATGGGTCCGTCGCGAACGAAATGACTCTTAGAACCGGCTCTTTGAAGGGAACGACGGGAGCCTGATCCTTATTGGGAGCCGTGTTTTCTCTTTCTCTCACTTTTTTTCTCTTCACGCCGCGTGCAGATTCGTGGTTTGACAGCGGCAGCGGCTAAAAACGAAACTTTGAGAAATTTGCGTGTACGTAGGATTAAAAAAAAAAAAAGAGCATATTTGACTGTAGTTTAGCATAAAATAAATAAGTTCCGGTTTAGTCCTTTTTCAGTCCTGGTTTAGACCTGGTTCAGTCCTGATTCAGTCCTGCTTTAGACGTGCTTTAGTCCTGCTTGCAACAAAACAATCTGAAGAGCCACTTGGGAGCCAAAAGAACCAGCAGCTTTTAGTGAGCCGAGCCAAAAGAGCCGGTTCTCTAAAAAGAACTGGAATACCCATCACTAGTGTCTAGAATGTGATGTAAAAATGCCATTAAGCCAAACTACTGTCTGTAAATATGATGTAAAGAGGCAGAATAACAATAAATGTTGCCTAAATAAACCCAATTTAAAATCCACTAGAGCCAAACCTAAGTTTTTTAAACAATTCAACATTTACAGTGAATTTTTACATCACTAAATATATCGGCGATTATATCGGCAGCTCCAACTACCATTATATCGGTTTCATATCGGCCACAGCAAAATCCATATCGGTCGGGCTCTAGTTTCTATTGTAAGTGCAAAAAGTTTGGTTCCGCTGGCAGATAATTTTAGTTGTCAAGTGAAATTTACTCAAATCACAATAAAACTTTCTTAATTCAAGTCATCTTAACTTGGCTAGGTTTAGTTTTTTTGCAAAAGCTTGGACAAAATTTAAGATATAAACACTTAAATCTGTCAGAAAACGACTTAAAAGTAATGAAATTATCTTTATTTATTTGAGCAGATTCAACTTAACAAGTAAAGTTATCGTTCTTAGTTCAAGCAACATTAAATTTTCTTATTTTAAGCGCAAAAAGTTGTTGTTTTTTCATATTTTAAGTACAAAAAGTCTTATTCCGTTGGCAGATTATTTTACTTGTCAAGTGAAATTTACTCAAATCCCGATAAAACTTTCTTAATTCAAGTCGTCTTAACTTGACTAGATTTAGTTTTTTGCAAAAGCTTGGACAAAATTTAAGATATAAACACTTAACCAGAAAACGACTTAAAAAAGTAGTGAAATTATTTTTCTGCACGGACAGATAAAGTTTTAGTTGACAAGTTATCTTAAAGTAAACGACCTCTAGACCTAAGTCGATAATAAAACAATCATGAATAACCTGATACAAGTTTTAAAATCTTGGCCAGATCAGAGAAATTTGTCGCGATTCTAAAATTTCTCTCCAATCCCGACCTTTCTTTCTTTAGACAATAGAACAGCATTTTCAACATTAAATCATCGAGCTTTCTTTTATTATTTTATTTCCACGTGACTTAAATCCCTCTTTGTTTGTCTTTGTTGAATTGTCTTTATCCAATTTTTTTTTTTTTTTTTTTTTTTTATCTCTACAGTAGTATTTGGCCTTCAGCTGGAGCCTGGGGCAGTGTCCTCTTGCCCTCACGTGTTTTTATGACGTGAAGTAAAAGTAAAATAAAGAAAAGTCATAAAATATAAAATCTCAGCCATAAACAAAGGTCACATAAAGGTGAATTGCTGTACAGTTGTAGGGAGTATTATCTGTTGTACAGTTGTAGGGAGTATTATCTGTTGCTGTACAGTTGTAGGGAGTATTATCTGTTGTACAGTTGTAGGGAGTATTATCTGTTGTTGTACAGTTGTAGGGAGTATTATCTGTTGTACAGTTGTAGGGAGTATTATCTGTTGTTGTACAGTTGTAGGGAGTATTATCTGTTGCTGTACAGTTGTAGGGAGTATTATCTGTTACATATAGTTGTAGGGACTATTATATATCACATAAGGATGAGTTGTACAGTTGTAGGGAGTATTATCTTACATAAGGGTGAGTTGTTGTACAGTTGTAGGGAGTATTATTTGTTACATAAGGGCGAGTTGTACAGTTGTAGGGAGTATTATCTGTGACATAAGAATGGGTTGTAGGGAGTATTATCTGTGACATAAGAATGGGTTGTAGGGAGTATTATCTGTGACATAAGAATGAGTTGTAGGGAGTATTATTTGTGACATAAGATTGAGTTGTAGGGAGTATTATCTGTGACATAAGAATGAGTTGTACAGTTGTAGGGAGTATTATCTGTTGCTGTACAGTTGTAGGGAGTATTATCTGTGACATAAGAATGAGTTGTAGGGAGTATTATCTGTGACATAAGAATGAGTAATACAATTGTAGGGAGTATTATCTGTCACATAAGGGCGAGTTGTTGTACAGTTGTAGGGAGTATTATCTGTTCCTGTACAGTTGTAGGGAGTATTACCTTTTGCTGTAGAGTTGTAGGGAGTATTATCTTTTCCTGTACAGTTGTAGGGAGTATTATCTATGACCTAAAGGTGAGTTGTACAGTTGTATAAGGGGAGTTGTTGTAAAAGTAAAAGAGTTGTTATTGTTTGGAGTGAAATGAATCATGGGAAATGTAGTTCCTGATGTTTATAATACGTTTAAGCAAAGGAACTTGAAAAAAATTGATATATTGACAGTCCACGATATTATTTTAAGACTTTTGACGATACGATATCACGATATTTTGGTTATTTTTCCATTCCTAACTACCACGTGAGTTCTATTTTTGTTTCTCAGTTGAAAGAATTGCCTTTTTTTTTCATCTTTAGTGTAGTATTTGGCCTTCAGCTGCCCGGTTCTGTAAAATCCGTAGCCCGGAGTCACGTTCTCTTGCCTTTACGTGTTTTTATGATGTGAACGCTCCGTCCTGTGCGAGCTTGTTTGGCATTTCTCTGCCAGGTGTCCCCGCTGTTTGCTCAAGGATACGCTTAAGCCGCTCCGACATCTCATCAGCGTATTTGCACAGGACTTATCGTGGGCATTTCTTTCCTCCACAAACCACAGCGATGCAACAGAAAACAGAGCAGCAGCAGCAGCGGCGTCGGCCCGTTCCACCCGTGCGCTCAAGCGGGACCCGCCAGGTTTCAGTCACGTTGCGACACTTTTCGATGGAGGTTGCACTTCTGACTTTGAGGAATTGTGGTTCGCAGTAAGTGAAGAATGTTTTTGGGAAACGTGAGGCGAAGAATCAGTGTGACATTGGTTTATTTGCTTTTCAAAATAAAATCAAAATGAAGAAAAGGGAAAAACAAACAAACAAACAAACAATTTTCTTCATTATTTGTCTCCAAAATCAAAATGAAAATACGGATAATGATTTTCAGGACTAAAACAGGACTAAAACGGACTGAACGAGGACCGATCCCACAACTAAGCCTGGACTAAGCCTGGACTAAGCCTGGACTAAGCCTGGACTAAGCCTGGACTAAGCCTGGATTTAAACAGACTAAACCAGGACTGAACCGGGGCTGATCCCAGGACTAAACCAGGACTAAAACAGGTCTAAAACAGGACTGGTCCCAGGACTGAATCAGTACTGAACCTGGACTGATCCCAGGACTGATCCCAGGACTGATCCCAGGACTGATCCCAGGACTGATCCCAGGACTGATCCCAGGACTAAGCCTGGACTAAGCCTGGACTAAGCCTGGACTAAGCCTGGACTAAGCCTGGACTAAGCCTGGACTAAAACTGGACTTAAACAGACTAAATGGGGACTGATTCCAGCACTAAAAGCACTAAACTAGGACTAAACCAGGACTAAACCAGGTCTAAAACAGGACTGGTCCCAGGACTGAATCAGTACTGAACCTGGGACTGACCCTGGACTAAACCCAGGACTAAAACCCAGGACTAAACCCAGGACTAAACCCAGGACTAAACCCAGGACTAAACCCAGGACTAAACCAGGTCTAAAACAGGACTGACTGTTGGGATGGGCCCGGAGGTGCGTCCTGATTTAGTCCTTGTTCAGTCCTTGTTTAGTCCTGGTTTAGTCCTGGTTTAGTCCTGGTTCAGTCCTGTTCAGTCCTGGTTCAGTCCTGGTTTAGTCCTGGTTCAGTTCCTGGTTCAGTCCTGTTCAGTCCTGTTCAGTCCCTGGTTCAGTCCCTGGTTCAGTTGTCCTGTTTAGTCCTTGTTCACTGGTTCAGTCCTGGTTCCTGGTTCAGTCCTGGTTCAGTCCTGGTTGAGTCCTGGAGTCCTGGTTTAGTCTGGTTTAGTCCTGGTTCAGTCCAGTCCTGGTTCAGTCCTGGGTTTAGTCCTCCAGTCCGGGTTCAGTCCTGGTTCAGTCCCTCCTGGTTCAGTCCCTGGTTCAGTCAGTCCTGGTTGGTTCAGTCCTGGTTTAGTCCTGTTCAGTCCTGGTTCAGTCCCTGGTTCAGTCCTAGTCCTGTTCAGTCCTGGTGTCCCTAGTTCAGTCCTGGTTCAGTCCCTGGTTCAGTCCTGGTTCAGTCCTGTTTAGTCCTTTAGTCCTGGTCCTTCAGTCCCTGGTTCAGTCCTGGTTCAGTCCTGGTTTAGTTTCAGTCCTGGTTTAGTCCTGGTTTAGTCCTGTTTGTCCTTTCAGTCCTGGTTCAGTCCTGGTTTAGTCTGGTTTAGTCCAGTCCTGGTTTAGTCCTGGTTTAGTCCTGGTTTCCAGTCCTGGTTTCAGTCCTGGTTCAGTCCTGGTTCAGTCCTGTTCAGTCCTGGTTCAGTCCTGGTTTAGTCCTGGTTTCAGTCCTGGTTTAGTCCTGGTTAGTCCTGGTTTAGTCCTGGTTCAGTCCTGGTTAGTCCTGGTTTAGTCCTGGTTTAGTCCTGGTTCAGTCCTGGTTTAGTCCTGTTTAGTCCTGTTCAGGTCTGGTTTAGTCCTGGTTCAGTCCTGGTTCAGTCCTGGTTCAGTCCTTTAGTCCTGGTTTAGTCCTGGTTCAGTCCTGGTTTAGTCCTGGTTCAGTCCTGGTTCAGTCCTGGTTCAGTCCTGGTTCAGTCCTGGTTTAGTCCTGGTTCAGTCCTGGTTCAGTCCTGGTTCAGTCCTGGTTTAGTCCTGGTTTAGTCCTGGTTCAGTCCTGGTTCAGTCCTGGTTCAGTCCTGGTTCAGTCCTGGTTTAGTCCTGGTTTAGTCCGGCATCGCAGTTTAAGTCACGAAAACAAGGAAACGTCCATTATCCATTTAAACACAAAATCTGAAAAAACACAGTTACCTTTTTTTTTTTTTTTTCATTTTGTTTTTTTAGACAAATAATTCTGGTTTTATTTTGAAAAACAAATGAACGAATGACACACCGGTTGCTAAAAACTGCACTTTGAATTCTACTCACCGTAGCTTTAAAGTTTACTCGAGTTCATCGCGTCTGTTTATAATTGACTTTTTTCTTGTATAATCGGTGATTGTGAGATAAACGACCGTAAACCGGAGGTCACAAAGACATAAGCGGATAATAAAATACATAATCAAACGTAACAAAATGGCTTCTCGTCGTCACGTTTTTTGGTTTTGTTTTGATTTTTGCGGTTCATTTGTGTGAGTACAGTACATATTTGAACTTGATTGTCTACATACCTGCACTGGGTCTAATCTGATCAAATGGCTGCAGTGACGGTGGGACTTGTACTTCTGTGGTTAGAGATGTAACGATAACTGAAATATCGTGATATCGTATCGTCAAAAGTCTCTCAATAATATCGTGGACCGTCACAATATATCGAATCACAAGTTCCTTTGCTTAAATGCAGGTTTTACAGCAGCAACAGCTTATAAAACATAGGGAACTACATTTCCCATGATTCATTTCAGCCTAAACAATCTGAAGAGAGATGTACAGCAACTTGCCTTTGTGTAACAGATAATACTCCCTACAACTGTACAACTCACCCTTATGTGACAGATAATACTCCCTACAACTGTACAGCAACTTGCCTTTGTGTAACGGATAATACTCCCTACAACTGTACAACTCATCCTTATGTGACAGATAATACTCCCTACAACTGTACAACTCATTCTTATGTGACAGATAATACTCCCTACAATTGTACAACTCACCTTTATGTGACAGATAATACTCCCTACAACTGTATGGCTCATCCTTATGTGACAGATAATACTCCCTACAACTGTACAACTCCTTTTATGTGACAGATAATACTCCCTACAACTGTACAACTCACCTTTATGTGACAGATAATACTCCCTACAACTGTACAACTCACCTTTATGTGACAGATAATACTCCCTACAACTGTACAACTCACCTTATGTGACAGATAATACTCCCTACAACTGTACAACTCACCTTATGTGACAGATAATACTCCCTACAACTGTACAACTCACCTTTATGTGACAGATAATACTCCCTACAACTGTACAACTCACCTTTATGTAACAGATAATACTCCCTACAACTGTACAACTCATCCTTATGTGACAGATAATACTCCCTACAACTGTACAACTCACCTTTATGTGACAGATAATACTCCCTACAACTGTACAACTCACCCTTATGTGACAGATAATACTCCTACAACTGTAGAACTCATCCATATGTCACAGATAATACTCCCTACAACTGTACAACTCACCTTTATGTGACAGATAATACTCCCTACAACTGTACAACTCACCCTTATGTGACAGATAATACTCCCTACAACTGTACAACTCACCTTTATGTGACAGATAATACTCCCTACAACTGTATAGCTCATCCTTATGTGACAGATAATACTCCCTACAACTGTACAACTCACTTTTATGTGACAGATAATACTCCCTACAACTGTACAGCTCATCCTTATGTGACAGATAATACTCCCTACAACTGTACAACTCACCTTTATGTGACAGATAATACTCCCTACAACTGTACAGCTCATCCTTATGTGACAGATAATACTCCCTACAACTGTACAACTCACCTTTATGTGACAGATAATACTCCCTACAACTGTACAGCTCATCCTTATGTGACAGATAATACTCCCTACAACTGTACAACTTACCTTTATGAGACAGATAATACTCCCTACAACTGTACAACAACTCATCCATATCTAACAGATAATACTCCCTACAACTGTCTACTTTGTTCATTGACACTTGTGCTACGTTCAGACTGCAGGGCTTAACGCTCAATTCCGATTTTTTTGTGAAATCCGATGTTTTTTCGAGGTCGTTCACATTTCCAATTAAATGTGACTTGTGTGTGACTCCAGTGTGAACATTAAACGGCCCAAAAGTGTCCCACATGTGACACTGGAGACACGACGACGTCAACCGCAGCGAGCGTCTCTGTGTTTACAGAAGTTGTCCAAACATGGACGCAGCATCGAGCACCTGGAGATTTTAAAGTTCCTCTCGTACCGGAGCCAGAACATGAACAACTTACTTGTTTTAAGGAGGAGATTGAGAAGGAGAAGGACGAGGTTTTTGGGGGTTCGTGGTGTTTTGTGGGACAGCGGCAGCGACGTCCATAGAAAGAAACGTGTGGGTGCAGAGTCACAGCTAAGAGTGTTGGGATTGATATTGCCATTCCTACTTCAGTGCAGAATAGTGACATTTGTGGCTTGTTGATAACGTGTAGGTGGGATGAATGTGACCTGGGCATTCACACTGAAGTCACATGTCAAAAGATCAGATATGTATCGGTTTCAGGAGCACATATCCAAGTGTCCTGGGTTACACAAGAAAAAATCAGATCTGTGTCGTTCACACTGTCATTAAAAGATCAGATACCGGAGCAAAGGAGCGAAAAAAAAATCAGGCTGCGTTCAGACCGCAGCCTGAAGTGACCCAAAACTGATTTTTTGGCTTCTATGTTCCTGTATCTGATCTTTTAATGACAGTCTGAACCACACAGATCTGATTTTTTCAAATGTGACCCAGGACACTTGGATATGTGCTCCTGAAACTGATACATATCTGATCTTTTGACATGTGACTTCAGTGTGAACGGACAAAGTGCATTCATCCACCTACACGTTATCAACAAGACACAAACGTCACTATTCTGCACTGAAGTAGGCGAAAATTGTTAATGAACTCTGTGTCACTGAAGTGAAGCACATCACCACTCACCACTCTTGGCTCCGTCTCCACATCCACACGTTCCTTTCAACGGACGTCGCTGCCGCTGCCCCACAAAACACCACGACCAAAAACCTCGTCCTTCTCCTTCTCAATCTCCTCCTTAAAACAAGTAAGTTGTTCATGTTCTGGCTCCGGTACGAGAGGAACTTTAAAATCTCCAGGTGCTCGATGCTGCGTCCATGTTTGGACAACTTCTGTAAACACAGAGACGCTCGCTGCGGTTGACGTCGTCGTGTCTCCAGTGTCACATGTGGGACACTTTTGGGACGTTTAATGTTCACACTGGAGTCACATACAAGTCACATTTAACTGGAAATGTGAACGACCTCGAAAAAACATCGGATTTCACAAAAAAAAATCCGAATTGAGCGTTAAGCCCTGCAGTCTGAACTAGGGATGGGCATTCGATGAAATTTTCTTAATCGATTGTCGGAAGAATTAACGATCGATTATCGATTAATCATTAATGTTTTTATATTAAAATGATCATCATTATTATTACTATCTGCACTAATCTGCATAAATAAATTCAACTTTACGACATATAAACTGTAACGACTCTAGAGCCACATCAATCCGTTTTAGATTATATTCTGTTTAATTCAGTTTTGTTCAACTCTCACAGAAACGAAACTTAAAACTGCTTCACTAATTTGCATAAACTGAGCGAAGATAAAACTACAGCTCTTGTGTCGCTGATGTGGTTCAATTTCTGTAGGATTAAAAGACATGACTCAGGTGAATACAGGTTAGTGTGACCATATTTGCGTTTGTCAAAACCAGGACAGCGTACGGGGGAGGGGGGCGGGGCCTCGTCATCGACATTGAGCGACTCTCACCTGGTAAAACTTTTTCCCACTGGACACAGAAACATATGTTCCTGCTTTATACACTGTGCACATGGACTCACACTTGTCCCGAACGCAACGGAAAGTGTGGAATTTCTTGTATAAATCATCGTTAAATACACATTTGTGCTTCGGTTCGTTACAGACTGACCCCACTGTTTGTTGTCTCGCTCCTTCTGATGCAGAGACACATGTACACACCTGTTTGGTCACAACACACAACAACCTATATTCGATTTGTCGATTAAAATTAACGTAATCGATGAAATTCTTAATGATCAATTATCGATTAATCGATTAATCATGCCCATCCCTAGTCTGAACGTAGCCTTAGATGATATAGTGCCTTTTCTTTGTGGATTTTGCATGTTCTCCTCACGTCTGGGCCCTGGGGTTTCTCCTCTAACTCTAAAAACATGTCCAGTACTTGTCCCCGATAATGGGATTCCAAATCTCAGTGGGACTTCGTAGTTAAATAAAGGTGAATTATTAACCAGCCTCATAAACGGGCTATTCTTGGTTTCCTTTGTGGCTGAACAAAATAACTCGTAACTCTCGGGAAGGTACAAGTTTTTGTATTTTACACTACAAAAACCCTGTGCTCGTCACTCATCTGAACGATAATATCTTAGTTTTTGAAGTGGTGGCCGAAAAAAACTGAGTAAATCAAAACATTCGCAGCTCAGTTTACATTTCAGCTTTCGGCTTTTTTAAACCTGAAAATTTGGAAAACTATCGCTTGTCTTTTTCTTCAGCCCGCAAAAATTCTTGTTCTTATCTGTGTTTGTAATGAATCTTTAAGAATGAGGAACATGTTGGCTGTTGGCCTGATATGTGCTCTCTGTTACGGTAACAAGAGGAAAACTATGCAGCCTGACGTGAAATCAAACGAGGAGGAGGAGGCGGCCGCGGTGTGACTTGTTAAAAGTTTGAAACACTCACAGAGCAGGAATTCAACAAGTGCGTCTTCCAGCGAAAGCAGACCGGGGTGTTACCTTTTTATACAACGTTGGCAAATCGTGTGGAGGAAGAGGAAGAAAGAACATGTAATTCTAAAAATGTGAGCTAATGAGGAAGGGGAGGCGCAATTTTGTGCGGTTTTAGACTTTATTTCATCATCCTAACTTCTGCTACTTGCGCTTTTGCTCTTTTTGTTTTTATCTTTGTAGTGATTTGTAGTTTTGTTTTGGTCCAAGTTGGGCAATAAAACAAACAAAAAAAAACCATAAGGATCATTCATCAACAATAGATCTTTTTCGCAATGACCAGAAGTGTCGCAGAATTTCCGGTTAATGATTTTCTGTGGCAAAATATCTGTGTAAATGTGTGTCGTTTTCTCCGGCGGCTTCATAAATCTGCCCCATCGCCAAATCTTCAACCAACAACGTCCACAAAAGATAAACATTCTAACATGAAGAATTTATCCACAACTATTAAGAGAAAAAAACAAAACTATTTGAACTCTAGAATCAGTCTCAGTGAACAAGTTATTTCTGTTTTATTCATGACCATAACGGCAGCAGGATATCTAAGAATCTGTCTCCCCAAGAACAAAACTCCCAAAAGAACACTTGGACTCAAACCCCCTCGACTAGTCCAAAAAGAACTTGTCTTTAGCGTTTCACGAAATATGCCTTTTGCACTTTTACACTATTTTTTATTTATACACATGGGATTGAGAAACACAACTTTGATTCTTGACATGTTTTTCGTATGAAGAATTGACAATGAACTTTTTTGAACTTCACTAATGTGTCGTCGTTGTAAGTTTTGGTCTTTCTTCTCTTGATAGTTGTGGATAAATGATTCATGGGAATATTGATTTCCGTTGTGGGTTTTGTTGGTTGAAGATTTGGACATGGGGCAGATTTATGAAGCTGCTGGAGATTACGTCCAGCATGATTCATCGCAGCATTAGGATTTGTTGCCTCGACAGTACTTTTTTTAATTTAACCGATCCCTGCTGTTTGGTCATGATGTATGTAATACTCCGGAATGCGGATGTGTCCAAGTAATCACCGATTACTTGGACACATCCATTAAACACATTTCTTAATCTGCAATACTGGACTTTTGCGCCGCATACGGATTGAAAAAGGACTGAGACCGGGGCTGAGACCGGGGGCCTGAGACCGGGGCCTGAGACCGGGGCCGAGACCGGGGCCGAGACCGGGGCCGAGACCGGGGCCGAGACCGGGGCCGAGACCGGGGCCGAGACCGGGGCCGAGACCGGGGCCGAGACCGGGGCCTGATTCCTGATTCAGTTCTGGTTTAGACCAGGTTTAGTTCTGGTTTAGACCAGGTTTAGTTCTGGTTTAGACCAGGTTTAGTCCTGGTTTAGTCCTAATGTAGTCCTGTTTTAGTCCTGGGATCAGTCCTGGTTCCGTCCTAGTCCTGGTCCCGGTCTCCATCCCGGTCTCCATCCCAGTCTCCATCCCGGTCTTGGTCCCCGGTCTCCGTTGCAGTCCCGGTCTAGTCCCGGTCTAGTCCCGGTCTAGTCCCGGTCTAGTCCCGGTCTGTCCCTGGTCTAGTTCCTGTTTGGTCCCGGTCTCAGTCTCGGTCTGGTTCTGCTCTAGTCCTGGTCTAGTCCTGGTCTGGTTCCGGTTTGGTCCCGGTCTGGTCCTGGTCTCAGTCCTGATCAGTCTACAGGGGCGCACCTCCGGGCCCGTCCCGACACTCCTGGTTTAGACCTGGTTAGGTCCTGGTTCAGTCCTGGTTAAGTCCGGAAACGGGAAATGGTCATTATCCAATTTTTTTTTTATTTTGGTTTTGGAGACAAATAATGAAGAAAATAGTTATTTTTTCATTTTCTTATTTTTGGTTTTACTTTGAATTAACAAATGAACGAATTGAGTAGCTTCAGCTGAGTTTGTTTAGGGGCCAAGTTCTTTCATCATCCTCCTCCGAGACAAACCGGCGTTCAAAGGTCGAGCGCTGAGAGCCGGGGTCACGTCGAGTCTTTAGTCACGACTTTTTCCTCCCTCCAGCTCAAATCTAATCACAATTTTTCAACGGTAAAGAGTTTTTTCGCGAGGTTTCATCAAGGCTTCTATGTTCCTTTTACCGAAAATGATCAACACATGAACTCGCAATTGTTGCATTTGATGTGTCACCTTGTCTGGTTACTTTCATCTCATTCAGAAGCGTTTTACAGCTCTGATCTGCTTTTAATTAAATCTCCGGCACTGTCTGCGCCGATGGATGCTTGAATAAACACCTGAAAAAGGGGAAGGTTTTTCAGTTTGACATTTAATTAAAAAATCCTCCTTTTTTTTTCTTCAGGATACAGCCTACTGATCGTCACTGCCATCTATTTGATCTGATTAAAATGGTTAAAGGAAGGGCATCTGGCATAAAGCACCTGTCAAATCGTCGCGTTACCGTGTCGAACCTTTTTAATATCGATCTAAAAACGACGTAAGAAAAGAAACGAATCCCCTCTGACTTCCCGGTTGAACAATTAAGAGCCGATTTTGGCCAATCCCTTCCATCACAACAGTCTACACGTCTAAATCCCGTGTGTATAACGTTAAGAAAAATGAAATTAAAATAAATGTACGGAGCAGTGGTGGGTGTGTACCGGGGATTGGTGAAAATGGGGATTGTCAGAGCGTGCAGGAGAACAAAGATTACTCAAAAATGCATGAATCACTCTGAATACAACTTCGAGAAAGCGGAACAACTTCTTGAAAGTCAATTTAGTATGCCGTATTTTTCGGATTATAACGCACAGTATCAGTAACATTGAATTTTCTTGTCGATTTTCATAAATAAGTCACATTAAACGAAACAAACGGACGACACTTGAGACTGATCCTTAGTCCAGGCGTCTACGATCCATCGGCAGATCGTGGCGTAATTCGCCCGGCGTTTCCTCCCTTTCTTGGTGAATGTGTTTTATGAATGTGAATGTGGGTGGCTCGTTTGTTTGTTTTTTATTTCCTACAAGGACGACTCAAATATACACTGAGTAATAATGTGTTTAATGCAGCTTTGCGCACATTTGTTTACGTTTTACAGAGACGAAACTTAAAGGTTGTATGGAGGATTTTTTGTTTGTTTCAAATTGTCAATGAAAGTTTAAAACACCATTACAGGGACGCAGCAGCCTTGTAATTATGATGACCAAAAAAAAAAAAAGAATGAAAATCTATTAACTGTGGATGTAGTGAGACCAAATAAACATCAGCCAATAGAAAATGAGGCAGCCTCGTTTTCTATTGGCTGTTATCAAACTCCCTATGTTTCTAGTGTAATTGACTCGTGGCGCGCTGGGATTATGTGGTTTATGCAGCGGTTCTTAGAGGCTTTTTCAAACTGAAGCTTCCTCGCAGTTCGCACAAAGTTTGTTGCGATGGCGGACGAGAATCCACGACCAGTTCGCTGCAAAACAAAGTCGGTTTTTGAGGTCGCTGAAAGAAGAAGAGAAGGGGAAAAGGAGCGAAGACAAACTGAGGTGATTCTTGGAGATTCTTTCCAGCGATGGCGCGACTGAAGCAGACGAAGGGACTAAAAACTGAGGTGTCGGTCTCTAAATTATTTCTACAGGGAGCTGTGGAGGAGGAAGGTGGTGTCACGCATGCGCTACATTTGAAAAAGGACTGTCGCTGGATTTCTCTTTCCTTAAAAAAAATCCTCTATACAACCTTTAAAACCACATGGCTCATTTGCATAAACTATAAGCGCTGAAAAAAAAAAAAAACAGCTCGCTCCATGTGTCGCTGACAGTTGTCATGTAGAAGCAGAGGGAGGACCCAAAACGCAGGACTGTTTTTAAAGTATTTAATAACAAATTCATAAATCCAAAAAATCCAAAACTCGAAACTAAACCGCCATGACACGAGACAAGATGAGACTCCAACCTATTTTACCAATGGACCAACAAAGGGCAGAGGAGAACACAGGTGAAACACTTTAGGGCGGGGCAAACAATCAAGACAAGAAGTAAAACTCAAAACTACAAGCAGACACGACAAATGTCTAAATAAAACACCAAACTGAGCAAATACAACCACTACAAACATGAACCATGACAACAGTAATTTGGGCTTTACTCCTCGAGGCTCCTGACTACAGTCGCCGTAACGCTCCGACAATCCATCAAGTGTTGCGGCTTCGTAGTTTACCAAAGTCGTACTAAAATATGTTGACAGATTTGTGAGCGCCGTGTACCACATAAAATCAGTTTGAGGTCAGTAAACATAACCAGAATTAATACTGTTACGGCCCCAGATAGATTAGATTGTAATTTGTTTTGTATGTTATAAATTAGCCTGCTGACACACCTTGATTTCTGCTGTGGGAGCCCTCGTTTGTGATTGGTGGGGGTAAGTCTACACCCACCTCACCTGCAGCCACCGCCCCCTATGTAAGAAGATTGCCAGCACCTGATCGGGGCTGCTGGCTTTGGTGGCCAGTCTGCCATTTTGTGTTCATGTGTGTAGTTTAGTTTAGTTCTGTTTTGTGCCTTTTTTTGATTTGGTCACTTGATTCTGTTTGTGGGCTTATGTGGTTTAATTTGGGGAACTTGTGTCTTGGTTTCGTGTGTCTTCCTTAATTTTACCACTCGTTTTTTGTAAAGCCTGCGTGACCCCTTTTGTGGCACAAAACTGTTTATTCCGTTGTTCTGTTTCTTAGTTTAGGTTATTTTCTGTATATTTTTAGTCTTTTGTTAATTTACCTTTTACATTCCTGTTAATTAAACATTATTTAATTTATTCCATTTTACATCTTGGTTTTATTTTTGTTACTTCCCTCACCCCAACGAGCTGGGTCGTAACAAATACATAAGGCGCACTGTCGATTTTTGAGAAAATTAAAAGATTTTAAGTGCGCTTTAGCCGGAATTCAGACCAGGAGTGTCAGCAGCACGTAACTTTGGCAGAGCTGCATTCGCGCATACTTTTAAAAGCTTCAATTTACACCAGAGTCAACAGATCTGCTCCTGTGACTCCAG
>NW_026571153.1:3474363-3549363 GCF_026225935.1 Boleophthalmus pectinirostris | reverse complement strand
CTGTAATGCCTTACATTACTGCGTTACAGCAAAAATCAACACATTACTGTAATACATTTCTTTTATAATGCGTTACTCCCAACACTGTAGACTGTAGCTATATGAAGGACACGGCGCTCTTTGTTTACATGTGGCAGCAGAGCTGACACTTTTAGAGGAGAAAAGTCCAGCGGCAGAAATATCTATTAAACAGTGAGACAGATATGAGTCCTACGCTCCGCCGTGAGTTTATGGAGATAATAGCAGCGCGGAGGAGTGGGGGCAGCAGGAGATGAGGCTGCAAAACTTTTGTCTCTGTCATAATCCTTACTGAAGGTGAGCGCGGATTCACTGCGTTTTAGAGCGGACTTTATTCACTTTAACTTCTTGGGCAAAATCAATTGACTTTAATATAAATGGTAAAGACGAAAAAAATGACTTGTTGTGAGAACAGTGAGGAAGACCATTGCATTACTGTGTCGATTTGTGTGTGAAGACTTGGTGTTTGACATACTTAAAGAAAAAGGCTGTGGTCTTTGTTTTAAAAAAAAAATACTACAACCACAACTGCACCTGTGTTTCCAGCACCTAAACCTGCAAACAGAACACATGGGTCCGGTAAAGTGGTAACGGAGGGAAACGGGCAGATTTTTGACATTCAAATGTCTCTTATTCAGAAACTAGAGGGACTATTGAAATAAGTAAAGTATCAGAATGTAGGAAAGAGTTACACTCCAACAGGGTCAAGTTAAACCTGTGATATTCTTTCAAGTTGTTGACAAAAAATTTAAAAACTCATGTCGGTAACGGAGGGAATGAAATATGCAGCACTTTTTGGGCAATAAATCCAAACAGTGATAACTCTTGGTTCTCACTTACATATCCTTAACAAACTGGTTTGAATATTTGCTTCATATAGTTTTCTACCATATGGTACAAGATTAGGTTGAAAAACCTCTTACTTTTTGAGTCATGAGATTTTTTATTAAGAAAGGTCATGGTAACGGAGGGAAAAGTAACGGAGGGAAAATTGTTCAAGCAAGTAGAAGGTGCAGGATTTTACATAATTTGTCGCTTTTTTTCTTCTGAATACTTTAATATTACTTCAAAATGAAAGGAAACTATTCTATAAAATATGTCAGTCCTTCCAAGCAAATTTTTATCATTTTGAATACATTTTTTATGGAAAAATCATGTACCTTCATCAACAGTTCAAAGATGGAATAACACAAGATATGATGAAATACATCCATTTATTTACATGATTTTCAGGTCTTTGAAATTTGGGAAAAAATTTTTGTTCCATGTTTCATACATGGTCTGTTTAAAACATATGGAACTTTAGAACCAAAAACGGTACAGAAAAAAGGTCAATAGTTTCATAAACTAGAGTACATATGTATCTGTTCAATACATTTTTATATCAGATGCATTAACTTGAATTTTTGGCCTTGTTGTTTACTTCTGCTTGACCGGGCCCACATACAAGTTTTTCTCTCTCTCAGTACATGGACGTGTACACAGCCGCAGCAGAGGCACTTGTTAATGGTTAGCTACAAGTGCTGGGGTTTAGTTAGTGACAATTCAGATCAGAGGCCCAGTCTGAAAAGTCCTCGTCCTTTCTTCTCCTTTGCCTTGACATTTTGAGAGCTACGTCTTGAGTTTAACACTAAGGACCAAGAAGGAAAGAGAAGCAATCGCTCATTTTGATGGATCCAAATTCTCCTACTACAACAAACGCACCATCCTCCACTACTGCACCGAGTCTTACGAGAATTGATTTAATCTGCGATCTTTATAGCCGACTTAAAGTGACCGCACATGTGTGAAATGACGGTTGTTATATAAAGAGCTGCGCTGAACTGCACACGTACGATCTGTAGACATATGACCTCTGAAAAGTTTATACACAGACCAGCTCCAAGGCGATACAAGCAGTATTATTTGTAACAAGTAAAATACAAATAAACGTAGGAAATGACAAAGATGGTCTTGATTTGGTCTCGAAGGGCCCTGGTCTTGGTCTGGTCTTGGTCTCGGGACCCTGTGGTCTCGGACTGGTCTTGGTCTCGGGACCCTGTGGTCTCGGACTGGTCTTGGTCTCGATTAGTGCGATCTTGACTACAACACTAGTTTTAAGTTTCGGTTCTGTAAAACATAAACAAATGTGGCAAAGCTGCATTAAACACATTATAATGTCAAACGGGCTGATGTGGCTCTAGAGTCGTTATGGTTTATATGTTGTAAAGTTGAGTTTATTTATGCAGAAGATTTTAATTAATAATCTGCTGCTGTTTATAACTTTAAAAATGATTAAACTTTTGATCTATGCAGCGAATTGTTAGATGCCTCGTAGCTTCTTGCCGCTGGTTGGGAACCTCCCGAGCTTCCTGTGCTGACGGAGCCACGAAAGGAAGCACAACTCCTCCTTTCCTTACTCCTTCCTAACGTCACTGATCAATTCCGGGTCAGTGACGGGGAAAGGAGCTTCCTGGGAGCCTTTAACCAATTTCGGATGGGACCAGAGAGAGTCGTTTCAGGCTTGAATCACCGTTGAAACTGGAAACGCAGCTGAAAGACTCACATGAGGCTTTTTCTGCTTTCTGATCCGATAACCGTCTTGAGACCCAACACACCGAATCATAACATAAACAACTTGGCGATCATGATGTCCAATGTTTTTGTAACTAAAAATAAATCAGCTTTAGAATTGTTGCCAGTGACAAATACAAAACACACACAAAAAAAAACTAAAATCCCTGATACAAACACTGCAACGAAATAAAAATAAATGAATACAAAACTGACCATCCATACCAAAATCAGTGTCAAAAATGTGCACCCATCTAGGCCTGTAACGATAACAGATTTTGCTGGATGATTAATTGACCAAGAATTTATTGCGATAAACGATAATATTGACATTTTGAGACCAACTGTTTCAACTATTATAATGACTATGGAATAAAAATGCAAATACATCCTCTCATGATCAATAAACTTTACTTTCTAAAGAACATTTAAAGGTTGTATAGAGGATTTTTCAGGGCGACAGTCCTTGTGCAGGCGTGACACCACCTTCCTCCTCCTCAGCTCCCTCAGTAGAAACATCTCCTCCTCCCGCCTCTTTACTCGACAAATCACATCTGTTCAGAATCACTGTTGAAGTGACCTGTCTGGAAATAATTTAGTAACCGACGCGTCAGTTTTTAGACCCTTCGTCTGCTTCATTTGCGCCGTCGCTGGAAGAGATCTCCAAGAATCACCTCAGTTCGCCTTCGCTCTTCTTCTTCTTCTTTCAGCGACCTCAAAAAAACGACTTTTCGAACTGGTCATGGATTCTCGTCCGCCGTCGCGACAAACTTTGTGCAAACTGCGACGAAGCTACAATTTTTAAAAAGCCTCTAAACCAACGGCATAAACCACGTAATCCCCGCGCGCCGACGAGTCAGTTACACTAGGAAGTTTGATTGACAACCTAACAGCCAATAGATAAAGAGGCAGCCTCGTTTTCTATTGGCTGATGTTTATCTGGCCTCACTACTTCCACAGTTGATAGATTTTCATTCTTTTTTTTTTTTTTGGATCATCATAATTCCAAGGCTGCTGCGTCGCTGTAATGGTATTTTAAACTTTTATTGACAATTTGAAACAAAAACAAAAAAAATTAAAAATCCTCCATACAACCTTTAAACACAGGAACTGCAAGACAAACAAAAACAATTGGACTAAATAAAACAGACTTGTTCACATAAGAATATCCTAATGTGTCTGGCTCACAGCAAAGACTTGTTCACAAAAAATGCACTTGAACAAACCAAACACAACCAAAGCAATAAATAAAATGGATTATTAAATCTCTGTAACAAAACTGCCCTTAAAAGTGATTTTAGTCCTTGTCTTACGTTGGTATATTGTGTCTCGTCTCTATGGCTGCTGCTGTGGCCTCGTCATTTTGGTCATTTAAATGTTCGTATTAACTCGCGACACAGGATGTTATTCCACTATGATTTGGGATTTCAGTGGATTTCGGGCTCTCCCGGGGGCGGGGCTAGGTGTGTCGCTCAGGTTTGAGTTTATCGGCTGTTGGGGTTTGAGACATTTCTTCTCGTCGTTTGCGTTTCGCTCGCGGCTGTTGAGACGTGTCCCGCTCACCAGTGTTGATTCGGCATCGTGACTTGTTTTGGCGCTCGGCGATGAACTGTTTTTGGTTCTGACAGCGGCGCTTGTGTTGCGGCTTCATGTTAAACCGCACAGACGGCGGCGCTTTCTGCACTCAGGCCACGCGCGCATCATTTCAAGCTTCATTATTGTTAAACGAGAGGAGTCAGAGAGCGATAGAATCCTTCTAACATTCAGTCTCTTTGAGAGCGCGAGAGAGCGAGGAAAACAGACAAACATGCAAATAGAATTTATCGTGGCCAGAAAAGTTATCGAGCTCATTAAAAGTTATCGTACAATTAATTGATTTATTAATTATCGTTACAGGCCTACACCCATCCCAACGTGCATCACCGCGGAAGAATAATTGGACAGAAACTTCACAAAATTAATAAAAAAATAAAAAAAAAAAAAAAGTATATAATTATAATAAAATAAAATTATAAAAATAAAAAAGAATAATAATTCAAAAATAAATAAAATAAATTAAAATAAATTAAAATAAAATAAAATAAATTAAATGAAAAGTTACCAGTAAAAGCACTGTATCTGGGCACACACTTTAGTCACTTTTAATGGAAATTAAAATGAAAATCTTACATATAGTTCCTTTTAAAAGACTGGAGCATTTACCCCTGAACCTGAAGACCCCTGCCTGGAGTCCAGCTGTGAGCTTAGACGGCCGCGTGACCAAATACTGCTCCTTTGTGTGCGACACAGATAATGCGCGTTGGCAGGTGCGCGGGGTTTGTAGACACTTAAATCTCCTTGAGCCATTAAGGAAGGAGACAGTAGCTTCTCATTAAACAGCACCAGGCTCTTTTCTCTCGTGAACCAAACCTGGGACGAGGTGGCAGCGTGTAATTAGAGCCTCCACAGACCTGCTATTGTCTCTGGGATGACCGGAAACCTCGCTCCCCTGCTGTTTGTGCACACGCTAAGCCTCTATATGCTCATGTTTACTCAAAGGCCGTGAGGCTTTTACTGCTCCATTCACTACATAAAGGTTTGTGTGCCTGCAGCTATACATAAAAAAAAAGAAAAAAACATGTTCTTCTTACTCAATTTTCAATAGTAATTAGAACTGAGTAGTTTGGTTAGTCTAGAATTACCACAGTGTCCATAACAACAGAGAAATTACCCCACTATTTCAATCTGACATTTTTATAGACCTTATTTTTCGGACTATAAATCGCTCTGGAGTATAAATCGCTCCAGCCAAAAAAATACGCAATGAAGAAGAAAAAAAACACATACAAGTTGCACTGGACTGTAAGTTGCACTTTTTGGGGAAGTGTATTTTGTAAAATCAGAGACCAGGAACCGACATTTTATCTTGAAAGGCAAGATCTAGTAATAACAATAGAACAGAGAACAACAGACTGAATAAGTGTTAATATGTTAAGGTAACATATTAAGTTATTCAGATAATTATAGCATAAACAACATAGCATACGTTTACCAAACTCTCCATCTCACTCCAAATCACTAAATCCATTCAATTCTTCATCCTCTGTGTCACTTCTGCTCGACCTTTGGAGATAAACCATAGATCCATGATGTAAACGCTGATGCATTCGATGACATTTTCTTAATCGATCGTCGGAATAATTAACGATCGATTATCGATTAATCATTAACGTTTTTATATTAAAATGATCATCATTATTATTACTATCTGCACTACTAATCTGCATAAATAAATTCAACTTTACGACATATAAACATAACGACTCTAGAGCCACATCAGCCCGTTTGACATTATAATGTGTTTAATTCAGTTTTATGCAAATCTCACAGAAACAAAACTTAAAACAGCATTGCTAATTTGCATAAACTAAGTGAAGATAAAACTCCAGCTCTTGTGTCGCTGATGTGGTTCAATTTCTGTCGGATTAAAAGACATGACTCAGGTGAATACAGGTTAGTGTGACCATATTTGCGTTTGTCAAAACCAGGACACCGTACGGGGGGAGGGGGGGGGACTCGTCATCGACATTGAGCGACTCTCACCTGGAAAAACTTTTTCCCACTGGACACAGAAACATATGTGCTGCTTTTATACACTGTGCACATGGACTCACACTTGTCCCGGACAACGCAACGGAAAGTGTGGAATTTCTTGTACAAATCATCGTTAAATCCGCATTTGTGCTTCGGTTCGTTACAGACTGACCCACTGTTTGTGTCTCGCTCCTTCTGATGCAGAGACACATGTACACACCTGTTTGGTCACGATACACACAGCAACCTACATTCGGTTTGTCGATTAAAATTAACGTAATCGATGAAATTCTTAATGATCAATTATCGATTAATCGATTAATCATGCCCATCCCTAGTCGCTTCCTCTTCTGTGTCGCTGTCGTCAGACTCAGCATCAGTTCCAGTTAGAATTATTTGGGTCTTTCTGAATCCCGACAGGATGGTTTCGGTGTCACTGAAGTCCAGACTTTGTTCATCCGTCCAGTGACTTCAGGAAAGTTTCATGGTGCATCCTCCCAGTTACCATGAAGCTCTGTTCTCCATCCCCACTTTTCACCAGTCAAGTTTCTCACTCCAAACTTTCTTTCTGCTGCTCGATTACCGTTTTCGGCTGAATATTTTACTGCTAGGCTCTTTCCGCAGGAGACATGCGCAGTAGAGCCAAGTGACAGTGGTACAGGAGTAATAGTAGTACTAGATACTGACACACAGCACCCTCTCGCTGCTGTCAGGCTGAAAATGTAAATATATGAGTCGAAGGAAACACCCAAACCATGAAAAAAAGTGACACTTATAATCTGAAAAATACGGTACTTTTATTTCATGTAAATTAACATACTTATAATTTATTTCTAACCAGTTTCAAAGTTGCACGTTTAGTTTTAACTTAAGCTTTATGTTACGATGATTGGCTCACTTGTTTGGAGTTATTTCAGATCGTTTCAAAGTCAATTTTGTGACAACCTTAAAGGTTGTATAGAGGATTTTTTAAGGGAAGAGAAATACAGCGACAGTCCTTTTTCAAATGTTGTCCATGTGTGACACCACCTTCCTCCTCCACAGCTCCTTCAGTAGAAACACCTCCTCCTCCCGCCTCTTTACTCTAGAAATCACGCTTGTTTACAGCCGGTGCGCGTTCAGGAATTCCCGTTGAAGTGACCTGTCTAGAAATAAAATCCTTCGTCCGCTTCAGTCGCGCCGTCGCTGTAAGAAATCTCCAAGACTTACCTCAGTTTTGTTTTGCTCCTTTTTCCCTTCTCTTCACGACTTCAAAAACCGACTTTATTTTGCGGCGAACTGGTCGTGGATTCTCGTCCGCCGTCGCAACAAACTTTGTGCGAACTGCGAGGACGCTACAGATTAAAAAAGCCTCAAAAAAACGCCGCATAAACCACGTAATCCCCGCGCGCCGGCGAGTCAGTTACACTAGAAATGTAGGGAAGTTTGATTGACAACCTAACAGCCAATAGAAAATGAGGGAGCCTCGTTTTGTATTGGCTGATGTTTATCTGGCCTCATTATGTCCACGGTTGACAGATTTTCATTTTTTTTTTTTTGGCTCATAATAATTACAAAACTGCTGCATCTCTGTAATGGTATTTTAAACTTTCACTGACAATTTGAAACAAAAAAAAAAAAAATCCTCCATACAACCTTTAAAGCTACCATCTGTAAGTTTAATGTTTTTTTTTTCTCCAGTAGATGTGAAACTACTGTCATGAAATCAGAATGTTTTCTTAGACCCTGAAAGTGCCTTCGTAGTCTATTAATCCAAAATTTATGATGGTGTTCTGCCATATTTTTGCAAAATTAAGTTTTGACGTCTAGTCTTTCTAAAACAGTCCATTTGATGTTGGTGGGTGCTGTCATTTTTTTGGTTTAACATGGTAAAGATGGCGCCAAATTATTATTTTTTTCCATTTTGAAGACTTAATATCTTGTAGAGCGTTCATCACAGAGGCGTAGTTTTAAAATACAAAGTCCACAGTGGCGTGTGTGGGAAGGTTTATGTTCAATATCAAACCTCTGTCTTTGAAATTGCACTTTCCACAGTCCTTCAGAGACGCCCTCAGATTTGAAGAGGAGAATTTTCCAGCAAATTCAAGCTCCCATAAATCTGTGATAAACCAAAAGCACATGTGTAAAAGTCCAGATTCTACAAGTACATTTGACAAATTTTAACCCTTGGAAATTTAAAGGACGGACCTTAAATTGTTTTTTAGATACAGCGATCTGAAAGTGGCTCCTCGAAAAACTCAAAAACAGGTCAGGGGGAGTTGACAAAATATATTTTAATGACAAAACTAGTCATTAAAATATTAAAAAGAGTTGGGAGCTAAAATTTGGGACTTTTGCTATTGGAAAGTTTGTGAAGCTCCTAGAATTTTTTCAGTCAGATGTGAGTTGGTCGAGCGGGGGCATTTGAAAATTTGGCGTGGAATGACTCCTGAAGTAAGAGCCAAAAAACTAGAACTGCTAAGTCATCGAAAAAGGTTAGATTTACTCCCAGATACAAAACCTGAATGCGCCGTGTCATTGAAACTGGTGCAGATATTGTTTTTGGACTGTATCTTTGCACGGTTGGCCTCGTCTTATCAGCGTAACCCGATATTGAACAGCGGATTCGTTTTACCAGGCTTTAGTTTCAGCTTTTGTCCCGCTCTGACGTGGCCGTTCGGAGGGGGGGGCGATTGTGGCTCCAGTCTTTATTTGCTCAAGTTCTCGTGAAGCTGTGAACACAAACCGCCTCTCCCATCCAGAACACAACCTCCTCGTATTATTTACACCTTTTCCCGAGCCGCGGCGGCGAATCAAAAGAACTCGAGTGCCGTTCATGTGCAAAGTGGCCCATTGTGGAGTAATGCCACTGCACCTGCAAAACGCCGCAAGAAACCATAAGGAGTAGCTCTTGATCATGTGAATATTCAATAGGACTACGTAGTATTTTTCAGTTGTTTGTGTTTGGTTTGTGCTATTAAGTTTCTTTTTTTAATATTAGCAGTTTTATTTTCGGCCGATGATGTTGTCCAGCCCCTCAAAATGTTAAGTAGTGCTCAAAACAGGCAGAAAATTATATGTTTGTGTTTTGTTCGTGCTGATTTGTGCTGTGACTATTTTCATTGCAAGTACAAAATAAATTCATTTTTGCGGAAATTATTTCATGTCATATTTAGCAAAACTCTGCAAAACTAGTGAAGATAAACGATCTTAGGCTGTGGAAAAGTCTATTATGTTAAAATATGAATCAAAAACAATGTTACTAAAGACTGATACAGACTTTTCCACAGCCTCAGATCGTTTCTCTTCTCTGCAATTTTGATGTCGGTTTTTGGTATTTGCGATAATTGCCACAGGACGTGAAGGCACCATTAATCCCACAATTATCATGCGTAGTTTTTATGCGTAAATATGTGAACTGGAAACTCATCAGTTTTAAATTTTTAAATCTCTGGTACTTTTTCTTTTGTCCAAGTTGAGTTTTAAAGCCGAGTAGACACTTTAACCTAGATCAGGGTGACCAGACGTCCCTTTTTACCGAGGACCCAGGTTGTAATACTACCACTTTTTTACTGTCTTGATCTCGTCTTGGACTTGAGCACATTTGGACTCTGTCTTGTCTCGGTCTTGAAGGCGCTTGGTCTCGGTCTTGTCTCGGACTTGATCTAACACTCGACAAGAGCGATCATATGAATGTGCAGAAGCTGCTCAATATCACTGCAAAACCAGAAAGAGAACGTGACCGTGACTTGAAAAAACCCACATGATAAACTTTGAAGTTGTTTTCTGTAAATTTCCAGTGGAACTTCTCTTAAAAAAGGAATCCTCAAACTGTGGGTGAAGGTCCAAAAAAAGGGGCCGTGCAGTTTGCTTGGCCTATTTTAAACCTAAATGAACATTAACCAGATTAAATGGTGGTAGATTTATAAAACCACCGATGTATATGTGTCAGAGGTAGTCTTGATTTGGCCTCGATGGGCTGTAGTCTTGGTCTTGCCTCAGTCTCGACTCTCAGAGGTCTTGGTCTTGTCCTAGTCTCGGGACTTCTTGGTCTTGTCTCAGTCTCGACCTTTAAAATTCTCGGTCTTGTCTCGATCCCGACCCTCAGAGGTCTTGGTCTTGTCTAGAGCCTGACCGATATATCGGTTGGCCGATATTATCGGCTGATATGGGCAACTTTAGTCATACCGGCTATCGGCCGATATGCTTGCTGATAGGGGCCGATATTTCACGTGGGCATGTTATACCTCGTTATAAAGCTTAGACTCTCTACATTCTGTTCATTTAATCCAATTTACAGACAGATAAATGTCCTAATATGTGGCTCCACATCAGTATTTATCTACGGAGTCATTTGTCTGTGTGTGTCCGTACTGTCCCTGAACACACCACAGAGTCGCGTCACTCACGTGTGTTTGTTTACACCTGCAGACACAGATCCAAACACTGAGATTATTTTCTTTTTACGGACAATCAGTTTGAGTCTGGATTAAAAGGACATTTATTAGTGCAGATTTGTGATGTGGGAGGAGCCTGTGTGAGCGGTGAGTGTTGGAAATATGTCGACTCTGAAGCTAGTTTTTGTCATTTGTTATGGGTTAGCTGCTGTAGCTCCCGCACATAAACAGACTGTTTTCTATTGGTCTGTTCTAAAGTGACTATATTGGCCGTATATTTGCTACTGGACCTGCACTGATATGTAAATGAGCTGTGAATAGAGGTGTGAATTATGACATTTGCGCATATAATTAATTACCGCGGCGCGCACATATTTACGGCTAAAGGCTAATAGCGCTACTTTCTTTACTAGTTATGGGTCCGTCGCGAACGAAATGACTCTTAGAACCGGCTCTTTGAAGGGAACGACGGGAGCCTGATCCTTATTGGGAGCCGTGTTTTCTCTTTCTCTCACTTTTTTTCTCTTCACGCCGCGTGCAGATTCGTGGTTTGACAGCGGCAGCGGCTAAAAACGAAACTTTGAGAAATTTGCGTGTACGTAGGATTAAAAAAAAAAAAAAAAAAAAAAAACGAGCATATTTGACTGTAGTTTAGCATAAAATAAATAAGTCCCGGTTTAGTCCTTTTTCAGTCCTGGTTTAGACCTGGTTCAGTCCTGATTAGTCCTGCTTGCAACAAAACAATCTGAAGAGCCACTTGGGAGCCAAAAGAACCAGCAGCTTTTAGTGAGCCGAGCCAAAAGAGCCGGTTCTCTAAAAAGAACTGGAAAACCCATCACTAGTGTCTAGAATGTGATGCAAAAATGCCATTAAGCCAAACTACTGTCTGTAAATATGATGTAAAGAGGCAGAATAACAATAAATGTTGCCTAAATAAACCCAATTTAAAATCCACCAGAGCCAAACCTAAGTTTTTTAAACAATTCAACATTTACAGTGAATTTTTACATCACTAAATATATCGGTGATTATATCGGCAGCTCCAACTCCCATTATATCGGTTTCATATCGGCCACAGCAAAATCCATATCGGTCGGGCTCTAGTCTTGTCGTGGTCTCGGGACCCCACGGTCTTGGTCTTGTCTCAGTCTCAACCTTTAAAAGTCTTGGTCTTGTCTCAGTCTCAACCTTTAAAAGTCTTGATCTTGTCTCGGTCTCAACTCTGAAGTCTTGGTCTTGTCCTGACCTCCGGACCCTGTGGTCTCTGGCTTGTCTCAGTCTTGACCTTTAAACGTCTTGGTCTTGTCTTGGTCTCGAGTCTCAAGTCTCAGAGGTCGTGGTCTTATCCTAGTCTCAGGATCCCGTGGTCTCAGACTGGTCTTGGTCTCGATTAGTCCGATCTTAGCTACAAAACAACCTGGACAGTCCCAGTTTTGAGCCCTGTGTCCCATGTCCCAGCAGATGTATCCAAAAAAACAGTGATTTATCCCGGTTTTGTAAAAGAAATGTCCCAAGTGTCCCTATTTTTGACCAATTTGAATCCCCGCCAACAATAAAGAGACACAAATTTAGATTTTTTTTTGGTAAAATACAGAAAAGCTGCTTAAAAATGACCAAAACACAAAGAAAATATGACAATTTTATTATTCCCAACCACAAAAACTCAGGGATGTCCTAGTTTTTTATTTTGAAATTCTGGTCACACTAACCTAGATCTACCTCCCTGCCTTTCCGCCTCTCCCCCTGCAACCCGATCCACTCCTCTGATCTCGATTGTTCGCGTCTCCCAGGCCACCTCCGCGCACTCCGAGCCCCTCTCCCCCTCTCTCCACTCACTCACTCGCTCGCTCGCTCCACGGACGCACCGCTCTGCCCTCGCTCCCTCGCGCACATCATCCCCCGCATCCCCGCCGGAGCAGGAGCAGGAGCAGACGCAAGACACGAGACGAGACGAGACGGAAAGACGCCGAGAGAGAGAGAGAAGAGGAGAAGAGGAGGTGGGGGGGACATGCCTCGATCTGGGCTCCGGCGCGGGGTGTGTCCCTCCGTCCGCTAACCCCGTCCTCGCCTCCTCCACCTCCCGCTAAGGGCGTCCGGTTGCCAGGAGGCGAGCCCCGGGAGGCAGGGATGACGCTGGGCTAGGCGGATTCGACGTTACCCCCGCGCCCGCCGGAGGAATCGTCAGCGTTCATGGTGAGTCGGGCGACGGGGGATGGATGGATGGATGGAGGAGGGAGGGAGAAGCTGGCTGTGTCTCTGTCTCTGTCTCTCTCGGAGGGCTGGAGTCATCACAAAACCGAGAGAGGAGGAAGAAAGAAGAAGAGGACGGCTCGGATTTCACATAATAGGCTCGCAGCTGAGGCAGGGATTTTAGGCAAGGGGATCGCGCGGTTGACGATGCTTTTCCGCCGCAGAGAGAGAGAGAGAGACGGATTCGCGGCGTTTGCGTGGAATGACAGATTGCTGGTTAACCTAGATGTTGGGTTTCCGGACCGGAGCACATGTGAGCGCGCCGCGGGTCCGTCCGTGTCCGTCCGTGTCCGTCTCCGATCTCCCCCTTTTTCTGGAGCGAGACGAGGGAATTCCCAAAGAAATTCCGGCTGCAAACACTCACAGGGGCTAATAATGCGCTTTAAGTAGGTCAGATCAATAATACTCCTGGTTGGCTTTGATCAGGCACAATCGGTATTTATTCTTTCTCTCTTGCTCTTTTTTGCTTCTTTTTTTTTAGAATTTATTATCACCATTTATATTTTATTGTGATGATTGAGCTCCTGTGTCCAAATAATAAAGTTTGTCTAAGCTTTTACAGTGAGGTCATTTTTTTTCTTCTTTGTTGACCAATTAAAAGGTGCTTAATCCGTGTGTCTTTCGTTTATTCGTTTTTCAGTATAAAACCAAAAATAAGTAAATGAAAAAACAACAATTTTCTTCGTTATTTGTCTCCAAAACCAAAATGGAAGAAGAGATATTGATTTGTTTTTTCAGTTTTCGATTTTGTGTTTAAATGAAAAATGGAAAAACGTTTTCCGTTTACGTGATTTAAACTGTGATGCCGGACTGAACCAGGACTAAACCAGGACTAAACCAGGACTAAAACAGGTCCGGGACCAGACCGGGACTGAAACCATGGCTTAGACCAGAACCAGACTAGAACTTAGACCGGGACTGAGACCGGGACCAAACCATGATTGAGACCAGGACCTGACCAGGACTGAATCCGGGACCTGGACTGAGACCATGGAACAGGACCAGGACTGGGGGATCGGGACCAGGACTGGGGGATCGGGACCAGGACTGGGGGATCGGGACCAGGACTGGGGGATCGGGACCAGACCAGGACTGAAAATGGTTTAGTCCTGGTTTAGTTCTATTTTAGTTCTATTTTAGTCCTGGTTCAGTCCTGGTTCAGTCCTGGTTCAGTCCTGGTTTAGTCCTGGTTTAGTCCTGGTTCAGTCCTGGTTTAGTCCTGGTTCAGTCCTGGTTTAGTCCTGGTTTAGTCCTGGTTCAGTCCTGGTTTAGTCCTGGTTTAGTCCTGGTTTAGTCCTGGTTCAGTCCTGGTTCAGTCCTGGTTCAGTCCTGGTTTAGTCCTGGTTTAGTCCTGGTTTAGTCCTGGTTCAGTCCTGGTTCAGTCCTGGTTCAGTCCGGCATCGCAGTTTAAGTCATCTGTTTTTTCCATTTTTCATTTAAACACAAAATCGAAAACTGAAAAACCAAATCATTATCAGTTTTTTTCATTTTGGTTTTGGAGACAAATAATGAAGAAAATAGTTTTTTTTTTTTTTTTGTCCTTTTCTAATTTTTGGTTTTATTTTGAAAAACAAATGAAAGAATGACACAGGGATTGACCTTAATAACAAATATTTAAAGCTGCACTATAACTTTTTCTGTCTGTTTTTCTGTCTGTTCGCTGCTTTTACCATTTTTGAGGATCAATATTCTATTATACTGCTCGTACTTTTTGACAGTGTTAGTTTTTAGCTATTTTAGAATTCGTAACAGACCTGTATTACACAAAATTAGCTTGTGAATTTTAAGCCGTGCACCACAGGAGCATTTGTCTCTTGCCCTGATCTGGGAGGACGACATTATCACAGTGTAGAATCTGAAAACCACCAATACTGTGTCTGAAGGAAGAAAAATTATCTGACAAAGGCTTTTCGCCGAAAAGTTATTTAAAATTTACAAAAAAAGCCTTTAGACATTGGTTGTCTGAGTGTGCTATGCATTTTCTTACTTTTATTTTGTTGTTTTTTGCATTTGCACCTCTGCAAGAACTTCAGTGTTTCATTAGTGTTTCCTGTTTCATGTGGCAAAAGGTCAACGAGACAAAAGTTTATTTGGTTGAGTACTTCAGTTCTGGACGCTGGTGGACACTTCCTTATATCTGCCTGAAGGGAGGAGCTAACTACACTGAAACTACTCTGAAACTAACACACACACTTGTTTACAGTTTCTGTTTGTAGAAACATTTGTTAGCAGAATCATTCAGGGCCATAATGGAGCTTCCTCACCTCTGGACCTGACCTGGCTACACCTGTTGTTCTTTAGGTTTGAGGATGGAGTTGTAAATAGGAGAGAGATGGTGTCTGAGGCCTGCATTTCTGTTTAGAGAAGGATTCTCTTAACAAAAATAGACTTTTTAACTCCTTTGTCAAACTATTTCTTTTCTCTGGCTCAGATCTGTACCTTACTGTCCTCAAACGAGCGGCCCGTGGCTTTTAGGTGGAGATGTACAGCAGACTGTGGTCCTGTGTTGCTCTCTCGTCTGTGTTGGTACATCCTCTTGTGAAATGGTGGTTTAGTTTAGTTTTCACTGCACTGAATGGAGTAAACCACGTTGCTTTGTTCGTGGCTTGGTGTTTTGTCCTTTGGGTGAACCAGTTTCTGTCTTAAAGTGTTTGTAGGTTTGAAATAGACCGGGATTTCATGTTGTCTGAAAATCCTCTGTAGTTTTTCAGAAACAAGTTGACCGTGGATTCTACCTGGACGGATTTTTCACACAAAACAACCTTATAATTTAGATCAGAAAATAGTGTAATATCCAATCCACTTTATTTCTATAGCACTTTTTATAAAGATGAGTTTCCAAAGTGCTGCACAGACAAATTAATACAGTAAAAAAACAGTAAATCATAAATAAAAACAACAGATAAAAAGTGTTCTAATGCATAAAGCTAAAAAAATTATCAAATCAAATCAAAAAAATAAGAGTAAAAGTAGGTCTTAAGATGGGCCCTTTAAACACACTTTATCTTTAGGTGTTTACGAACAAGTCCGATGACTAATAATCACGTCAGACCTTTCTACGGGAAATCTATACCGACGCTACAAACTTAATACGCTCAAGTCCATTTGGCTCTAATCTCCAGCGGCCGTGCCCGTTCCACAGTGGACAGTCTGAGCGCATCGGCACAGGCCTAATCCTTTTGTCCGTCCGTGGAGATTGGGTTGTTGGCAGCAGCGGTCGAGTCTGAGCCGTGTTCCTGAATCACGGCGGATCTGTGAAACCCCCCGTGGAAACCGCCACTCTGCTGTTACTGTCTCACATCCTCAGCGCCAGGAAGGGGAGTCCACACACTGTTCTCCAGATAAATATGTTACAGATTTAACCTTGGAGTGTGCAGGAAAATGAAACTAAATGAATAAAAGCGCACACTGCACAAAAGCTTTGTTTTGGCACACTGCAAAAAAAGTTTGTCTACAAAATTGTAACGATTTTTCAGGTGAGTCTTTCTAGCAGCAGAGGTGGCGCCACCATCAGGCAGAAGCAGGCAACTGCCTAACCACTAAAATGAGTAGCTCTAAAGTCTAAGTCTAGCTCTGAAGTCTGAGTCTAGCTCTAAAGTCTAGCTCTAAAGTCTAGCTCTAAAGTCTAGCTCTAAAGTCTAGCTCTAAAGTCTAGCTCTAAAGTCTAGCTTTAAAGTCTAGCTCCAAAGTCTAGGTCTAGCTCCAAAGTCTAGGTCTAGTTCTAAAGTCTAGCTCCAAAGTTTAGGTCTAGTTCTAAAGTCTAGCTCTAAAGTCTAGGTCTAGCTCTAAAGTGTAGGTCCAGCTTTAAAGTCTAGGTCTAGCTTTGAAGTCTAGCACTAAAGTCTAGGTCTAGTTCTAAAGTCTAGCTCCAAAGTTTAGGTCTAGTTCTTAGGTCTAGCTCTAAAGTGTAGGTCCAGCTCTAAAGTGTAGGTCTAGCTTTAAATTCTAGCAATAAAGTCTAGCTCTAAAGTCTAGGTCTAGTTCTAAAGTCTAGCTCTAAAGTCTAGGTCTAGCTCTAAAGACTAGGTATAGCATTAAAGTCTAGCTCTAAAGTCTAGGTCTAGTTCTAAAGTCTAGCTCTAAAGTCTAGGTCTAGCTCTAAAGACTAGGTAGCACTAAAGTCTAGCTCTAAAAGTCTAGGTCTAGTTCTAAAGTCTAGCTCTAAAGTCTAGTCTAGCTCTAAAGTCTAGGTCTAGTTCTAAAGTCTAGCTCCAAAGTTTAGGTCTAGTTCTAAAGTCTAGCTCTAAAGTGTAGCTCCAAAGTTTAGGTCTAGTTCTAAAGTCTAGCTCTAAAGTGTAGGTCCAGCTCTAAAGTGTATGTCTAGCTTTAAATTCTAGCACTAAAGTCTAGCTCTAAAGTCTAGGTCTAGTTCTAAAGTCTAGCTCTAAAGTCTAGGTCTAGTTCTAAAGTCTAGCTCTAAAGTCTAGGTCTAGTTCTAAAGTCTAGCTCTAAAGTCTAGCTCTAAAGTCTAGGTCTAGTTCTAAAGTCTAGCTCTAAAGTCTAGGTCTAGCTCTTGAGTCTAGCTTTAAAGTCAAGAGCTAGACTTAAGAGCTAGAACTAAAGTCTAGCTCTTAAGTCTAAGTCTAACTTTAGCTCTAAAGTCTAGTTCCAATCCACTCCAAATCCAAGTTTCCCATCCACCAGAATTCATACAGAAATGTGCATGTCTCAAGAACAATGGGGAAAAACAGAAAAGAAATATATTTATATAAAAAAAAAAAACAAAAAAAATGGTGCATTATAGTGAGGGCCCCAAACTCAAGTTCACCTGGGGCCCCCAAATTCCTCACTCCACCACTGTCTTCCAGGGCAAATAAACCAGAGAGGATAAAACAACAGAATTGAAATTAAGTATTGGAAATAAAGATCGAAATCTGTTTTTGTTTGACACTAAAACAAAATAAAGAAATAACCGTTTTTCAATTTTATTTATTTATTACAAACATGATATAACATTCTAAATATTCTCCACACTTATAAATAACAAGTCTAAATTAGAACACCAGACCGCTGCTTCTCCACATCTGCTTTTTGAACTTGATTTGTGATTATTTCCGTGACCAGACGCCCGCTTATCGCATTATTGTCCAAAAATAACCGGTCTGCGTTTCTGTCGTGTATTTAAACCATAAAGGCCATTAGCATCAGCGTTTGTCCAGAGCCTCCGGGGCCCGTCCCCTCATGTCTAAAGGAAATGGGAGATCACACAGGAAAGCAGAGCCAGTGGTTGCCAAGGAAGCAGGTGATCACGGGATACGGTCGTTCTTCTCGCAGTATGTTTTGTAACTCGGCAACTGGAGCTCGGGTTGTTACGCTGGCTGCATTCTTCATAAGTCTCTTTATTGAATTTTTTTTTTTTCCATAAATCAAGCGTAGATATAGATTTTTACAATGACATAGCAGGGCTGGGCCATATGGAGCAAAAAATATATGTCGATATATTTTGCTATATCTTGATATTTGTACAGGAAAAATAACTCCCTAATACTGAAAACTGGAAAAAGGTCTAGCTCTAAGGTCTAGCTCTAAGGTCTCGCTCTAAGGTCTCGCTCTAAGGTCTCGCTCTAGCTCTAAGGTCTCGCTCTAAAGTCTAGGTCTAGCTCTAAGGTCTAGCTCTAAGGTCTCGCTCTAAGGTCTCACTCTAAGGTCTCGCTCTAAAGTCTAGTTCTAGCTCTAAAGTTTAGCTCTAAGGTCTAGCTCTTAGGTCTAGCTCTAAGGTCTAGCTTTAAAGTCTAGCTTTAAAGTCTAGCTTTAAGGTCTAGCTCTAAAGTCTAGCTCTAGCTCTAAAGTTTAGCTCTAAGGTCTCGCTCTAAGGTCTCGCTCTAAGGTCTCGCTCTAAGGTCTCGCTCTAAGGTCTCGCTCTAAGGTCTCGCTCTAAGGTCTCGCTCTAAGTCTAGGCTCGCTCTAAGGTCTCGCTCTAAGGTCTCGCTCTAAGGTCTCGCTCTAAGGTCTCGCTCTAAGGTCTCTAAGGTCTCGCTCTAAAGTCTAGGTCTAGCTCTAAGGTCTAGCTCTAAGATCTCGCTCTAAGGTCTCGCTCTAAAGTCTAGCTCTAGCTCTAAAGTTTAGCTCTAAGGTCTAGCTTTAAAGTCTAGCTCTAGCTCTAAAGTTTAGCTCTAAGGTCTAGCTTTAAAGTCTAGCTTTAAGGTCTAGCTCTAAAGTCTAGCTCTAGCTCTAAAGTTTAGCTCTAAGGTCTAGCTCTAAAGTCTAGCTCTAAGGTCTAGCTCTAAGGTCTAGCTCTAAGGTCTAGCTCTAAAGTCTAGCTCTAGCTCTCAAGTCTAGCGCTTGCTCTGAAGTCTCGCTCTGAAGTCTCGCTCTGAAGTCTCGCTCTGAAGTCTCGCTCTGAAGTCTCGCTCTGAAGTCTCGCTCTAAGGTCTCGCTCTGAAGTCTCGCTCTGAGGTCTCGCTCTGAGGTCTCGCTCTGAGGTCTCGCTCTGAGGTCTCGCTCTGAGGTCTCGCTCTCAAGTCTCGCTCTCAAGTCTCGCTCTCAGTCTCGCTCTCAAGTCTCGCTCTGAGGTCTCGCTCTGAAGTCTCGCTCTGAAGTCTCGCTCTGAAGTCTCGCTCTGAAGTCTCGCTCTGAAGTCTCGCTCTGAAGTCTCGCTCTCAGTCTCGCTCTGAAGTCTCGCTCTGAAGTCTCGCTCTGAAGTCTCGCTCTCAAGTCTCGCTCTCAAGTCTCGCTCTCAAGTCTCGCTCTCAAGTCTCGCTCTCAAGTCTCGCTCTAGCTCAGTAAAAGTCAGTAAACACAACTAGAATTAATATAGAAGGCGCACTGTCTTTTTTTGAGAAAATTAAAGGATTTTAAGTGCTCCTTATAGGCCGAAAAATACGGTAAATCAGAAATTCTTTGGCGAGCTCCTTGGAAAGAGGTGGCGAGCTACAGACTGGAGACTCCTGCTGTAAAGTATAAACAGACGTGTGAACGAGTGGATGTTCTTTATATACACAAACGTACAGATTACGATTGCCTTTAAACGCCGCAGTCCTTTGTTTAGCATATTGACCCGTTTAATCTCCCTCCACATTGATCACCGCGCGCGTCTGAAGTGAACAGGTAAGATATACGCACTCTTCTGAGGTCTATTAAACGCCGCGTGCATCAGACCCACGGGAACTCCGCGTTAAAGGCCCGGGGAGGCGCTTTGCATGCTGGGAAAAGAGCTTGGACGCGGCAGACGGTATCGGTGATGATGGGGAAGAGGAGAGAGCAAAGTGAAAGGAGGAGTTTGGCCGGAGTCCAGTAGCAATGCAGGAGAGACCAGCAGCAAGGTGAAATGTGAGACGGAAGTATGGGACGAAAAAAAAAACAAAGAAACCCCAGAACATTCTATTGGTTGTTTTTCGCAAAAAACTATAGGAATTTTATGCAATAGGATGTGGTTCATGTAGTGTCAGTAGTGTTTTTTTGCAGTAGGTGAGGAGGTAGTGGCAGTAATTATAATATTTTAAGTATTTTCTTTTTAGTTTTGGGTTTATACATTACGTTGTGTTGTTTAGTTTAATATTTAAATGAAAAAAGAGACTAGTTGAAGCAAGAGTAAGCTATAAAGGCAGAAGTCTAAAGCTGTTTTTTTCGATATCTCCCTTGTTAAAATGACATTACATTCGCCGCAGCAGCAGAACCATGAGCTTCTTTCACTTTTTCACTTTTCAACGTAGCGAGCGGATTAAAATTTTTATATTTATAGTTAAAAGTGGAGCTTGTTGAGGTGGCCGTACCTGTAGAAAAGTAGTAGTTGTAGTAGGATGACTAATAAACAGCGCTTACTGATGAAATACTGATGAAAATACTTTTTTCAGCATACATTTGAAATACTTTCCACAGCTCTTTGTTGACACAACAGTGGGAAGTTTTATCCAAGAAAGCAACCAACTGTCAAAAATGTTTTCTTCTGTTAAAATTGTAAATGTATCATCATCATCGTGCTTAACTTCACTTTCTGCACTAATAAATGGATAATAGTTTGTTTTATAGGACTTTAACTGTTCGATCTAAGGCCGTGGCTGTTATAATTACATTTTTTCTTTTGCAGCTGCGAAAATTAGTAGTTGTAAGGTCTAGCTCTAAAGTCTAGCTCTACGGTCTAGCGCTAAGGCGTTGCTCTAAGGTCTAGCTCTAAAGTCTAGCGCCTAGGTCTCGCTCTAAGGTGTCGCTCTAAAGTGTCTAGCTCTTAGGTCTGGCTTTAAAATGTCGCTCTAAGGTGTCGCTCTAAGGTCTTGCTCTAAGGTCTAGCTCTAAAGTCTGGCGCCTAGGTCTCGCTCTAAGGTCTCGCTCTAAAGTGTCGCTCTAAAGTGTCTGGCTCTTAGGTCTGGCTCTAAAGTCTCGCTCTAAGGTCTCGCTCTAAAGTGTCGCTCTAAATTGTCTAGCTCTTAGGTCTGGCTCTAAAGTCTCGCTCTAAGGTGTCGCTCTAAGATGTCGCTGTAAAGTGTCGCTCTAAAGTGTCTAGCTCTTAGGTCTGGCTTTAAAATGTCGCTCTAAGGTGTTGCTCTAAGGTCTAGCTCTAAAGTCTGGTGCCTAGGTCTCGCTCTCAGGTCTCGCTCTAAAGTGTCTGGCTTTTAGGTCTGGCTCTAAAGTCTCGCTCTAAGGTCTCGCTCTTAAGGTCTCGCTCTTAAGGTCTCGCTCTAAGGTGTCGCTCTAAGGTGTCGCTCTAAGGTGTCGCTCTAAAGTGTCGCTCTAAAGTGTCGCTCTAAAGTGTCGCTCTAAAGTGTCGCTCTAAAGTGTCGCTCTTAAGGTCTCGCTCTTAAGGTCTCGCTCTAAGATGTCGCTCTAAAATGTCGCTCTAAGGTCTCGCTCTAAAATGTCGCTCTAAAATGTCGCTCTAAAAAGTCTGGCTCTAAAGTCTGGCTCTAAAGTGTCGCTCCAAGGTCTCGCTCCGAGGTGTCGCTCTGAGGCCTCGCTCTAAAGTTTCGCTCTAAAGTCTGGCTCTAAAGTGTCACTCTAAGGTCTAGCTCTAAGGTGTCGCTCCAAGGTGTCGCTCTGAGGCCTCGCTCTGAAGTTTCGCTCTAAGGTCTGGCTCTAAAGTGTCGCTCTAAGGTCTAGCTCTAAGGTGTAGTTATACAATTTGAGAAGCTGTAGTTCACTCATTAATCACTGAAGTGTTACATAAAATAAATACAAACGATGAAGCCAAAATTGTGAAACTTGATTGCACTTTTATTTTTTAGTACAAATTATGTCAAAATCTCATCTTGTCTCGTTCTCGTGGACCTGATCTTGTGAAAATTGTGTCTCATCCCACCCTTAAATAAATAAATATTCGTATTCTTCAAAATGAAATTGTGTATTGTGAAGATTATAATCCAGATTAAAGGCCCTTGTACCTGATTTATTTTTCTCTTTATGTTTGTCTTTCCCTGGTGTTTCCCTTTAGGTCCATTTCTGTGAATCATCTTTTACCCTAAAGCAAACACGAGGGTGAAAATGAGTTGAACCTAACCTTTTAAAATGTGCCGTGAGACCCTGTAAATGTAGTTTTAATGAAGCTGTCGGCCGTAAGTCCTTTTTATTAGCTCTTGGCTCAGCGTGATGCTCCTTATGTTGCCTGGATAATCTCCCCCCGAAAGCGCTCGACCGAAAACTGCTGAGTTAACTTTCAGAGAGATTAGAGTTTGAATTCAGGATTTTAAAGCCGTCCTTCATACGCGAGATATAAATATGAGGAATGGGTTCAAAATCTTGTCCAGAGACGTCAAAAATAGACTTTATTTTTAATGTCTCTGGGACAGTTTGTAACTCTGTCAGGAGTGCCTCTCTTGAGGAGTCAGAACTAGAAACATGTTCACTCTGACCAGGATATGGATCTGTAATTAGAGCTGTCGCAGTGGTGATATAACACCCCCACCCCACATCCCCCAGAGTTATAATATTTCCAGTGGCTCTGAAAACTCTCTGATGATGCTCTTGCTGCAGATGCACATGTACCTTGGTTGTCGTGTGGATATCCTGTGTTTAGTGAGGGTAGTGGGAGAAGTAACATTTGGTTTTGGAACAAGTGTCGCTGCATCTCTCCAGCTCTCACTGTGGCAGCTCAGGTCCGAGTCGCGCGCCAGGTCGGGGTCCGAGTCCCGCGCAGGTCTCGAGTCCCGCGCCAGGTCGGGGTCGGAGTCCCGCGCCAGGTCGGGGTCCGAGTCGCGCGCCAGGTCGGGTACCCGCGGACTTAAGACACCCAGCACACGGAGCGGGGTGTCCACAAAGCACGATCAGACAATGGCTGCAGTTACCTCCGTGCGGTGTGGAGCTCTGCGGCGGTCCTTTTGCCTGCGGTCATCCGACGGTCTATGCGGGCTCACGTTAGTCCTGGTTTAGTCCTGGTTTATCACGGGCACAGACAGTAATGGTTGGAATGTTAACAGGTCCGGGCGGGTGCGGGTCTCTAAAAATGGACCCATGCAGGACTCTGGGTCAGTTCACGTTGGTCTCGTGCGGTGATCGTGTTGGGCCTCTTAGTTCTGCGGTGATTCATTTTTGCGGTTATTGCGACAGCCCTATCGATAATAAAAACTGGATAAGGCATTCCCACTCTGTCCTGACTCCAGATTGACTATTGGCCACCCCAGGTACTGCAGCTCCAGGAGCTTGGGTCCTGAAAGAATTCTCCCATAGAAGCGCAATGCATTTTGGGAATTTAAACTGTCCGTGTTCTGACAGGACATTGACAACTTTCACAAAGGTCAGATTTTGTAGGATTTTTATCTATTTTCACAACATAATCTTTTTAAAATGTTTAAATCCTCAAAGTGCCTAAAAGTTAGTTTTGTGAGACCCCGGATCTAGCAGCTCTTGCTCTGACTCGTCACCCGGATTGAGGAAGTAAATGCAGAAGAGAACATAATTTTTGGGCCCATGTAGCCAGGCTGTTGCCACCTAGTGCCTCCGCTCAATTTAATTTCTCTCCAGCGACTAGTTCAGGAATCAGAATACACTAGACGGTTTGCAAAAACCCCAAAAGTGTGAGTTCGGGCACCAGCCAATCAGCGACGAGACATATATTCAGTGCTGTCAACGATTCCCGAGATCGAGGATTTAAAACCGGAACAAAGAGAATGTTTGGTGAATTTTATCAAGAGATTTGGGAAAAGCTTAATACACCAGTTAGCCCCGTTAGAGGCGCATTACATACGTCACGACCAAATAACAGCGATTGATTAAATAAAAAAAAGTACTCGCCTACTGTCGAGCGAACGAATCCTAATGCTGCGAGGTTAGACGGTTTCTACGAAGTGAAACCGGCTCATGAATCAGGCTAGTGCCAATGAGCAGAGACCAAGAAGAACAATACAAAGTCATCTTGGGTTCAAGTTCAGATTTTATTATAATTTATTATAATATGACTCTCACCAGAATCATAAAAAAGACAGTGAAATCACTCCGCTTTAATGCTGAAATTCATTTAGTTTTCATTTAATTTTCCTGAAATAAACTCTCCCAAGGCACATTTCTGAACTCGTCATTTCTACCCGGTCTCAAACATGCTATTAACTCTTAAATTAATCATCCATAAAAGATGCAGCGGCGTTTTAAAACTCGCCTCATTTCCTCCGGCTCTTAATTCCCTGATTTAATTCCGTTCATTACTCCCCGAGGGCCGGTGAGCGGACGTCACGACGAGCGACAGAGCGACAGAACGATGTGAGCAGAGCGAACAGAGCGAACAGGTCCTGCCGCTCGTCCCGTCCCCGCGCTGTCGTGTTAAGCCGATTGTTCCGACTCTGCATTATTAACCAGCTCAGAGGCAGCGGAGGCCATTTTGGGTCCAGCGGCTCTGGCGTGTGCTCGTGTTGCACTCGTCCTGTTTACACTGAGCTGCTAATTAACCCTGAAGGTAATCATTTATGTGGATTCTGAAACTGGAAACTGCCAAAAGAATCGTCCGTGTGCCATCTGTTCTTTTCAATTTCAATTAACAATGAAAAACTATAAAATGGGAAAACAGTTCAGTTTGTTTTTTCGTTTTAGTGTCAAACAAAAAATGGTTTCAACCTCAGTTTCCAATATTTAAAAGTTCTGCTGCTTATTGTGACACGTGTGAATTCAGTGTCGACTGAGCAAAGGAGATTCCTACTGACCTAAATACTCACCAGCAGCATTGGCATTGAAACTGTGCATAAAACATTTTTTATAGAATCACAGGTGTCAAACATAAGGCCCGGGGGCCAGATCCGGCCCTCCAATACCTTTAATGTGGCCCTTGGGTGATTTTCTACAAAAATATTTTAATTATATTTTCGATTAAAATATTGGTAATTTTTTTGCGGTGCTGAGTATAACAGCATCTCCAGTGTCTCTGTACGTGGCCCCTCCCACCAGAGCAGCACAAATGAAGACTTGTCTCTTTCCAAACGCTCTTAAAGGACGATCGTTTTGACTGTTGACCGTGACACCCTCATCAGAAAAATGTCCAACATGAGAAAAGTGGAGCTGAGTGCAGGATTTTACAAGAAAAATTGACTTATTCCTATTTGCAAACAAGTTCATGTTAAAACATTGTGTTTAGAAATTGAATTTTTCTTAAAATTTCAGGTTGTTCATAATATTATAATAAGAAAGAGTTCATCAATTAAAAAAGATTTCTGTAATAGATTTGTGTTTCTCTGCACAAATATTTGAACTTATTGTTATTTTTGGGGTTTATATGACATGAGTTTTCTGATCCGGACACTTTGGGATCAAAGTCGGTTGGATACGACCCCCAGACCAAAATGAGTTTGACACCCCTGATGTAGAGGCTTAAATTTGAATTTTTAAAGTTGGATCAGTGAAATGCTAACTTTAAATCTCATTAGTTAACAAAAGAAGATACAGGACTTTTATATAGGACTTATGTACCCTTCGAGTTAGTTAACCAATGCTTCAGTCTAAATCTGAAATCTGAAAATTACAATTTATAGCAGACGTGTCAAACTCATATGACATTTCTTTACATATAATTATATTTGGCACGTGAGATCATATCAAACGTGTCAAATCAACAAATATATTAGAGCTGCCCGTCGGCTACAGATCAACTATAGAGACTATTTATTTAAAATGTTAATATTTTATATTCTGTTTGTTCTGGATTCAGTGTTGAAGCAAAACTATTATTAAACATTTATTTTAATAAGAAAAGGTTTAATATTACAGATCTCGAGAGAAGAGAAAAAATGCAGATGTTGGTGAAATTTTTCAATAAATATTTAGTTTAGCCCACGACTTAGTCCCAGTTTTGAATTTTGGCCTCTGTGAATTTGAGTTTGACACTCCCGGGTGACAGTCTTTACTAAAAATAGTTTAAAAAGCAAAAAAACAAAAATAAGACGAGTAAAAGCCTGAACAGATGAAACAGTGTAACTTCCTTTATTCAGTTGGCACTGAATTTACACACTTTGCACTAAACAACAGAACTTCCAGGGCAAATAAACCAGATTCAAAAGAAAGAAAAACAATAAAATGGGAAAACAGTTTTAGTGTTAAACAAAAACAAAAAAAAAACTGATTTCGACCTCTTATTTCCAATATTTAATTTCAAATAACACCAATCACTAAACTTGGTGACTATTTTAATTTTGATATTTTATTCTTTCTGATCTATTTGTTCCGGAAGTTCTGCTGCTAGAAGGATTTACCTGAAAAATCGTTGCAGTTTTGTGGACAAACGCGTCTCTTCTTTTATAGCGACGTGTTTATTTTCAAGTCTTAGAAAGTCACTGTTGAACTCCAGGACGAGAAACAGAAAATAGCGATAAATGTCCAGGGCAAATGAACCACAGAGAATCAAATAGCAAAATGAAATACTGGAAATAGAGGTTGAAATCTGTTTTTGACACTAAAACGTAGTAACGAACTAACAAACTTTTTTCCCCATGTTATTGTTTTTTGTTCTTAATGGAAATGGACAAAAACAAATGGTACACGGAGCATCTCCTTTGCTTTTTTGTCCACGAGGCTGTTGTTTTTTCCTTTCTGTGCGTGTCTCATCTGATCGCTGACCCTGTTTTGAAGTTTTGAAGACTCCTTAACTTTAACCTCGAGTCACATGACCTGTTTCTCGGGTCATATCGCACCAAGTCCTCGCTCATTAGACGCCTCCTGACAAATACTTAGGACATGGGAGTGGTGTTACATGAAGGTATGACTCTGTGGAACTAGAATAATAATGATCATGGGTGGTTCTTTAAATATTTCTCAAGTCTAATTTTAACTCCCAATTAGTGTTTGCACGACACTAACATGTAACACTCAACCATAATAATAAAATAATAATAATAATGAACTTACATACTACTTTTAGCATATTTTGTGTTTTTTAATCATGTGGTGAATCCAGACTTCAGAATTCAAAAATTCCGTTTAATTATAAAAAATTTAGTTTTTAAAAAATCTAAAATTTTTCTTGAAAATTTGCCATAGCGATGACATAAACTGTCCATGTTATTCCATTGGTAAAATTGACAAATCACACAAACTTTGGCCAAATTCACTCAAATTTTAATTGTGGGTTCACACCTCGACCCCGAACAGACTGATGTAAGAAAAATGGATGCAATAGCGCCCCCTAGAAAATTTGTATCGAAAAAAAACAAGGTTTTATTTGTCATAGATATACAAAATTTGGTACCCAGATTTGTGACATGGTCTCGTTTAAAAAACTCAGGGTTAGGTTTAAGCTTAGGGTTATTAGGGTTGGTGCGGCGTGGCGTTTGCGGGGCGCAGGGTGCAGTGTTTGTGGGGTGCGATGCTTGTGGAGCACGACGCTTGCGATTCGGAGTGTTTGCGGGGCGCGGCGTTTGTGGGGTGCGGCGTAGGCACACGTGAGGGCCGATCATTGCCACTTGCAGCTATATTTATATTACTGTTTCTTTACAGCCCATTCGAGCATTGTTGAAGTCACAGAATGACAACAGTATCACTTTGTACTTTTGTGTTCTAGTCGTTTTGCTTGTACTAACACAGATGTTTCAGTAAACTGGTGTAAAAAGAATCCTGTTGGGAAGAGTTTGTCCTTCAACCAAACGTGTGAGTTCAGATGTCGCCTAAAGCACTGCTCCTCGACCTTTTTAACTCCACGGACCAGTTTTATGTCCGACAAAATACCAAGGACTGGGGGCTGCGGCAGCACGGCATGGATTAGTCTTGATTTAGTTCTGTTTTAGTCCTGTTTTAGTCCTGATTAAATCCTGTTTTAGTCCCGGTTTAATTCTGTTTTAGTCCTCTTTTAGTCCTGATTAAATCTTGGTTTAGTCCGGGTTTAGTTCTGGTTTTAGACGTGGTTTAGTCCTGGATATATACTGTTTTAGTCCTGGTTTTAGTCCTGGTTTTAGTCCTGGTTTTAGTCCTGGTTTTAATCCTGGTTTAGGTCTGGTTTAGACCTGGTTTAGTCCTGGTTTAGTCCTTTTTTTAAGTCCTGGTTTAGTCCTTTTTTAGTTCTGGTTTAGACCTATTATAGTAGGTATATAGTAGTATTATATGTAGTATTAGTATTATATGTTACCTAAAGGTGAGTTGTTGTACAGTTGTAGGGAGTATTATATGTTACATAAAGGTGAGTTGTTGTACAGTTGTAGGGAGTATTATATGTTACATAAAGGTGAGTTGTTGTACAGTTGTAGGGAGTATTATATGTTACATAAAGGTGAGTTGTTGTACAGTTGTAGGGAGTATTATATGTTACATAAAGGTGAGTTGTTGTACAGTTGTAGGGAGTATTATATGTTACATAAAGGTGAGTTGTTTGTTGTACAGTTGTAGGGAGTATTATATGTTACATAAAGGTGAGTTGTTGTACAGTTGTAGGGAGTATTATATCTTACATAAAGGTGAGTTGTTGTACAGTTGTAGGGAGTATTATATGTTACATAAAGGTGAGTTGTTGTACAGTTGTAGGGAGTATTATATGTTACATAAAGGTGAGTTGTTGTACAGTTGTAGGGAGTATTATATGTTACATAAAGGTGAGTTGTTGTACAGTTGTAGGGAGTATTATATGTTACATAAAGGTGAGTTGTTGTACAGTTGTAGGGAGTATTATATGTTACATAAAGGTGAGTTGTTGTACAGTTGTAGGGAGTATTATATCTTACATAAAGGTGAGTTGTTGTACAGTTGTAGGGAGTATTATATGTTACATAAAGGTGAGTTGTTGTACAGTTGTAGGGAGTATTATATGTTACATAAAGGTGAGTTGTTGTACAGTTGTAGGGAGTATTATATCTTACATAAAGGTGAGTTGTTGTACAGTTGTAGGGAGTATTATATCTTACATAAAGGTGAGTTGTTGTACAGTTGTAGGGAGTATTATATCTTACATAAAGGTGAGTTGTTGTACAGTTGTAGGGAGTATTATATGTTACATAAAGGTGAGTTGTTGTACAGTTGTAGGGAGTATTATATCTTACATAAAGGTGAGTTGTTGTACAGTTGTAGGGAGTATTATATCTTACATAAAGGTGAGTTGTTGTACAGTTGTAGGGAGTATTATATCTTACATAAAGGTGAGTTGTTGTACAGTTGTAGGGAGTATTATATGTTACATAAAGGTGAGTTGTTGTACAGTTGTAGGGAGTATTATATCTTACATAAAGGTGAGTTGTTGTACAGTTGTAGGGAGTATTATATCTTACATAAAGGTGAGTTGTTGTACAGTTGTAGGGAGTATTATATGTTACATAAAGGTGAGTTGTTGTACAGTTGTAGGGAGTATTATATCTTACATAAAGGTGAGTTGTTGTACAGTTGTAGGGAGTATTATATCTTACATAAAGGTGAGTTGTTGTACAGTTGTAGGGAGTATTATATGTTACATAAAGGTGAGTTGTTGTACAGTTGTAGGGAGTATTATATGTTACATAAAGGTGAGTTGTTGTACAGTTGTAGGGAGTATTATATGTTACATAAAGGTGAGTTGTTGTACAGTTGTAGGGAGTATTATATGTTACATAAAGGTGAGTTGTTGTACAGTTGTAGGGAGTATTATATCTTACATAAAGGTGAGTTGTTGTACAGTTGTAGGGAGTATTATATCTTACATAAAGGTGAGTTGTTGTACAGTTGTAGGGAGTATTATATGTTACATAAAGGTGAGTTGTTGTACAGTTGTAGGGAGTATTATATGTTACATAAAGGTGAGTTGTTGTACAGTTGTAGGGAGTATTATATGTTACATAAAGGTGAGTTGTTGTACAGTTGTAGGGAGTATTATGTTACATAAAGGTGAGTTGTTGTACAGTTGTAGGGAGTGTGGTTTGGTATAATATCTAACCAAAAATGGACAAAAATGAAAATATGTTCTGTAATAAAAACATTATAGATGAATAACAAACGGCAGAGGTGGTGCTGTTTTTGCTTTTGTGACTCTTGGAGATGTTTTTGCATTGCCTGGAATGTTCCTCTGTATGGCGTTAAAAGTATCTGTCCGTCTGTCTGGCTCCTCTCCGTAGATCTGATCTGGAGGAGGCGACAGCTCGTCTCAGTAGACCTGGATAAGTTTGTAAATGTTTTCTTTTTTTTTTCTCTCTCTCTCTGTGCGCAGGAATATGAAACAAAGAGTGGCAGAGCCGGAGCGAGCAACCCCACTTCTCCTCGTCAGAGCGTGAGGAAGAACCTGGACTTCGAGCCGCTCTCCACCACGGCCCTGATCCTGGAAGACCGACCGGCGTACGAAAAAAAAAACACACACACACACATATACATACATAGAATCGGGCTGAACCATTTGGGAAAGATATTGTGATTAGATTTGTAATTTTTTGTTTTCAAAGTTCACATTTTGAAGGACTGAAATAAGACCCAACAAAGTGTAATACAAAAATCACATTTCAGATCCTGTTTATACAGATCTAAACTACAGATTTAGCAGTTTTGATGCAGAATAAGATCTAATATTTTGTCGATGTGGAGGAAATTATGTTAAGTTGCGATTAAATTTGCAAGTTTTGTTTTAATATCAGGATTCTGTTCAAAGCTCACATTTGAAACACATCCGGAAGAATTGACAAAAAGACTGAAATATAAACCGACAAACTAATACAATTCCAGTTGGGGCTGTGCCAAAAATCAAAAGACACTGGTCGATTTCGATGGCGAGCGCATTTTAATCGACTCTACAACCAGTCGTGGCAGTAAAAGTGCTGGAGCTGATGAGGATTTATGCTCTTCTTTAGGAAAAAGTAGCCTGAACCACAGCTCGTCTCTTTATGTCTCTTTATGTGTTCGCAAGTTTTGACTTACATCTGCACAATTTGGCGAAATTTCTCTCCGATCCAGCTCCTCAACTTTTCTCCTCTTTCTCTCCTCTGGTGTTTCTCATCTTTATGATCCAAGTAACGGAAAGTACCGTGTTTTTCGCTCTGGAGTACAAGTCGCACCGCCCAAAAAATGCATCATGAAGAAGAAAAAAACACATGAAAGTTGCACCAGAGTAGAAGTCACACTTTTTGGGGGAAATTTATTTTATAAAATCAGAGACCAGGAGCAGACATTTCCTGTGTAAAGTCAAGTTGTAGTAAAAACACTAGAAGAGAGAAGAACAGACTGTTAACGTCACATATGAACAGTTCTTCAGATAAACTATAACATAAACAACAGAACAGAACAAGTTTAACAAACTCTCCATCTCACTCCAAATCACTAAATCCATTCAGTTCTTCATCCTCGGTGTCACTTCTGAACAACTCGGCCTCGACCTCCAGAGGTAAACAAAGCGCCGCTTCCTCTTCTGCGTCGCTGTCGTCAGACTCAGCATCAGTTCCACTTAATTCAATTCAATTCAGTCTTTATTAAGAACACGTAATATCTGGTTCATAGTATTAAAAAGAAAATAGTAAAAATAAAAAGTTAAATAAGTGCATGTTATAATGTAAGACCACCAGTGTGTCCGCAGCTTAGAGGTGACAGAGCTCCTCACAGGACACAGTAAGGCAAGGCAAGTTTATTTGTATAGCACAATTCGTACACAAAGTAATTCAAAGTGCTTTACAGAATAAGAAATACATTAAAATCATAATAAAACAAATCAAACATAAATAATCATGAAGATTAAAATTAAAAAAGAGAGACATAAATTGAGAGAAGAGTGCGGAAAGAAAACCTTTCAGTTATTTGCACAGTTAAACACAAATTTTAAGTCTGGATTTAAACAGCGTCACAGAAGAGTCTTTCTCACATGTTCAGACTGTTCCAGGTTTTAGCTGCAATGAACCTGAAACTCTGACTCCCTTGTTTAGTCGTGACTCTGGGCACCAGCAGGAGGCCGGTCCCTGAGCTCCTCAGAGTGTGAATGTTCATATGACACTAACATGTCACAGATGGACTTTGGTGCTCGGCCATGGAGACACTTGTACAAACAGAGCTGCTTTAAATAGGAATAAGTTAATTTTTTCTTGTAAAATCCTGCACTCGGCTCCACTTTTCTCATGTTGGACATTTTTCTGATGAGGGTGTCACGGTCAACAGTCAAAACGATCGTCCTTTAAGAGCGTTTGGAAAGAGACAAGTCTTCATTTGTGCTGCTCTGGTGGGAGGGGCCACGTACAGAGACGCTGGAGACGCTGCTGTGATAAACACCACAGAAAATTAACAAGATTTTAATAGAAAATATAATTAAAATATTTTAGTAGAAAATCACCCAAGGGCCACATTAAAGGTCTTGGAGGGCCGGATCTGGCCCCCGGGCCGTATGTTTGACACCTGTGCACTAGAGCTTCAGTGATTCGATTGCTCAGATTCACGGCTCTACGCGTAAATGAATAAATACAACATCTGATCGTGACAACGCAGGGTCTCACACCACAAGTTACAAACATTTTACTGGCGCTACAGAACAGTTAGAATTATTCGGGTCTTTCTGAATCCCGACAGGATGGGTTCGGTGTCACTGAAGTCCAGGCTTTGTCCATCCGTCCAGTGACTTCAGGAAAGTTTCACGGTGCATCCTCCCGGTTGCCGTGAAGCTTTGTTCTCCATCCCCGCTTTCCGCCAGTTTCTCATTTAGTGCACAGACATTGTTTGTGTTTGTTGATATCGGTAACGTGCGTGTACTTTTAGGTTTCAATATACTGTACAAACTCTTTCCAAACTTTAAATGTGAATTATTGGTCTGATCAACACAAAACAAAACAAAAAACTGTAGCGATCCTGACACTCTGCTCTTTATACTTTAAGTCCACATGTTTATGTTTTTAATAAGATGGAAGATCGAAAATCAGGACTGATTAAAAAAAAATAAAAATTTGTCTTTTTTTTCCCACATTGCCCAGCCCAAATTCCAGTTTATACAAATTTAAACTAAACTACAGGGTAAGCTTTTTTATTTTTATTTTTTTGTGGAGGAAATTATTGTACTTCAAAAACTGCAGCCTTTGCGATTTAATTCAAATTGCGATTTCGATACGATTTCGATTTAACGTTGCAGCCCAAACACGCACTTCCACTGTCCATTTCCCTCATGCACAAGAGCTGCTAAAAGTTTCATGTTGACCTCACTGACACACAAACATGAGCGTGCGTGCGGTGTGTTTATCCGGTGCACATGACTCTTCTCTGGTTGCTACACAAATGTTTCCATGTCTAACTTATGCCACCTACTGGCCGTTAAAGGTACTTGTATCACCAGTCGGTACATAAATGCAGTAAATGTAAATTCTACGGGTGATCCTGGAGAAATGCAGAAACGTACATTTAAAGTGGATTTATTATTGCAAAAATCAACTTTAGACTAAATACATAAATAAACTACATTATATTATGATTCTTTTGGGTATAGTAAAAACATTTTGGGTCTGGTTAAGCGGTAACGGAGGGAAGCGGGCAGGTTTTATACATTCAAATGTCTCTTATTCAGAAACTAGAGGAACTATTGAAATAAGTAAAGTATCAGAATGTAGGAAAGATTTACACTCCAACAGGGTCAAGTTAAACCTGTGATATTCTTTCAAGTTGTTGACAAAAAAATGTAAAAACTCATGTCGGTAACGGAGGGAATGAAATATGCAGCACTTTTTGGGCAATAAATCCAAACAGTGATAACTCTTGGTTCTCACTTACATATCCTTAACAAACTGGTTTGAATATTTGCTTCATATAGTTTTCTACCATATGGTACAAGATTAGGTTGAAAAAACCTCTTACTTTTTGACTCATGAGATTTTTTATTAAGAAAGTTCATGGTAACGGAGGGAAAAGTAACGGAGGGAAAATTGTACAAACAAGTAGAAGGTGCAGGATTTTACATCATTTGTCGCTTTTTTCTTCTGAATACTTTAATATTACTTCAAAATGAAAGGAAAACTATTTCTATAAAATATGTCAGTCCTTCCAAGCAAATTTTTATCATTTTAAATACTTTTTTTTTTTTTTTTTTTTTTTTAATTCATGTCCCTTCATCAAAAGTTCAAAGATGGAATAACACACAAGATATGATGAAATACATCCATTTATTTACATGATTTTTGCAGGTCTTTGAAATTTGGGAAATAATTTTTGTTCCATGTTTCATACATGGTCTGTTTAAAACGTATGGAACTTTAGAACCAAAAATGGTACAGAAAAAAGGTCAACAGTTTCATAAACTAGAGTACATATGTATCTGTTCAATACATTTTTATATCAGATGCATTAACTTGAATTTTTGGCCTTGTTGTTTACTTCTGCTTGACTGGGCCCATTTCCTAAGCTTCAACACTTATTAACTTAAAAAAAAAATAAAATCTGCTCTGAGTAAAACTTTGCACTTAGGGTTTGTGTCTTTTCTGTTTCAGTAACTTACCAGCCAAACCAGCGGAGGAGGCGCAGAAGCATCGGCAGCAGTATGAGGAGATGGTGGCTCAGGCAAAGAAGAGAGGTCAGTGTTTTGTCTCCACTCAAGAGTCGAAAGTCAAAGCTCTCGATTTACCGTCAGTCTTCGTTCTTCCCCTCACCTGTGGTCATGAGCTCTGGGTAATGACCGAAAGAACGAGATCACGGATACAAGCGCTCGAAATGAGTTTCCTCCGCAGAGTGTCTGGACGCTCCCTTAGAGATAGAGTGAGGAGCTCAGTCACACTGGAGGAGCTTGGAGTAGAGTTGCTGCTCCTCCACGTCTAGAAGAACAGCTGAAGGGAGGGCATCTGTTCCGAAAGCCTCCTGGACGCCTCTCTGGAGAAGTGTTATGGGCATGTTCCACCAGGAGGAGGCCCCGAGGAAGACTCAGGACACGCTGGAGGGACTGTGTCTCTGGGCTGGAGGAAGTGTGTGTGGAGGGGGAGGTCTCAGACTGCTGTCCCCTTGACCTGGCCCCAGATAAAGCAGAAGAAAATGGATGGATGAATTCAGTTCTAGAAAAAACATCCATTAAATCAACTTTTGTGTAACTTTAGTCATGAAAAACAGATGGCACCAGCTGAACATTGTACCGTAGTTTCAGATAAATATTAGAGATTGCTTATTTAAATGAGCCACTAAACACCAAAATCACTTTTTTTCTCCTGATTATCTGTGAAAATTGGTCTGAAATAGAAGTGTATATCTATCCCTGGCCTTATTTTAGTGCATATTTGCTAAAAGTTGGACTTTTGGGTCAAAGTCGTGTCTGTATCGGCCTCTTAAGGATCAGCTGTGGTCAGGATATTTGAATTTTCAGGTTGGACTAACAGCGCAGATGAGTCAGATGCAGGTTATTACGTGACGAGCGCAGACACATGCGTCTACAGGCGGGACGTGAGGAGCCCCCCTCAGCCCAGACCCGGCACCACCATGTCCCACCGTGTCTGGAGAAAAGAGAAACGGCGTGATCTGAGGTGTCCGCTCTGTTTCAAAGTCCAGAGCTCACCGGTCTGCGCCGTGTTGGGTTGTTGTGGCTGTCAGACGGCTGTCAATCATTCAACCCGCCGGGCACCATCCACTCTGGACGATGTTTAATATTTTGCTTAGGAGAGGAGTAAAGCTTCGGGAGGGTGTTTCATGGCTCTTTAAATTTTCTACAGCCTCCTCTAGTGTCATGACGCTAAAATTCCAAACTTGATTCTGATACTATGGAACACTGTATATTATTGTGGACCTTATGTCATTTTTTTAACTCTCTTCTTCCTCCACAATCCTTTGCAGAGCTGAAGGAGGCTCAGAAGAGGAAGAAGCAGCTGGAGGACCGGTGTAAACTGGAGGAGAGCATCGGCAGCGCGGCTCAAACCTGGAACCAGGAGATCCTGCCCAACTGGAGCGCCATGTAAGAGACGGACCAGACACGGTCTAGAATTCAGTATTTATTCTGCCAGGTGATATAGAGACGGTACAAGATCTCGAGAAACAAAATTGCTTCAGGATCGTGCCACAAGAGAAAAATAATCTTGTGAGATTTTCTCCAAGTGTTTATATTTGGATTGGATAAAAAAGGGTCACGTGTTGGTGAATTACATCTCTTACAGTTCCAAAAAGCTGAACTAGAATGGAAACAAAACTATGAAATCAAATAAATCACAAACTGTGAAACTTTAAATTGATTGAAATTCATAGTTCAGTAGAAATTGGAAATTCCAGAGCTGAAATTATCCACGTGATTCTAGTGAAGATGTGTGGAGTTTAAAAACACTTCCTGTATTACCACATGACATCACAAGGTGGAACAGAGAGAGAGAGAGAGATTGAGAGAAAGAAAGATGGAGTGAGAAAGAGAGACTGGGAGAAAGATGGAGAGACTGGGAGAAAGATCAGAAAGAGTTTGGGAGAAAGAGATAGAAGAGAAAGATCGGGAGAAAGATGGAGTGAGAAAGAGATTGGGAGAAAGAGAAAGACAGAGAGAGTGAGAAATTGGGAGAAAGAGAAAGATGGAGTGAGAAAGAGAGATTGGGAGGGAGAGAGAGACTGGGAGAAAGATGGAGAAGAGATTGGAGAAGAGAGAGGGGAGAAAAGAAAGATGGAGAGATTGGGAGAAAGATGAGAGAGACTGGGAGAAAGATGAAAGATGGAGACTGGGAGGAGACTGGGAGAAAGATGGAGAGACTGGGAGAAAGATGGAGAGACTGGGAGAAAGATGGAGAGACTGGGAGAAAGATGGAGAGACTGGGAGAAAGATCAGAAAGAGTTTGGGAGAAAGAGATAGAAAGAGAAAGATCGGGAGAAAGAGAAAGATGGAGTGAGAAAGAGATTGGGAGAAAGAGAAAGACAGAGAGAGTGAGAAATTGGGAGAAAGAGAAAGATGGAGTGAGAAAGAGAGATTGGGAGGGAGAGAGAGAGACTGGGAGAAAGATGGAGAGACTGGGAGAAAGATGGAGAGACTGGAGAAGAGATGGAGAAAGATGGACTGGGAGAAAGATCAGAGAGAGATTGAGAGAGAGAGAGAGAAAGAGAAAGATCGGGAGAAAGAGAAAGATGGAGTGAGAAAGAGATTGGGAGAAAGAGAGACAGAGAGAGAGTGAGAAATTGGGAGAAAGATGGAGAGACTGGGAGAAAGATAGAGAGAGAGATAGACTGGGAGAAAGATGGAGAGACTGGGAGAAAGATGGAGAGACTGGGAGAAAGATGGAGAGACTGGGAGAAAGATGGAGAGACTGGGAGAAAGATGGAGAGACTGGGAGAAAGATGGAGAGACTGGGAGAGACTGGAGAGATAGAGAGAATGGATGAGAAAGAGAGAGAGATTGGGAGAAGAGATGAGAGAGAGAGAGTGATTGGGAGAAAGAGGAGAACAGAGAGAGAGATTGGGAGAAAGAGAGAGATAGAGAGATAGATGTGGAGAAAGATGGAGCGAGTGAGCAAGAGAAGAGGAAGGAAAGGGGAGAGAAAGGAAAAGAGAGATGGCTAGGGGACGGGAGAGAGGAGGAGGAGGAGGAGGAGGGGGGTAGAGAAAGAAAAGGAGAGTGAGAAAGAGAAAGTGAAGAGCGACGTGACTAAACTCTGCACTGTGGTTGTTGGTGCAGGTGCACTTCTCGGCGCGTCAGGGACCTGTGGTGGCAGGGCATCCCTCCCAGTGTCAGGGGCAAAGTGTGGAGCCTGGCTGTGGGCAACGACCTCAACATCACCCACGGTAAAAACTCACGGCCTTAACAGGAACTGTGTTAGTTTAACGTAGGAAATGGAACTAGTTTAAATGAATAGTTTGAAATGGGAAGTAGTGTCAGAGTGGGATAAGTGTTATAAGCTCGGTAAAAAGAATCATGCTGGGGGTGTTCTACACATAGGTCCATGGGCGTATACTAGTCTCTGTGTTCTTACATTTGTTCTGCTACAGCTCAAGATCGTTCTAAAGCTATAGACCTTCTTCACAACGACCATAAGTGCCGCGCCGTAGGTTTTGCGGAACGTTCGGTTAATGGTTTTCTGTGGCAAAATATCTTTGGAAATGCCTGTCGTTTTCTCCAGCAGCTTCGTAAATCTGCCCCGTCGCCAAATCTTCAACCAACAAGCTCCGCAAAGGATAAACATGAACAATTTGTCCACAACTATCAAGAGAAGAAAGACGAAAACTTCAAGACAAACGACGACGACGCATTAGTGACACACTGAACAAAACTAACTAGTCAGAATAACCGAAATTTTGTGAAATCGTATCGTCAAAGTTCTCACAATAATATCGTGGACCATCACAAGTCTCTTTGCTTAAATGAAGAGTTATGGTGCAGAAATAGAAAAAAAAAAGACATCGAGAACTACATAGACCATGATCCTTTGCTCCATTTCAGTGCAGACGACAAGAAGAAATAACAGTTCTAACACTTTTAAGTCTTGGTTCTTTGGATTAAGTCTTGTCAAGGCATTTTAACTCTTTCCCCCATGAAGACGACATTTGACGACCCCCCTGTTTCCTTAATGACGTCTTTTGTCTCCTCCGCTGTTTCACTAAAGACGTGATTTGACGACCTTAGAAAATGGCTCGGTTTTTCACATTTAAACAGAGACTGTGATAGGTGGAGCCACTACAACCCACACTAGACTGACCAATAGGATTCAAGGATATGTTTTCGCCGATTTTTTCCGAAGTTAATCGAAGTAGTGACGATGGTAGCTTCCGGAAAAAACACAACACGAAACACGAGCAATGGAAAGATCGCGGCGCACAGTTTTAGAAATAATGAGGAGCGGACGTGTTTTATGGATAAGTTTAGAGAAAGTGACTTTTATAGATTTCAAAGTGATGATGAAGTTGATTATAAAGTGGAAAACAGCGACAGAGTGAAACTTACGAAGATGAGAATGTCGCTGATGCGTCTGTGTGGAGTCCTGCGATGTCCAAACAAACTATCTGAGCTTTATACTCGATTATGAACCAAAACTGCCCTGAAATCTGGATGTTGCTCAGGCGAGTCTTTTTTTCCAAGATGCATACGATGTTTGACAGAATCGCTACAGAAAAAACGTTTATGTGGAGCTCTGTGCACGAGAAAGTAAGCCAAGATGACAAATACTGGACACACACTGACGGGGAAGAGTTTTATTATTATATTATTATATTATAATAAGCTAAATGAGTTGAATAAATTAAATAAGTTGAATAAGCTAAATGGAAAAAATGAATTAGGTGCACACAGGTGAACAACAGGTAAAAACAGGTGCACACTTGGCTCTACTGTATCTGGTGATATGAAATCTGTTTAAATACTTTGACAAAGTATATTATATAATATATATATATATATTATATATATATATATATTTTTTTTATGAATATAGTACTCAGAACATGCAGATATCAGATGCTGAATGTAGTTTTTTGTTTTCGAGCTTGCACCTGACCAGGTAAACTCTCATTTTCAGTGAGCTGTTATAAACCTATAAATGAGTTGAATCACATTTAAACATCCATAAATGAAGAGTTCAGAGTCTAAGGTTTCCAGAGATACAAATATGTCTGTGTTACAATTAAGTTCATGAGTGTAAAAATCATTTATAATCACTCGTGGAAGTCTGTTTTCTTTTATGCAGTTATGCTCTATGGGCAGAACTAGTAACATATGTCTGGGTTGTTCCTAGTACAAGTCCAGGGGGGAAAGAGTTAAGAGGAAAAAGGAGCATATTCACAGTTTTAGTTGTTCATAAATATCGTACTGTGAGATGTAAATCGTGAAAATATCGTACAGAGAGATTTGTATATTGTTACATCCCTAATCGTGAGCCTCCCCACCATATCGTGATCTTTCCCACGATATCGCAATAAACACTGTACCGTGACGATATCGTATCTTGAGACTTGGATATCGTTACACCCCTAAAACTAACACTATGGTCCTAGAGATGTCTCTCTCGCATTCGAACTGCTCAAATCTATCGATCTATGCGAATATCGACACCGTGAAATCCGATTTTTAATTTTAATTCTGGAATCAGTCTGAGTTCAGAAGTTACTTATGTTTTATTCATGACCATCTTGTTAGTTTTGCTCAGTATTTCACTAATGCGTCGGTTTTCGTCTTTCTGGAAGCACGTTTATCCTTCGTGGAGCTCGTCGGTTGAAGATTTGTCGATGGGGGCAGATTTATGAAGCTGCTGGAGAATGACGTGAGACATTTACACACACATTTTGCCACAGAAAAGCATTAACCGGAAGTTCCGCAGAAGAGAAAGGGGAGGGGGAGGGCAGCGGAGAGGACGAGTGCTCCCATTACAGTCGACACGCTCCACTGGATTTACTGCACCGGAAGATACAGAGAGAAAGAGATGTGAGAGAAGAGAGGGGTTTAATGTCCTCGTGCAGCCTGGGGGAGGTGTTTTGAGAAGCTGCGGGAGCATTACAGGAGGTTGAGTGAAGCTCTGTGTCTCACTCACTCACTCCTCGACAAAAGCTTTACGTCTGAACCTTAAACACTGCTCTCTCATCACCGTCGCTCTGCTTTTAGTCTGTGCTCGGAGCTTTTAAAGGATACAGAGAGTGTCGTTTAATTCGTGTTGACAGGACTGATTATTACTGTATGTAGCGATCCACACGGAAAGTTTAGAAAGTGTTTGTACAATATATTAAGCCTAAAAGCAGCATAAACACTAAATAAGGTCATAAACTGTGAGAAAATAGTCGTTTGCTTTCCATAACTTGGATTATAATGAAAATAAGTAAAGAGAGGAGAAAGGGTGAGGAGCAAAACTTGTGAACATGTGTGGAGACAAACGGACGCACTGTGGCTCAGGTGCTTTTTCCCTAAACAAAAGCGTAAATCCTTGTCAGCTCCACATGATTGGCTCTTGACCTGTCGATTAAAACGTGCGTGTCTTATCACTGAGATCGACCTAAATAGAGATCACAGTTCATCAATCCTTTGATTTTTGGCACAGCCCTATGTAGAAGTAAGGTGAAACTGCAGAAGAAGTGGTACCAGGTTGTGTAGCTTCCTGGGACCTGGCGTCCACATCTGTGAACATGTCCAACACATTTTGAGTTGTTCGGACACTTCGTAAATAGTTTTTGTACATGTAAAACTAATGCAGCAGTTCAAGTTTTGTCCAGCAGAGGGCAGTAGAGTGCACAGCTCAGACACAATCTGAGCACAGAAGTCTGCAGCAGGGAGAAGGAGCTCTGTAAACCTTTTTTTTTTTTTTTAATCTCTCCATCTTTACATTCTCTGCTTTAACTTGAATCTCTGTGTGTCTTTGTGTGCACAGAGCTGTTTAACATCTGCCTGTCCCGGGCCAAGGAGAAGTGGAGGAGCTCCCCTGCCCCTGAGCCGGAGAACGGCACTGACGGTACAAACAACGGCATTCAACTATTTGATATTGAAGAATTTAGTAAAAGTAATGCTAAGACGTCACTGCAGAAAAGGTGCAGAAGAGCTCGTTCATTCAGACACATGAACACTCATTTATAACAGATGCTCTGATATTTAACAAATGGAAGAACTGACCAAGAAGGTGACTCATTAAAGCAAATCACCGCCTGTTGTACAAAGTAGTATAAAGTACTAAGTACTTTAAAGTAGTATAAAGTATTAACTATTTTAAAGTAGTATAAAGTACTAAGTACTTTAAAGTAGTGTAAATTAGGCATATACATGATACAAAATGAGGTTGTGAAAATTATAGTAAAATTATATAAAAAAAAATTTCTTCAACATTTTCAAACATTTTTTTTCAGTAAAGTTTTGTTGTTCAGTTTGTGATGAGTTCCACTTGGGACTGATCAAAACAACAGGCCTGAACAGATCAGGTCTGTGTTCTTCTGTTCCTCTATTTCTGTGATGAACAGAAACACTGTGACAGATTTGAGCTTCGTGCTCCTGACACGAACAACACAAAATGACACAGTGGATGTATCGGTCACATGACTTTTCTTAAAGTGATGCACACAGAGACACGTCTCGACACCGGCGTCACTCTCTGAACTCGACACGTGTCGACGTATCGACTCGTTTGACCATCACGAGCTCAGGCTGCTTTTTTTAAATGAAGGAGATTGCAATCTCAACTACGTGAAATGATCTTTGTGTTTTTGGCACAGCCCTCGTTAAAAGTAAATGGTCTAATATATTTTGTGTGTTGCAGACGCTGGTTCTTCAGACCGAGAGTCCAGTCTGGAGCTGATTAAGTTGGACATCTCCAGAACGTTTCCACAGCTGTGTATTTTTCAGCAGGTAAAAAGTTCTCTCCTCATCACAGCTCCACTCAAACAGTGAGAAACAGGACTAAATTCATACTATAATACTCCCTACAACTGTTGACATTGTTTTATTACTTAAATAATATGATAATTATATTACTATAATTATGTTTTATTTGAAACTTGTCTCTTGCTCTTTTCCTTGCTTCTTATTTAGAATGTATTATTCCATTGATATGTTTTACTCTGTTATTATATTATATTGTGATGTTTAGTTTTGTTTATTTAGTTTATTTATCAGGGACAAAGCAAATAAAAACACTGAGCTACACAAAGAGGTCATATGTTTAGATAGATAATACTTTATTAATCCCCAAGGTTCAGGTTGTGCCAAGTGGACTGAGCGAGTGTGACGTCACCCACAGGGTTCAGCGACGCCGCTCAAATGAAGCTCGAGTTACAGGAGCGAAACTGTTAAGATCTAAATTATGAATAGGATTTTTTATTTTTTTTTAACAGACAAAACTGTGAGAAAAAACACCTTGACAAGACTTAATCCAATGAACTAAGACTTAAAAGTGTTAGAACTGTTATTTCTTCTTGTCATCTGCACTGAAATGGAGCAAAGGATCATGGTCTATGTAGTTCCCTCTCTGTTTTTTTGTTATTCCTGCACCATAACTCTTCATTTAAGCAAAGACACTTGTAATTCGATATATTGTGATGGTCCACGATATTATTCTGAGAACTTTGACGATACGATATCACGATATTTCAGCTATTGTTACATCCCTACTTTTTTGTAAAATAAATAAAGGCTGTAGGTGAATTTTACATTTTGACCCCCAAATTCTCACACAGAACATCAGAAAATCCCCTACAGATTACAGATTACACACACCAAAATGTAGTTTGTAACGGAATCCATTAAATTACTTAAAGTGAGTAATGTAATCTGAATACTTTGGATTACTTGATTTGCTGTAGAGAAGCAAAGACGAGGAAATCTTCACATGAGAAGTTTTGTCTGATAAAAGAAAATAAAAAAGACCAGACTTTACTGAACCAGATTAAAAATATTATTGATAGAAGAAGAGGAAACACGTCCACGCAGCATGATTTAGTCCTGTTAAATCCTGGTTTAGTCCTGGTTTAGTCCTGGTTTTAGTCCTGGTTTAGACCTGGGTTTAGTCCTGGTTTAGTCCTGGTTTAGTCCTGGTTTTAGTCCTGGTTTAGACCTGGGTTTAGTCCTGGTTTAGTCCTGGTTTAGTCCTGGTTTTAGTCCTGGTTTAGACCTGGTTTTAGTCCTGGTTTTAGACCTGGTTTAGTCCTGGTTTTAGACCTGGGTTTAGACCTGGTTTAGTCCTGGTTTTAGACCTGGTTTAGTCCTGGTTTTAGTCCTGGTTTTAGACCTGGGTTTAGACCTGGGTTTAGACCTGGGTTTAGTTTAGACCTGGTTTTAGTCCTGGTTTTAGACCTGGTTTAGTCCTGGTTTTAGACCTGGGTTTAGACCTGGGTTTAGACCTGGTTTTAGACCTGGTTTAGTCCTGGTTTTAGACCTGGTTTAGTCCTGGTTTTAGTCCTGGTTTTAGACCTGGTTTAGACCTGGGTTTAGACCTGGGAGTCCTGTTTACTGGTTTACCTGGTTTTAGACCTGGTTTAGTCCTGGTTTTAGACTTTTAGACTGGGTTTAGACCTGGTTTAGACCTGGTTTAGTCCTGGTTTAGACCTGGTTTAGTCCTGGTTTTAGACCTGGTTTAGTCCTGGTTTAGTCCTGGTTTAGACCTGGTTTAGACCTGGTTTAGTCCTGGTTTAGTCCTGGTTTAGACCTGGTTTAGTCCTGGTTTAGTCTGGTTTAGTCCTGGTTTAGACCTGTTTTAGACCTGGTTAGTCCTGGTTTAGTCCTGGTTTAGTCCTGGTTAGTCCTGGTTTAGACCTGGTTTAGTCCTGGTTTAGACCTGGTTTACCTGGTTTAGTCCTGGTTTAGTCCTGGTTTAGACCTGGTTTTAGTCCTGGTTTTAGACCTGGTTTAGTCCTGGTTTAGACCTGGTTTTAGTCCTGGTTTAGACCTGGTTTAGACCTGGTTTAGTCCTGGTTTAGTCCTGGTTTAGTCCTGGTTTAGTCCTGTTTAGACCTGGTTTAGACCTGGTTTAGTCCTGGTTTAGTCCTGGTTTAGTCCTGGTTTAGACCTGGTTTAGTCCTGGTTTAGTCCTGGTTTAGACCTGGTTTAGTGTCCAGCAATGAGTGGAATTAACGAAAAAAAAAAAAAAAAAAAAAAGAGGGATATTGCCCAAAATGTGAAAACAGGAAAATCCCGCCGTGTAATCCATTTATTTCAACAAAGTAACTGTAATCCAATTACCACTCAGTGAAACAGTAACTGTAACTGAATACAGTTGTAATCTGTTACTCCCCAACACTGGACGTGGAGCAGTTATAGATCATTGTGTGAGCTCCTGTATCCAAATCATTTTCCTTGTGGATCAATAAAGTTTGTCTAAGTTTAAGTCTAATCATCAGGCAGTAATTTGTCCTTTTGTGGTTAAAGTGTCATCTGTAGTTCACATTACTCGTGTGTTGTTTTTGTTCAGGGCGGGCCCTACCACGACGTTCTGCACAGCATCCTGGGAGCCTACACCTGTTACAGGCCGGACGTGGGCTACGTAAGTGTCACACGTGATGCGGCCGAACTTTCACAACCCCACACTGACCAAAGCGTTCATGTGGTCAGCGGGACTAATTAAAGCGCTGATGTGGTCTGTGGTTTCATATTCTCTCTTCCTACGATTGTGTTTTCTGCCTCTTCGTGTTTACTTTGGGGAAGTCCAGACCAGCAGCTTCTTGTTGTAACATCACTGTGAAACTTTCCACTCAGTCACTCGAGCGGAAGCTGAGAGTAAATATAGTTTATCCAGCTGTTGACGTCACCGTCTTCTACAGGACAGTGTTATTTGGGGACGGAATTAAATAAGTTTTCTTTCTTTTGCTTGTGGTTTCTATTAGGGGTGTGCAAAAATATCGGAATATCGATATATCGTATCGTTTAATGTGATGATACAGTATCGATATCGTGGGCTACTGTATCGATATATCAGCAAGAGTATTTTTACGTGTGTTTTACTAAATTATTTTATTACAGAGCTACAGTTTTGTGGCTTGTGGAGTGAAAGGAAACTCATTTATGCGACACATTTGACATTTTCACTGTTTTGATGATTAAAATGTTTGTGTTTCATATGAACTTTGCACAAGAAGAAGTGGTTTAACAAAGACTTTTAGTATCACAGCCACGATTTAGCCTTTATTTTTTATTGAACCGTATCGAATCGATTTGAAATATCTCGTATCAAATCGAAAGTGCACCGTATCGAGATATGGATCGTATCGTGGCCTGTGTATCGAGGTGTGTATCGTATCGGCAACTTCTTAATGATCCCCAGCCCTAGTTTCTATTATGATTTCACTGATGTTACATGTTCCATTGTACAAGAACATAAATCTCTTACTTGCCACAAAATAAATGCATTAAAACCACATTAAAAACATCTTTGAGGCAGCCTGATTTATCAGCTGGTTTCACTTTTTAGAAACCGTCTGACCTCGCAGCATTAGGATTCGTTCGCTCGACAGTAGACGGGTACTTTTTTTATTTAACCAATCGCTGCTGTTTGGTCGTGACGTATGTAATGCGCCGCTAACGGGACTAACTGGTATATTAAGCTTTTCCCAAATCCCGTAGGAAGAAGGACAATAACGTCTTTCCCCTTGATGAAATTCACCAAACATTCTCTTTATTGCGTTTTTAAATCCTCGATCTCGGGAATCGTTGCCAACACAGAATATGTCTCTTCGCTGATTGGCTGGTGCCCGAACTCGCACTTCTGGGGTTTTTTGCGAACCGTCTAGTGCAGGGGTGTCAAACTCAAATTCACAGAGGGCTAAAATTAAAAACTGGGACTAAGTCGTGGGCCAGATTAAATATCTATTGAAAATTCATTCATTCATATTTTAACAACATCTGCATCTCTCTTCTCTTCTTTTCTTATTAAAATAAATGTTTAATAATAGTTTTACTTAAACATTGAATATAAAATAATAACATTTGGTGACACTTTAGTTTAGGGACCACGTATTAATAGACTAAACTAAGTGGTAATTGGTATGTTAATGAGCTGTTAGTTGGTATTAATCAAACACTTATTAAGATTTCACTGTTTGCACAAAAACATCAAGTTGTGATCTCCACTACTGTAATGGGAAGATAATAGTTAATGGGTTAGTACTTGCAAAATACGGCCTTAGACAAAAATGCATTAAAAGTACTTTATAAATATTAACAAAGATGTAATTAAGCACTTACTATGCATCACTAGCTATTAGGGATGGGCATGATTAGTCGATTAATCGATAAGTGATCATTAAGAATTTCATCGATTACGTTCATTTTAATCGACAAACCGAATGTATGTTGCTGTGTGTGTCGTGACCAAACAGGTGTGTACATGTGTCTCTGCATCAGAAGGAGCGAGACACAAACAGTGGGTCAGTCTGTAACGAACCGAAGCACAAATGTGGATTTAACGATGATTTGTACAAGAAATTCCACACTTTCTGTTGCGTTCGGGACAAGTGTGAGTCCATGTGCACAGTGGATAAAGCAGCACATATGTTTCTGTGTCCAGTGGGAAAAAGTTTTTCCAGGTGAGAGTCGCTCAATGTGGATGACGAGGCCCCGCCCCCCCCTCCCCCCGTACGCTGTCCTGGTTTTGACAAACACAAATCTGGTCACACTAACCTGTATTCACCTGAGTCTTTTAATCTGACAGAAATTGAACCACATCAGCGACACAAGAGCTGGAGTTTTATCTTCTCTTAGTTTATGCAAATTAGTGATGTGGTTTTAAGTTTTGTTTCTGTGAAAGTTGCACAAAACTGAATTAAACACATTATAATGTCAAACGGGCTGATGTGGCTCTAGAGTCGTTACAGTTTATATGTCGTGAAGTTGAATTTATTTATGCAGATTAGTAGTGCAGATAGTAATAATAATGATGATCATTTTAATATAAAAACGTTAATGATTAATCGATAATCGATCATTAATTCTTCCGACGATCGATTAAGAAAATTTCATCGAATGCCCATCCCTACTAGCTATTAATTATGTTAATTATGTGTATATTCTGTGGTCCCTAATCTAAAGTGTTACCCAACATTTTAAATAATGTGTCTATTGTCTATCTGTAGTCAGCGGGCAGCTCTAATACAGATTTGATATGATCTCACGGGCCAAATATAATTATATAGCGGGCCAAATTTGGCCCCTGAGCCTGAGTTGGACGTGGCTGGTCTAGTGTATTCTGATTCCTGATGTAGACGCTGGAGAGAAATGAAATTGAGCAGAGGCACTAGGTTTCGCCAGCCTGTCTAGCGTGCACGATGTTATTTTGGAAAATGAAGGGAGGGAAATATTCCTTTCTCAACTATGTGTAAATGTGGCCCAAGCTCAGGATTTTAGGATAAGCTTGGACTTGTTAAATGATTTTGGAGTACCCCCCCCAATAATCAATTATCGTATTTTCTGCACTATTAGTCGCTAAGTCATTAAATGGTCTATTTTTGAACTTTTTTCACAAATAAACCGCGTGGGACTTTAAAGGAAACACAACAGTGTGATGCGTGAGTGGTTTTGTTGTTTGTTCGTTCACGGTGACTCTGGGCTTTGTTCAGTGGTGGCGTGTAGGGAGGCTGCTGTCTGGGAACGCTGGATCGGTCGCAGTGACTAAATTGTTCAGTTGTGACTCAGATTGGCATCGCGCTCGCTTTTTCGGTTCGTTTCTCCGTTCCGTTCCTCGTCGGCGTGGAGTGATGAGTGTGTCTGTGGGTGTGTTTCGCTGTGCGGTCGCTGTCTGCTCCGTGTGTGTTTACGTGTTCTGTGGGTGTTGCGGCTTTGTAGTCGTACTGGGACACCCGAGTGGATTCGTGTCTGGGGCGCTCCGGATTGTTGGGCGCGCAGTCGTTTTTTCATGCAGTTAGTGCAGGGGTGTCAAACTCATTTTGGTCCGGGGGCCGTATCCAACCGACTTTGATTCCAAAGTGTCCGGATCAGAAAACTCATGTCATATAAACCCCAAAAATAACAATAAGTTCAAATATTTGTGCAGAGAAACACAAATCTATTACAGAAATCTTTTTTAATTGATGAACTCTTTCTTTTACAAAATATTATAATATTATAAACAACCTGAAACTTTAAGGAAAATCCAATTTCAACACAAAGTTTTAACTTTAACTTGTATGCAAATAGGAATAAGTAATTTTTTCTTGGAAAATTCTGCACTCGGCTCCACTTTTCTCATTTTTGACATTTTTCTGATGAGGGTGTCACGGTCAACAGTCAAAACGATCGTCCTTTAAGAGCGTTTGGAAAGAGACAAGTCTTCATTTGTGCTGCTCTGGTGGGAGGGGCCACGTACAGAGACGCTGGAGACGCTGCTGTGATAAACACCACAGAAAATTAACAATATTTTAATAGAAAATATAATAAAAATATTTTAGTAGAAAATCAGCCAAGGGCCACATTAAAGGTCTTGGAGGGCCGGATCTGGCCTCCTGGGCCGTATGTTTGACACCTGTGAGTTAGAGGCTTAAGAGCTCGTCTAATAGCCCGGAAAATACGGTACTTGAGACCTGCAGAACAACGACTTGGTCCCACTGATGTTTTTACACGACACTAGGCCCAATTTAGTATAAAACACAATTGTATGTCCGATCGCCCTAACTGTGCGTGTGTTTGTTTTTGTGTGTGTTTGTGTTGCAGGTGCAGGGAATGTCGTTCATCGCGGCCGTGCTGATCCTGAACCTGGACACAGCCGACGCCTTCATCGCGTTTGCCAACCTGCTCAACAAGCCGTGTCAGATGGCCTTCTTCAGAGTCGACCACAGCCTTGTCGGTGCACTGACGCTCGCTTCTAACGCTCGCTTCACAAACCACACTAAAGCCCCGCTCTCTTTCTTTCTCTTTTGTCTTCGCAGATGCTGACTTATTTTGCAGCGTTTGAAGTGTTCTTTGAGGAAAACCTACCAAAGCTTTTTGCACATTTCAAGAAAAACAACTTGACCCCTGATATTTATTTAATCGACTGGTGAGTAGCCGGTGGTCCTCGGGCAGATTGCTCCATTACAGCAGAGAAATATGAAGACATTTTATTTCCAGTATAGTTTGTAGTTTCCATTTGTGTACTATTCTACCCACACCTGCGAAAGTGACATTTGGCCCACTGTTGTTAGAGTTCAAGGAAACAGGACGCTGGGGCTTTTTTTAGATGATTGCATTTTCTGTATTTAAAGTTACTGGGTAAAGTGTTACTTAAAAGAACTGAAAGTAAGATTTTAAATTTTAATTTCCATGAACACGACCAGGATATGTGTTAAACAGATCAAATATAGCTTTTCCTGACAACAACTGACCCAAAATGTTTGCTATAATTTGCTGTGAGATTAAGCAGAGACTCGGGTTTGTGTTTCAAAGTTGAAATATGGTCACAACTTGAACCCCAGAACCTGCAGCCAAACATGCACAAAGTCAGTGCTAGTGCAGCCGCTGCAGCTCAGAGAGGGAAATCTGGAAATCTACTAGTAGTAGTAGTAGTAGTAGTTGTAGTGGTAGTTGTAGTATTACTAGCAGTTGTTGTAGTTCCTGTTGTAGTTGTTGTAATAGTAACAGTTGTAGTTCTTGTATTCGTAGTAGTAGTTCTGGTTGTTGTAGTAGTTGTTGTTGCAGTAGTTGTTGTAGTAGTTGTAATAGTAGTTGTTGTAGTTGTTGTAGTTGTAGTAATAGTAGTTGTTGTGGTAGTTTTTTGTTATTCTAGTAGTAGTAGTCATAGTAGTAGTTGTTGTTGTAATAGTAACAGTTGTTGTTGTAGTAGTTTTTGTTATTCTAGTAGTAGTTGTAGTTGTAGTAGTAATAGCAGTTGTTGTAGTTGCTGTTGTAGTAGTTGTTGTAGTTGTAGTAGTAGCAGTTGTTGCAGTTGTAGTAGTAGTTGTTGTAGTAATAGTACTTGTAGTAGTAGTAATTTTTAAAGTTGTGTAGTAGTTGTTGTAGTTGTTGCAGTAATAGTACTTGTAGTAGTAGTAGTTCTTATAGTTGTAGTAATAGTTTTTGTTGTAGTTGTTGTAGTAATAGTAGTTGCTGAAGTAGTTGTAGTAGTTGTAACAGTTTCTGTTGTAGTTCCTGTAGTAGTAGTAGTAGTAGTAGTAGTAGTAGTAGTAGTAGTAGTAGTAGTTGTTGCTGTTGTTGCTGTTGTAGTAGTTTTTGTTATTCTAGTAGTAGTAGTAGTTGTAGTTGTAGTAGTAATAGCAGTTGTTGTAGTTGCTGTTGTTGTAGTTGTAGTAGTAGCAGTTGTTGCAGTTGTAGTAGTTGTTGTAGTAATAGTACTTGTAGTAGTAGTAATTTTTAAAGTTGTGTAGTAGTTGTTGTAGTAGTAGTTGTTGTAGTAATAGTACTTGTAGTAGTAGTAGTTCTTATAGTTGTAGTAATAGTTTTTGTTGTAGTTGTTGTAGTAATAGTAGTTGTAGTAGTAGTAGTTCTTATAGTTGTAGTAATAATTTTTGTTGTAGTTGTTGTAGCAATAGTAGTTGCTGAAGTAGTTGTAGTAATTGTAACAGTTTCTGTTGTAGTTCCTGTAGTAGTAGTAGTAGTAGTTGTTGCTGTTGTTGCTGTTGTAGTAGTAGCAGTTGTTGTAATTGTTGTAGTTTTGTAGTAGTAGTAGTTGTTGATGTAGTTGTAACTGTTGTTGTTGTAGTAGTTCTTACAGTAGAACTTATAGTAGTGGTTATTGTAGTTGTAGTAATAATAGTTGTCGTAGTGCTGTGGTTGTAGTAGTTGTAGTAGTTGTAGTCATAACTGTTGTTGTCGTTGTAGTTGTAGCAGTAACAGTTGTTGCTGTAGTAGTAAGTACTGAGTAATTTTCTTTCGAGATATTTTTACTCTTGAGTAAAAATTTTTTGTTGAAGTAACAAACTTTCGGTTCTTCTTCCTGTTGTGAACAAAAGTCTAAAATGACAAAAACTTTTAATGACAATATGAAATGATTTAAACATTTGTGTTTCTTGCATCATTCGGTCAAATCAGATTTAGTTTCTTATTTTTGAGTCGAAATTCCAGATTTTGTTTTCTCACCGCAGGCACCACTTACTTTATCAATGATCTGAATTGTTGTTTATGTAAAATTAAAAAAGATCATATAAAAATGTCTGTCTTCTCTTTCCTTCCGTCACGCCTCAGGATCTTCACGCTGTACAGTAAGCCCCTCCCCCTGGACCTGGCGTGCCGCGTGTGGGACGTGTTCTGCCGGGACGGGGAGGAGTTCTTGTTCCGCACGGCGCTGGGGCTGCTGCGGCTCTACCAGGACGTGCTCACCTCCATGGACTTCATCCACATGGCCCAGTTCCTCACGCGCCTGCCCGACCTCATCCCCGCCGAGCAGCTCTTCCAGCACATCGCCGCCGTGCACATGAGCAGCCGCAACCGCAAGTGGGCCCAGGTACGGCGCACGGGCACACGGGCACACGGGCACACGGGCACACGGGGACACGGGGACACATCGAGACAGCGTTTAGATTTGGATTGAGTTATTAAAGCTCCTACATTGTGCAAAAATCCTGTTGACCACTCGTCCTCTGACCACTGCACAATCTTGTTCTTGTCACTTGATTTCTCCACCATGTTCCACACACACGTTTTCTTTGTTTATTTTACCGCGTGTGACCCGGATGAACCTGCTCACATTTACTGTGTCATCACGGTTCGCTTAGAAAAACATGTAATCACCGTTGCCCAGTTTGTTTGTTTGTTTGTTTGGCTACAGTCGCCAAGTTTACATGAGAGCTTTAATTCTGAATTAAAATAAATTCTGCTTGCATGTAAACACTTAATTCGTAATGAAAATGATTATTGGGAATTAAACTTAATTCCGACGCAAATGGGTGGTTTATTCTGAATTAATTTATTCCTTGATCATGTAAACCAGACATGTCAAATTCAGGCCCTGGGGTCCAGATTTGGCCCGTGACATAATTATATTTGGCCCATGAGATCATATCTGTATTAGATCTGCCCACCGGCTACAGATAGACTATAGACATTATTTATTTAAAATGTTGTTTGTTTGTTTGTTTTTTATATTCTGCTTGTTATGGATTCTGTGTTTAAGCAAAACTTTTATTAAACATTTATTTTTAATAAGAAAAGGTTTAACATTACAAATCTTGAAAGAGAAGAGAAAATGAAATAAAAATTCAATAAATATTTAGTTTGGCCCACAATTTAGTCCCAGTTTTTAATTTTGGCCTCTGTGCCTGTGAATTTGAGTTTGACACCCCTGAGGTAAATGTTTATTATTGTTAAAATAATGTGGGTGCTTTGGCACATGCTCATTGTGTCGCTGTTCTGACGTGATCTGGATGATCCTGGTTTGGAGACTTTATCCACGTCTCTTTGGATTTGTGAGCGGGATGTGTTTCCCATGTAAACCTCAATTCAGAATTATTATTTCCATTTAAACTTTAAGGAGAATATTTTAATTCCAAACTATTTAATTCAGAATAATTAATTCAGAATTGATAAACATCATGTAAAAGTGGCCACTGACTGTTGTATAATGCCTCAGGTTTTACAAAGCAGATCTAACCACAGATGAAGTAGTTAAAAACAAACTGCGTGGGTCTACGTGCTGTGAAACTGAGAAGCACATTTCCTTTTTGTGGTCAGGCAGATCAAGAACATAAACGTGGTTTCAGTAAAAAGGTGTCAACATGACCAAAGACAAACAGTTGTGCAAAAGCTTTACCTATCAAGTATGTGTTAGTTGAGATAATGGATCAAAATTATTAAATCTGATTAGATTACATTAGATGCACCAGTCCAGCTTTTTCAGTTTCGATACAGATTCAGATACAAGCTTTAAGTTTTTACTAATACCCAGTAAAAACCGACACCAGTGCAGAGACTGAGAACAGCATTTGTCTCAGCAGTGATACAAATGTGTTATGTACAAAGTGATCAGACGTCTGTTTGCCCGGGACAGGCACAGAAGATTTATACAAAACCAGGGATTTGTCACAGTTTTATTCAAGAAATGTCCCAGGTGTCTCTATTTTTGACCAGATTGATCTTTGCCAACAGTGAAGACATAAACTAAATAAACATTTGTTTAGGTAAAATACAGCAAAGTTGCTTTTAAATGACCAAAACACAAAGAAAATGTGACTATACTGACTCACATGTTTGTCATGAATGGGCCGAGTGCAGAACAGTTTTCCTTGATTATGCACTTTTCACAATTTTATAATTATCAGCAGTGTTGGGGAAATTACTTTAAAAAGGTAATGTTTGCTCATTACTCATTACCTCTTTAAAAAGTAATCCCTTACTTTACTTAGTTACCCTCTATGGATAGTAACTTTTTATGTTACTCGTTATTTTTTTGGTGGTAAACTCCATCTGAGGCTAAATATCGACATAAGACCGAGTTGAAAAGAACTTTGAAGAGAGTTACAGAGGATGTGAAACCAGTCAGAGATAAAAGGGTGGGGTCCTCGCAGTCTGCCCGGGGGATTCAACTCGGTGGGCGAGGGACGGCCGCTCGGTTACAGGAGGATCGTCGCTTCCTCCGGTGCGCCACGACCGGCTCTGGGTCAGCTAGAAAAGTCTCAAGGCTTTACAGCTCCTCACGCCTGGATCGGGGCTGTAGGTGTCCGCTGCGCCCGCTCTGCTCAAACGAGAACAGACCCCCCCGCTCCCTACGTGACGGTGGACGAGGGTGGACGAGGGTGGACGAGGGTGGACGAGGGTGGACGAGGGTGGACGAGGGTGGACGAGGGGGCGAGGGCGGGCGAGGGTAGACGAGAATGGACGAGGTGGGACGAGGGCGGACGAGGGCGAGAGACGAGAATGGACGAGGTGGGCGAGGGCGGGGCGAGGGCGGACGAGGGTAGACGAGAATGGACGAGGGTGGGCGAGGGTGGACGAGGGCGGGCGAGGTAGACGAGGAATGGACGAGGGTGGGCGAGGGGGCGGGGGGCGAGGGCGGACGAGGGTAGACGAGAATGGACGAGGGTGGGCGAGGCGGACGAGGGGGGGCGAGGGTAGACGAGAATGGACGAGGTGGGCGAGGGCGGGCGGGCGAGGGGGCGAGGGTAGACGAGATGGACGGGTGGCGAGGGCGGACGAGGGCGGACGAGGGGACGAGCGTGGATGGACGAGGGGCGAGGTGGGCGAGGTAGACGAGAATGGACGAGGGTGGAGGGCGGGCGAGGGCGGGCGAGGGTAGACGAGAATGGACGAGGCGGACGAGGGCGGGCGAGGGCGGACGAGGGTAGACGTGGGTAGACGTGGATGGACGAGGGTGGGCGAGGGCGGGCGGGGAGGGCGGACGAGGGTAGACGAGAATGGACGAGGGTGGACGAGGGTACACAGAAAAGTAACGTTGTGCCAAATTGAAAAAAGAACTGCATTTCGTTACCAAATTTCCAGTAGTAGTGCGTTATAATATTTTACCTCAAAAAGTAGTTATGTTACTCTACTTTGTAAAGCGTTACCACTGATTACCAACCACCCCAAACCAAGAGTGTCCTAATTTTGATTTTGAAATTTTGGTCACCGTAGTTACTTTAACTGATATTTAGCTCATAATATTACAAGGCTTTGTGGGCCAACTACGACCAGGAAACAGTTTTAATACATCAGTTTACAGTGTTGGGGAGTAACAGATTACATGTACTGGAGTTACATAATCAGAGTACAAATTATGAGTAACTATTCAGTTACAGTTACTGTTTCAGTGAGTGGTAATTGGATTTCTTTTACTTTGTTGAAATAAATGGATTACATGGCGGGATTTTACTGTTTTTGGGCTATATCCCCTTTTTTTTTTTTTTTTTTTTTTTCCCGGTAATTCCACTCATTGCCGGACACTAAAACAGGTCCAAACCAGGACTAAACCAGGACTAAACCAGGTCTAAGCCAAGTCTAAACTAGGTCTGAAATAGGACTAAACCAGGACTAAACAGGTCCAAACCAGGACTAAACCAGGTCTAAGCCAAGTCTAAACTAGGTCTGAAATAGGACTAAACCAGGACTAAACCAGGACTAAACAGGTCCAAACCAGGACTAAACCAGGACTAAACCAGGTCTAAGCCAGGTCTAAACTAGGTCTAAACCAGGTCTGAAATAGGACTAAACTAGGACTAAACCAGGTCTAAGCCAGGACTAAACTAGGACTAAACCAGGTCTAAACCAGGATTTAACAGGACTAAATCCTGCTGTGTGGACGTGTCTCCTCTTCTTCTATCAATAATATTTTTAATTTGGTTCAGTAAAGTCTGGTCTTTTTATTTATTTTTTATCAGACAAAACATCTTATGTGAAGATTTCCTCGTCTTTGCTTCTCTACAGCAAATCAAGTAATCCAAAGTATTCAGATTACATTACTCACTTTAAGTAATTTAATGGATTCCGTTACAAACTACATTTTGGAGTCTGTAATCTGTAATCTGTAGGGGATTACATTTTAAAAGTCACCTTCCCAGCACTGTCAGTTTATATATCTGACCAAGATATATAATAATTATCCAGCAAATCTTTCCCAGTCTCGGATGTGAGCCTCTTTAAAGTGCATATTCCACTGTGTTCCCTCAGGTGCTGCAGGCCTTACAGAAGGACCAGGACAAGGGCAGCCCGGTGCTGAGGCGCTGAACACCTCACATCCACCACACCGTCTCACCGTCCACTCTCCCACTCCCCCCGTCGGAGGAGGCCGGAGCACAGGGGGGATCCAACCCGGGCTGCGCGGACCTTCCCCTGGGACACTGTCGGAGGTCCCGTCCCGAATCCCGGCTGTTGCGGTTCGCCTCCGCTGTGGGGAGAGCACTCGAGGCCTTATCCGAACACCCTACTGTCCCGACACTGTAGCCCAAGAATGTACAACCCACTCCAGCACTGGCGGACGCGACGAAGGACTTACTCCACGCAGCGATATATCGTGTCCGGGAACGGCGCGCTCCCGATGGAACTTTTTTTCGCGCCGATCTTTCCGAAATTCTGTAAAACCTGTGGAATCTCAGCTTACGCAAATGTAACTTTTCGTGTCCGCTCCAAGTTAATTGTAATCAGGAAAAGGGGTCGGTAGCAGCTTTAAACGGGCCTCGTTATCGTTACTGTACGTCGCATACACTGGACTCAAGTGTGCAAACGTGAGGTTACATTTCATTGTTTTTATTTTTGGCGTGAGTGTCGTTTTCTTATTTAATATTTATCATGACGATGAAGGATGAAATTAAGTGATTTAAAGAGATTTATTATATTGGATTCAGTGAGTTACGGATTGATTAAGTTTTGTTCTGCACAGTGATGATTTAACTGAAAATAATAATGACTGACGATTCGCAGCCTGTCGACGTAAAACGGCGTGTCCCAAAAAACTTCACAGGTCAATAATTTCGGCAATTCTTGTTGAAATAACCTCAAATTTTCACAGAATCTACAGAAACTAGGGGTGTAACAATAAACAAAATATCATGAGTCTCTCAATAATATCACGGAACATCACAGTATATAGTCGAGTTTCAGCTGACGTCATTGTTATTAAAAGCCCGCGTTGCTGCTGGGAAATATTTTGGTCGGAGGCAAGAAACACGGTAGCGTCAAACACAGTGCGTAACCTCGCGTATTTCTCCCCGATAATGGTAAATTCCTGCTGCATTATCGGATGCACAAATAGAAGCACGGAAGAAGGAAAATGTCTTTTTCGTATTCTGAGTGAAAAGAACCGCTAACGGTGAATTAAACGACTTTCAAACATCCGCAGAGCAAACGTAGAAGATCCTAACAAACCGTGGACTCCAACAAGTTCAACAACACATCGAGACTCTTGGAGGTTTTCATCTTTTCTGCTGTGAATGGCCCAGGAGTTTCCACCAAGTCATTGTGGATGTCGCCCAAGTGAATATTTGTCCAGGTAGTTGGCGATTCTGACCAGAAATTTGGTTTGTTCCACCTTTTGTCGGGGTTGAAAAGGGTGATTTGTCGTCCGTCGATGCTTATGACCAATTTCTGGTCAAATGGTCTTGGGTCCTCTGCCGTTAGAGTGGATAAATAACCGGGATCAATACCCTTTACGTGCTTTCTCGCTCCGTCCGTCGTGTTGAATTAGTGTTTCTTGCCGCCGACCAAAATAATTCCCAGCATGCAACGCGCGCTTTTGTCAACAATGAAACTCGCCTATTGAATCAAAAGTTTCTTAAAGTGCAGCAATAGCTAAAAAAAACTGAGGGAACTACATAGACCATGATCCTTTGCTCCGTTTTGGTGCAAACTACAAGAAGAAATAACAGTTCTAACACTTTTAAGTCTTTGGATTAAGTCTTGTCGAGGCATTTTTTTAAGAGGAAAAAGTAGCAGTAGTTCTGTTTGCCTCCACAAAATATCACAATAAATATCATATTGTGAAAATATTGCAGTGAGATTTGGATATTGTTACATCCCTAATTAGAAATGATTTTATATTTAATGTTTTATTTCTGTTCTGTTTTCATGTTGTCACTTTGTGTCTTGGAATTTGGAAAAAACTTCACCAACTGGCAACAAATTTGGACTTGGAACCAAAAATGTAAAGAGGAATTCGAGGAATCTGGGTTTTCGCAAGAGTTTTTCACGAACTGGCTCGACTTTATCTTCTGATGTTGATGTTGGTACCAAGACCCTTTAGTTCTGTAGAAGCAGCCAAATTCTACACAGTCCAAATTTGTTTTTCCAAAAGTGTGTGCAAGCAGATCCCAAGACACAAAATGACTTCTGTTTGGGAGTGAACAGCTCAGCCTGGAAATGGATAAAAGTGAAAAAAAGTGAAAAAATAACATGTGTACTGTAAGGGTACTGTTTTCCAAAGCAACAAAAATATCTGACGAAGGATTTTTTTCGCTGAAACGTTATTTAAAAATGAAAAAGCTTTTGGACATTGCTCATCTGTACAAGAATTTTGGGTGTTTTCTGTTTTTAATTCAACCTGGAAACGGAAAAAAACAAAACATTAAATATAAAATCTTAATCTGTTTCTATACATTCTGTGAAAATTTGAGGTTAAGAATTACCAACATTACTGGCCTGCGAAATGATGTTACATTTTTTTGGGACACCCTGTATACTTGTAAATTTGGTAGTGTAAAATTAAATTCTACCTGCTGCTTTGTTTCTTCTGGACACAGTTCCAGGAACCTTGGACACCGTAGTCTGGCTCAAAGATAAAAATAATCGGGCCGAAGACGGACCCTTGTGGAACCCCATGTCTGATCTTTGCTTTCTCTAACGTCTACTGCGAATACCAACTGCAAAAACCAAACTTGACCCATGTCTAGTGAAAACAAAGCGATTTAAGAGGGGTGCCCAAACTTTTTTCCTCAGGCCTAACCCAATTATATGTTTTTAAAAGGTTTAAATATAAGAGATTTAATATGGATGTTTTATTATTTTGTTTTTAGTGTAAGAAACGAGTTCAGTCTCCTGACTTTTCAGCACAAAATGTGATCAAAATGGGTACTCCTTATAAATCCGTGTATCATTCGTTCATTCGTTTTTCAATATGAAACCAAAAATAAGAAAACGGAAAAACGAATATTTTCTTCATTATTTGTCTCCAAAACCAAAATGAAAAACAGATAATGATTAGTTTTTTTCAGTTTTTCGATTTTGTGTTTAAATAATGGAAAAAAAAACGGATAACATGTTTACGCGACTTAAACTGGGATGCCGGACTGAACCAGGACTGAACCAGGACTGAACCAGGACTGAACCGTTTTCAGCCCTGGTCTGGTCCCGGTCTCAGTCCCGGTCTCAGTCCTGGTCCTGTTCCTGGTCTGGTCCCGGTCTCAGTCACGGTCTTGTCCTGGACAGGTCCTGGCCTCAATCCTGGTCTCAGTCCCGTTTTCAATCCCGGTCTCAGTCCTGGTCCTGTTCCTGGTCTCAGTTCTGGTCAGGTCCTGGTCTCAGTCCCGGTCTCAGTCCTGGTCCTGTCCTGGTCTCAGTCCTGGTCCTGTTCCTGGTCTCAGTCCCGGTCTTTGTGCCGGTCCTGTTCCTGGTCAGTCCTCAGTCCTGGTCCTGGTCCTGGTCCACGGTCTGGTCACGGTCTGGTCACGGTCTGGTCACGGCCTCAGTCCTGGCCTCAGTCCTGTTTTAGTCCTGGTATAGTCCTAGTTTAGTCCTTTATCAATTTTTTTCCATTTTTCATTTAAACACAAAATCGAAAACTGAAAAAAAAAAAAAACAAATCATCATCTGTTTTTTTTATTTTGGTTTTGGAGACAAATAATGAAGAAAATAGTAGTTTTTTTCATTTTCTTATTTTTGGTTTTATTTTTGAAACACAGATTCTTATAAATTATGGACCAAATTAAACCTGCACCTCTGCTCGATACGATAAGTCGGCTGCTCGGCCTGTATTTCTGCAAAAGATTAACATTTTTGTTGCGTCTTTGTCGGGTCACGATTGTTTTTTTTTGTGGCCGTGGTCCAATTGTTGTTGCAAACCTTAACCCCGTGACCTCATTGTCGACATCGCACGAAGCTACTATTTTAACTCCTCGGGCGGTGACAATTTGACACGTTTGTCTCTGTACGAACAGGGACAGAGTTTAAAACAGGAAGTGGTTGATTTTTGTCTTCGTGTGAGCCGCGTTGGGCCGTGCGCTTCACTGTGCAGCAGCCGCTCTCGATGCACTCCTCCCCCCGCCCCCCGAATGTGGTGACACACCGCAGGACTGCAATAATGCTTTTTGCACACACATCTCAGCCTTTTTTTTTTTTTTTTTTTTGAGTTGTGCCTCGTTTTGAGCTGGTCTTCTCCGACGTTTCTCCAAGCGATAAGTCTCGATGTGCGCGTGACACTACCTACGTCCGTCCGATTTATGATTTTTGTTTGTTTTTGTACGTGTGATTGTGTTTTGTTTTGTTTTTTTTTGTTTGGCTTTTAAAACGTCCGTCCCCTCGAGACCCTTCGACTGTAGAGGCCCCGAAGACGAACACGCAGACGGAAGAGGGTCCCTGACGCTACTGTATCTCACTTGAAATGTACAGAAATTGTTTTATTAAAATAAAGAAAAGTTAAAATTTAAATTAAAGTTCTGTGTGTGTTTGCTCTTTTGCGTGGGGAAACCTTCAGTCGTCCAGGTATTCAATTTGACAACTGGACAAACGTTTATTTAGGTCGAAAATAAATTAATTAATAAACGTTTGTCCAGTTGACAAGCTGAATTTCTCCTTTGCCATCTCTGCTCTTTTTGTCATTGATGTTAGTTATTTTTTTCTTATGGGGTGTGAAAAAACTAAACAAAACTAAAATAATAAAAGATACGTCAGTGGAGTCTCTGCCTCAAGTGGAGGAGTTCAAGTATCTCGGGGTCTTGTTCTCGAGTGAGGGGAGGACGGGGCGTGAGATTGACAGGTGGACAGGTGCAGCGTCGGCAGTGATGCGGTCGCTGTACCCCAAGACGAAGCTCTCGATTTACCGCTCAATCTTCGTTCCTACTCTCACCTCTGGTCATGAGCTCTGGGTAATGACCGAAAGGACGAGATCACCGATACAAGCGCTCGAAATGAGTTTCCTCCTCAGGGTGTCTGGGCGTCTCCCTTAGAGATAGAGTGAGGAGCTCAGTCACACGGGAGGAGCTCGGAGTAGAGCCGCTGCTCCTCCACGTCGAGAGGAGCCAGTTGAGGCTCGGGCATCTGTTCCGGATGCCTCCTTTGGCGTCTCCCTCAGGAGGTGTTCATGTCCCACCGGGAGGAGGCCCTGAGGAAGACCCAGGACACTGGAGGGACTATGTCTCTGGGCTGGTCTGGGAACGCCTCAGTGTCCCCCCGGAGGAGCTGGAGGAAGTGTCTGGGGTGAGGGAAGTCTGGGAGTCCCTGCTTAGACTGCTGCCCCCTCGACCCGGCCCCAGATAAGTGGAAGAAAATGGATGAATGGACGTCAGTGGATCAGGGGCATTAGGCTGCATCATTTGTCCCAGTGTCAGAAATTCAACTTGGACCCAATTTTAAAAATGTGACAAAACCAATTAAAAGAAAATTTGTGGAATATTTGCTCAACTGAGTAAAATCTACTGGATCCACCAAACCTCTTAAATTCCATCCTAACGGTGTCCATGAGAACTTTAAAAATAATCCATTTAGGGCCATGGAGTCAATGAAAGTTATAACAGAATATAAATGTTGCTGTTGTGCATCTTTTGGTACCAGTTTTATATCTATTTTTATATATTTATTCTATCTTAACTTACTAAGATGGATTTTGAGTGTTTGTGTATTTTGGATAATTATAAAAAAAAAAAAAAAAAAGGTCAAAGATGAAATGAGAGAGTTTTTTTTCTTTCTGTAGTGATCGTGGACTTATCAGATTAAACGATACGATATATCAATATTTCAGTATTTTTGCCCACCCCTGTTTCTTTTTGATGCTTTGACAAGTATTTTACAGTGAATACGTCTGATAACAACAGTCATAATATAATAAAACCTGTATTAAAGATTTTACTTTTCACAGTTTCAAGTCTTTGAGTTCTAAATTTGTTCATTTCTAGTTCCATAATGTGTCTTAGGCCCGACATTTGTTACAATTCAGGACCTGTCGCTTATTCAAGGTCCTTGAAGTCCCAAAGAAATGACATATATTTTGTCAGTGTTAATTCAATTCTCAGTGTTAAAACTAATGATGATTTAGTTTAGTGACAGTGTTAAAATTAGTGTTAACCAGTTTAGTGTTAATTCAACTTCACAAGTGTTCCATTGTTTATATTCAACTTCCACTGTTAATTCAACTTAATTCAACTTCGTGCTAAATTAATTATTTTTGATGTTATTAAAGAAAAACTGTTTTGAGGCTTCTGCAGGCAATACATATCAGTGGACCCAGTAGAAATCAACAGAATTTCATGAAATTTCTCATGCAACTTTACTCCGGCAAGTGTAAATTCTTACTTAGATAGAGATTGACTTTCAGAAATGTGTCAAAAACAGGTCAACTGATGCAACCTAAAGGACAATAATAAATAAAAGCAAGACTCCCACTGCTGAGTTACATTTGTGAAGCTGAAGGGAGGTTTTCTAAAGTTTGAAATGCACAATAAGACTCATAAATGGAGTTTTCTACTTAATATCCTTTAAATACGATTTGTTTTTGTTTCGTTAATGTTTTTATGTGCTTTACTTTTCTCTTGAGCCGTGCTGGGAACAACTTGTCGATCAGTAAAAAAACCCGAGAGGTGAGTTCCTGTCAGAGCCACATAAAAGGTAAACCACAGCCCCCCGCCTCCTCGTCCTCCTCCTCTTCCTCCTTCTCTTCCTCCTTTGCACACTTTATCACCCCGTGCCTTCGCTCCTGTCCATCAGACGCCTGCCTCTGCTCTGCTGCGGTCTTTTTATCTCAGATCTTCATCTCCCCGATAAACCATGAAGCCGTCCGTCCTCCTGCTGTGCGTCCTGGGAGCTCTCCTGGTCTCCTCAACCTTCTGCCTCAGTAAAAATGAGTCTTTCCTTGAGTTTATTTCCTGCGATAACTCAACTATTAACATGCATTTTTATTTATTACTTATTTTTTTAGATGCGATTGGACCAGAAAACTGCTGTTTCAGAGTGTACCCAAGAGTAATAGGTCCAAGAAGGATCCGGAGTTACACTCTGACTGACGAACGCTGCACCAGATCCGGCGTCATGTAAGTAACGACAAAATTTTAAATATTCAGACAAGAAATATGTTTTCGTCTTTGGTATTAGGGAAAGCTCTCTGTAAATCTTTAAATGTGTTCTGGATAGTTACACTGCCGTACAGAGAGAGAGTGAAACTGAAAAGAGAAAAGTCCTGCCTTTGTGTCATGAGCCAAAAATAAGGAGTCGAGTCATGCCAAAGGAAGGAACTGACCTGATGATTATTATTTGCTTGATTTCCCCAGATTCCATCTGTTATAAAACACTTCATCAAACTCTAAGTCGTCATCGTTTGTTTAGAAATTATATAGGTCAGTGTTTGCAAAACTTTTTTTTTTTTTTTCCTGGGGACTCGTATTTTAAAACTCACAAACCGTCGCGACCCAAGTCAATAGACGTTATTCGTACTTGTCTCGAACATGTTTCTCTATACCACCATATTTCAGAGTCGTTTCAACTCAAAAAGTGTTATTTTAACTATTTGAGGATATTTGCCAGAGTTGATATGGTTGAAGTTAGATCAGCTTCCCCTACAGTTAATTTAACTTCCACTAATGTGAATTTAACTTCCACTATAGTGTTAATTCAACTTTGTTTAGTGTTAATTCAACTTCATTTAGTGTTAATTCAACTTCATTTATTGTTAATTCAGCTTTGTTTAGTGTTAATTCAACTTCATCTAGTGTTAATTCAACTTCATTTAGTGTTAATTCAACTTCGTTTAGTGTTAATTCAACTTCGTTTAGTGTTAATTCAACTTTGTTTAGTGTTAATTCAACTTCGTTTACTGTTAATTCAACTTCCACTTGTCTTAATTCATCTTTGTTTAGTGTTAATTCAACTATCACTACTGTTAATTTAAATTCCACTAGTCTTAATTCAACTTTGTTTAGTGTTAATTCAACTTCATTTAGTGTTAATTAACTTTGTTTAGTGTTAATTCAGTTACTAGTGTTAATTCAACTTCGTTTAGTGTTAATTCAACTTCGTTTAGTGTTAATTCAACTTAGTTTATGTTAATTCAACTTCCATGTCTTAATTCACTTTGTTTAGTGTTAATTCAACTTTACTGTTAATTTAAATTCCACTAGTCTTAATTCAACTTCATTTAGTGTTAATTCAACTTTGTTTAGTGTTAATTCAACTTCATTTAGTGTTAATTCAACTTCATTTAGTGTTAATTCAACTTCATTTAGTGTTAATTCAACTTCGTTTAGTGTTAATTCAACTTCGTTTAGTGTTAATTCAACTTTGTTTAGTGTTAATTCAACTTCGTTTACTGTTAATTCAACTTCCACTTGTCTTAATTCATCTTTGTTTAGTGTTAATTCAACTATCACTACTGTTAATTTAAATTCCACTAGTCTTAATTCAACTTTGTTTAGTGTTAATTCAACTTCATTTAGTGTTAATTCAACTTTGTTTAGTGTTAATTCAGCTTCTACTAGTGTTAATTCAACTTCGTTTAGTGTTAATTCAACTTCGTTTAGTGTTAATTCAACTTTGTTTAGTGTTAATTCAACTTCTTTGTTAATTCAACTTCGTTTAGTGTTAATTCAACTTTGTTTAGTGTTAATTCATCTTCGTTTAGTTTTAATTCATCTTCGTTTACTGTTAATTCAATTATCACTAGTGTTAATTTAAATTCCACTAGTCTTAATTCAGCTTCGTTTCATGTTAATTCAACTTCCATTAGTGTTCATTTAACTTCCCACTAGTCTTAATTTAACTTCCACTAGTGTTAATTCAACTTGTAACTTGCTTCACTCGATGGGGTTTAAGTCTGGACACTGTGCTGCTGCTGCTGGACACAAACTTTACCATCTTGTTCTTTTTTCCTGAGGTCATTTTGGCAGAACTTGGACTTGTGTTTTTGTTCTTTGTTCAGTTCTTTCTTTTGTACCATTTCAAGCTCTTCACTGGACTTGAATTGCGATAAATAACTGGAAAAATGCGGGTGTTCTAGGACTCTCTCTGTGTAATAGTTTTTCAGTTTGTCTCCTCCTCTTATTGTTTCTTAAATTTGTTCAATTGCACAGATTTTTAGGCTACTTGAAACAGAACAAGCTCCACACTCACAATGAATCATTTTTTTTAATTTTATTTTTCAGTTTCGTGACCCAAAAGAACCTGAATGTTTGTGTGGATCCGAACTTGCGCTGGGTCCAGGACATCATGAAGAAACTGGATCAGAGCTCCTTTTAAACCGCTCCAGACTTAAAGGCAATTTTACCATTTTGTACATTTGTCCTCGCCTGGATTTTTTTTCCTTAATTTTACTTTTAAAACTCCCCCTTTTACCCCTTTATGAAGTGTGTAATATAAACAGTGTTGGGAAGGTGACTTTTAAAACATATTCCCCTACAGATTACAGATTAAACACACCAAAATGTAGTTTGTAACAGAATCCATTAAATTATTTAAAGTGAGTAATGTAATCTGATTACTTTGGATTACTTGATTTGCTGTAGAGAAGCAAAGACGAGGAAATCTTCACATAAGAAGTTTTGTCTGTTAAAAAAAGTAAAAAAGCCCAGACTTTACTGAACCAAATTAAAAATATTATTGGTAGAAGACGAGGAAACACGGTCCAAGCAGCTTTAGTCCTGTTAAATCCTGGTTTAGTCCTGGTTTAGACTTGGTTTTAATCCTGGCTTAGACCTGGTTTAGACCTGGTTTGGCCCGAAATGTGAAAAACAGGAAAATCCCGCCGTGTAATCCGTTTATTTCAACAAAGTAACTGTAATCCAGTTACCACTCACTGAAACAGTAACTGTAACTGAATACAGTTACTCATAATTTGTACTCTGATTACATAACTCCAGTACATGTAATCTGTTACTCCCCAACACTGATTATACATCCTTTTTTTCAGTACAACCTGTTATTTTATAATCTGCTGCTGTACTTGTGTCATATGGCTGAAATAAAAGCTGTAGGACTAGAAATACACATGAAAAAAACAAAAAACGCAAAATAAAAATCACACTCTTTCATACAAAACACACAGAAAACAACTTTTTGAACATAAAAAACGCTTAATTTAAATCAGGGGTGTCAAACTCATTTTGTTCTGGGGGTCGTATCCAACCGACTTTGATCCCAAAGTGTCCGGATCAGAAAACTCATGTCATATAAACCCCAAAAATAACAATAAGTTTAAATATTTGTGCAGAGAAACACAAATCTATTACAGAAATCTGTTTTTAATTGATGAACTCTTTCTTTTACAAAATATTATAATATTATGAACAACCTGAAACTTTAAGAAAAAACGCAATTTCAACACAAAGTTTTAACATGAACTTGTGCAAATAGGAATAAATCAATTTTTCTTGGAGTCCACTTTTCTCATGTTGGACATTTTTCTGATGAGGGTGTCACGGTCAACAGTCAAAACGATCGTCCTTTAAGAGCGTTTGGAAAGAGACAAGTCTTCATTTGTGCTGCTCTGGTGGGAGGGGCCACGTACAGAGACGCTGGAGACGCTGCTTTAATAGAAAATATAATAAAAATATTTTAGTAGAAAATCAGCCAAGGGTCAGATTAAAGGTCTCGGAGGGCCCGATCTCGTATGTTTGACACCCCTGATTTAGAGCCTTACCTACGAAAGTGCAAAATATCAAGTGTGTAAGTAAACTAAAAATATCCTTAATGCCTCATAACTAAACAAAAAGTGCAATGGCCCCGTGATTTTCCAGAGCCACATCACTTCCTGCATTTCCATGAGGTTTATTACATTTGGATTTGGACATTTGGACTAAAATAAACCTGAAAATCAAAACAACAATACCAATACTGTCATTTTTTGGGGGATTGCACTAGTCTGAAATCTTATTGGTCACAGATTTGGAGTCACATAAACCATGTTTTTGGGTCTAAATTGATGTTTACGTGGGAGATGTTCATGTCCAGAATTGGGGAAATGATGATAAAAAGTGATTAGAAGTTCTATTTGTAGCGAGCAAAAAAAAGCCATTTGAAGAAAAACGGCTGAGGGCGGATCCTCCATCAATACACGCATCAAGAATCTCGGGATGTGTCTCTTGTCAAAGTCGATCTTTTCAAGTCTTTTGAACCGTATCGCTTTTGTTTTTGGTTCTGGTGTTGTCATATTTTAGTTTTGGGATTCGGACATCGTAATTGTGTGGTTGTTGATTGTCTGGACGGGTTAAAACAACACAGCTTTTATGTGTAATTGTGTTTTATGTGTTATCTGCAATGTTTTAAAGTAAATCTCAGGACGAAACCAGAACTAAAACCAGGACTAAACCAGGACTAAACCAGGTCTAAACCAGGACTAAACCAGGACTAAAACCATGAACTAATCCAAGTCTAAACTAGGACTAAACCAGGACTAAACCAGGACTAAACCAAGTCTAAACTAGGAATAAACCAGGACTAAACCAAGTCTAAACCAGGACTAAACCAGAACTAAAACCAGGACTAAACCAGGATTAAACCAGGACTAAAACCAGAACTAAAACCAGGACTAAATCAAGACTGAACCAGAACTAAAACCAGGACTAAACCAGGACGAAACCAGGATGAAACCAGGACTAAAACCAGAACTAAAACCAGGACTAAACCAGGACTAAACCCAGAACTAAAACCAGGACTAAACCAAGACTAAACCAGGACTAAATGTTACGGATGTGAATAATTATCATTTTAATATCATAAGTTCTGTATTTAGTTTTTTATATATTTTTTTTGTTACAAGTGAAAACAACAGTGATTTTGAAGAAACCATCATGAATATTCATCTTTTTTCTGCACATTCTGCTGATTTTTCTTTTTCAAATATATAAAATGTTTGTGTCCCTTTTTTATTACAATAAACTATTTTATTAAAGTGTTGTGTGAAGATATGACTATGTAACGTTCAAGAAAAAGCAATAATATTTAAGTATCACTCCAGAAAAAAGCCAGAAAATGTGTATAAAAATATCTACAATCAGAACTTTACTGTAGATTTAAATGTGTGCGAGAATTACAGATAAAATAAATGTTTTTTGTGGTATATTGTAAAATGTTTGAGGAATAAAAATGTACATTACTATACTCCATACTATTACTAAAATATGTTTTCTGAGCAACAATATTGACATTTTAATAAGGAATTTTTACTATTAACATAAAATACAAATCGGGTTTAATATTTTTTTGCAGTCCTGATTAATGTGTCAGGACCTAAAAGTGTTTAAAATCGCTGTTAGTGAATATTTTTTGTAGTTTTTCGCACTTGAACTCGATGCTCTTTTGTTAGACGACAGTGCCCTCTGGTGGCTGCGCTTGGGAATGTCAACACTCTCACTGGACTGATTGGATTTCTTTTTTTTTTTTTTTCTTTTTTTTTTTTTTTTTAGGACACACACTGAATTCGTACTTATATTCAAAACGAGCCCTTAAGATAACATAATGTATAAATAAAAAATAAAATGAACAAGTGCGACTGAAGCAGAGAACACAGATCATCTCAGAACGTTTGAGCATCATGAAAAAGTTCAATATTTTTGCCACTTATTTCAGAAAGTCAAACCTAAATGTTCTTTAAACTCGTGGCATGGAGAGTGAAACTTTAAAGACTTTATTTCTTGGCATTTTTATGATTACTGTGGTTTACGGAAATGAAAACCAAAAATTCTGTTTCTCGGACGATGTCACACCCAACTCAGGTCCAAAATAAGTGAGAGGTGGTTTAATTTTGCAGTTTGTGTCCGTTGTTCTTCTGAGACAGACATGTCAAACTCAGGCCCGGGGACCAAATTTGGCCCGCGATATAATTATATCTGGCCCGTGAGATCATATTAAATCTGTATTAGAGCTGCTCGCTGGCTACAGATCGACTACAGAGACATTATTTATTTAAAATGTTGTTATTATTTTATATTCTGCTTGTTCTGGATTCAGTGTTTAAGCAAAACTATAATTAAACATTTATATGAAAAAGAAAAGGATTAACATTACATATCTTGAAAGAAGAGAAAACATGCAGATGGTGTTGAAATTTTTCAGCAAATATTTAGTTTGGCCCACGACTTAGTCCCAGTTTTTAATTTTGGCCTCTGTACATTTGAGTTTGAAACTCCTGGTCTAAGATGATTGTTTAGTGGAGAACAGCGATGTAGAAGTATGTGCAGATTTCCTTTTGCTTGTTGGTGATGAGATATTTGTGAGGTCATGTCCGTACATTTTTCCGTGGAATATCGTCAGTAGAGTCGGGGCACAAGTAGAGCTCCGTTTGGGAGGTGCACTTGTGCTGATAGTCGCTCTTTTTTCGGGCTTCATGCTCCTGGTAGAGTCACCCAAGGCAAACAGGTTCGGGGGGGACGGGTCAGACTAAGAACGGTTCAGAAGCCCCTATGAGAAGCAAACCAGCGAGGCCAGTTACGTCGCCCGGAATGGCGTCACGGGGGCCCCACCCTGGAGCCAGGCCTGGGCTGGGTGCTCGACGGTGAGGGTCGGGTGGGTGGAGGGTCCTCGTCTCAAGTAGAGGAGTTCAAGCATCTCGAGGTTTTGTTCTCGAGTGAGGGGAGGGCAGAATGTGAGATTGACAGGTGGACAGGTGCAGCGTCGGCAGTGATGCGGTCGCTGTGTCGGACCGTTGTGGTGAAGAGGAGCTGAGTCCAAAGATGAAGCTCTCGATTTACCGTCAGTCTATGTTCCTACTCTCACCTCTGGTCATGAGCTCTGGGTAATGACCGAAAGGACGAGATCGTGGATACAAGCACACGAAGTTTTTGAGTTTCCTTCTCAGGGTGTCTGGGTGCTCCCTTAGAGACAGAGTGAGGAGCTCAGTCACAAGGGAGGAGCTCGGAGTAGAGCCGCTGCTCCTCCATGTTCAGAGGAGCAGTTGAGGCTCGGGGATCTGTTCCGGATGCCTCCTGGACGTCTCCATCGGGAGGTGTTTTGGGCATGTCCCACCAGAAGGAAACCCCAGGGAACACGCTGGAGGGACTATGTCTCTGGACTGGCCTGGGAACGGCTTGGGGTCCCCCTGGAGGAGCTGGAGGAAGTGTCTGGGGTGAAGGAAGTCTGGGAGTCCCTGCTTAGACTGATGCCCCAGCGACCCGGACCTGGATAAGTGGAAGAAAATGGATGGATAGATATATATACTAGGGGTGTCAAATTATCATGTTAATTAATTACAGTCATATTTAGCGCTTAATGTTTTTTAATCGCGTTAATCTCATTTTTAATCTCTAACTTTACTGTTTCTATATGCGAGGACACAGTCCCGCACTGTGCAGTCCTGCTCCGCTCGCTCCCGCAAAGAATTGAGGCCTAATCTTCATTTCCGTTCGCCGCATCTGCGATAAACCTGCACATGTCTGATCTCTGAAAACATCACGACACAGACACAGAACAGACTCACCTTCACCATCAACATCTATATTCCACTGAGTCGTGTCCTTTAGTAGAAACTGAACCACATCAGCAACACAAGAGCGTTTATTTTTATTTTTTTCTCCGCTTAATTTATGTAAATGAGCCATGTGGTTTTAAGTTTCGTTTCTGTGAGACTTGCACAAATCTGCATTAAACACATTATAATGTCAAACAGCTGATGTGGCTCTAGAATGTTTATGTTTATATGTCATAAAGTTGAGTTTTTTATGCAGATTAGTAACAGTAATAATAATGATACTTATATAAAAACGTTAATGATAGTATGAAAATAATGTAATAATGAATTCAAATGAAAATACCTAAAGTTGAAGGCTTTTCTCTGCAATTTTTAGGTGAGATTAAAAAAGATTAATTCGATTAATTAATTACAGATCATAATTTATTAATCTCTCAATGTTTTTCATTGACAGCACTAGTATATACAGTTTTTTAGTGTTGACCTTTTTACACAGTCTGTGGTTAAAAAAAAAAAAAAACTGTCTATAGTCGACCCGTGTGTGTTGACCTCACACTCGTTGGCGCGTGGTGGCTCCCTGCTGCCATCCACTGGTCGCCCGTGGTTCTGCAGTAGAGGGATCTTGGCTCATTATTGATTATTGATTACTGACCGAGCCAGAGCTGTGGAATGATGCACCCTCCCCACACTGACACGTCTGGGGTCTGATCTGTGCTGAAGTAGACCAGAGGAAAGTTTTATGTTCCGACACGACGACACGAGACCCGATGTTTACGAAGTTTAGACGAGTGTGAAGAGGAAACCACAGTCAGAAAGTTTCTCATAGATTAGACGCAGTTACAGTTTTGACACACTTTGAGCTCGGCCACGTGTAAATGAGAGTACAGGGGCTTCAGAAGTGTCAGTGTCCCACCCAGGCTCGAGCAGGACGCCGCACACACTTGTGGTTTTCTGCTAATATATAGACAGAGCTGAGAAAGACCGTCAGAACTCTGCAACCAGCACCATGAAGATCACCTGTCCAGTCCTCCTGCTGTTTGGTGAGTTTAATTTATGTGTTTTACAACAACAACAAGCTTTCATTTGGTTTAGTTTTCTTTTTACTTGGCAATATTAATCTAAATTATGTGCGCACTGTGTTTTATTTGCAATGAAAAGGATGTTTTACAGTCAGTGTTGGGAAGGTGACTTTTAAAATGTAATCCCCTACAGATTACAGATTACACACACCAAAATGTAGTTTGTAACGTAATCCATTAAATTACTTAAAGTGAGTAATGTAATCTGAATACTTTGGATTACTTGATTTGCTGTAGAGAAGCAAAGACGAGGAAATCGTCACATAAAATGTTTTGTCTGATAAAAGAAAATAAAAAAGCCCAGACTTTACTGAACCAAATTAAAAATATTATTGATAGAAAAGAAGGAAACACGTCCACACAGCAGGATTTAGTCCTGTTAAAACCTGTTTTAGACCTGGGTTTAGTCCTGCTTTAGTCCTGGTTTAGACCTGGTTTAGACCTGGTTTAGACCTGGTTTTAGTCCTGCTTTAGTCCTGGTTTAGACCTGGTTTAGACCAGGTTTAGACCTGGTTTACCTGGTTTTAGTCCTGTTTAGTCCTGGTTTAGACCTGGTTTTACCTGGTTTTCCAGGTTAGACCTGGTTTAGACCTGGTTTAGACCTGGTTTAGTCCTGTTTAGCCTGGTTTAGACCTGGTTTAGACCTGGTTTAGTCCTGGTTTTAGACCTGGTTAGTCCAGGTTTAGACCTGGTTTACCTGGTTTAACCTGGTTTAGTCCTGGTTTAGACCTGGTTTAGACCTGGTTTTAGTCCTGCTTTAGTCCTGGTTTAGACCTGGTTTAGACCTGGTTTAGACCTGGTTTAGTCCTGGTTTAGACCTGGTTTAGACCTGGTTTAGACCTGGTTTAGTCCTGGTTTTAGTCCTGCTTTAGTCCTGGTTTAGTCCTGGTTTAGACCTGGTTTACCTGGTTTAGACCTGGTTTAGACCTGTTTAGACCTGTTTGTTTAGTCCTGGTTTAGACCTGGTTTAGTCCTGGTTTAGTCCTGGGACACCTGAGTGGATTCATGTATGGGGGGCTCTGGATTGTGGCGCGCGGTCGTTTTTTGATGGGGTTAGCGCAGGCATGTCCAAACTATGGCCCGGGGGCCAAATGCGGCCCTCAGACAAGTTTTTCTTGGCCCTCAGACTTCCAGGTGAATTGGCTCAAATGACCTTGCATCAATTAAAAAATATTTTTTTACTGCAAGTTTTTTGAAAATTGACCTTGATAAAGCAAATATTGAATATTTAGTGTTTGGTTTTAAGGATCTTAGCATGAATAAAGTCTGATGGTTCAATCTAACGAGTTAAACATGCACATGTCAATTACTCACTGTATTGAGCGTCAGTCTGCGGCCCTCGATCGTCCCTCTGCTTCTTCTGTGTTTAGATATGTGGCCCTTGATGATAAAAGTTTGGACACCCCTGGGTTAGGGGCTTAAGAGCTCGTCTAATAGCCCGGGAAGTACAGTAATTGTTTATGGAACAAACCATTCTGCACTGGAGCTCTGTAACACTTTATTTTGTAATTGTGTTTTTATATGTGTATGAAATGTGAAATGTGAAATGTGAGACCTGCCCCTCAAATCTGTAAAATAAATTTACCCACACGTACAAATAAAGCAACCTAACATCACCTAAATACATACCAAATATTAGCTTCAGGGTTCCCACGGTCATAGAAATCTTGGATAAGTCATGAAAACTGAAAATGTCATTTTCCAGACACTGTGTCTGGAAAATGACACACATACTGCCAGAAGTTTTGCTTTGCCGTGAAGTTTTCCAGTGCCGTATGACTGACGTTTCAGTTTCAGTGTGTTGCCTGATCTTTGCACCAGGTGGCACCAGTGCAAAGCCAAACATTGAGCCCAAACCATCAGGGCGTGGCCAGACGTTGAGCTCCGCCCCACATTTCTGCCAACCCTGATTTGCGAGCTGCAGCCAGGGGCACTTGGTGATGTTTGCCCCGTCCCAGACCATAACGTGCTTCTCTCTTTTACACTGCTCAGAAACGGACGATTAGAGTTGTTCCTGTTTTGCTTTGTGTTTTGTTGCTCGTGTTTCACCTTCGCTGTTTCCTTCTCCCATCCTTCTTTTTTTGTATGTGTGTTTTATTGCAGGACGACCACAGGCAGCAGTCGAAACCTTCACATATGAAAACAAACTCTGGGTCTGAAAAAACGAACCTAATAACAGAAATTTTCAGACCAAATGAACCACATTGTACTGTCTTTTTTTTTCAGAGTTAAAAAATTCTAAGTGAGAAATTCAGCGATGTTGAAAATTCAAAATGTAATGGAAGAGTAGAAGTCCAGAGCTTGTCCTGATGTTGTTGTGTTGTTGTTGTGTTGAACAGTGTTGTGCGGCGCAGGAGCAGAGGACATGCACAGAGCAGCTGAAGGAGGGAACATCACGGTCGAGTGTGTGTTTGACGCGACGGGAACTTTCAAACGCTTCTGCAAGAACAAGTGCAGGAATAAACACGACATACTGGTTGAGATTTCTGGTTCCCAAAAGCAGAGAAAGGAGAGGGGCAGGTACAGCATGGACTTCGTAGAGTACGTGACAGCTACGCCGTACCAGGCTGTGCTTAAAACTATTCTGGACGTGAGCATCACACACGTGCGCCTCTCAGACTCGGGCTGGTACAGCTGCACTCTGGACGCGTACACGTTTTGGGGGGGAATAAACCCGCAGGTCAAAGCGTTTTGGATTGTGATCACCGAGGGTAAGTTTACAAAAAGACACGGCAGCATTTTCAGTCAACAGTGCAACAAAAACGTTCTCTAAAATGTGAAATGTTGAACAGTGTGGGGTTCACGTCTGTTTCTGTCGGTCTGAGCAATAAGTGCAATTCAGTCATTTGAATTTGGAGCCTTAAAGGTTGTATAGAGGATTTTTTAAGGGAAGTGAAATCCAGCGACAGTCCTTTTTCAAATGTTGTGCATGCAGCTCCCTCAGTAGAAACACCTCCTCCCTCCTTTTTATTCTAGAAATCACGTTTGTTTACATCCAGCGTGTGTTCAGAATTACTGTTGAAGTGACCTGTCCAGAAGTCATTTATCGACAGGTGCGTCAGTTTTTAGAGCCTTCGTCTGCTTCAGTCGCGCCGTCGCTGGAAGGAATCTCCAAGAATCACCTCAGTTTGTCTTCGCTCCTTTTCCCCCTTCTCTTCTTCTTCTTTCAGCGACCTCAAAAACATTGACTTTCTTTCGCGGCGAACTGGTCGTGGATTCTCGTCCGCCATCGCGACAAACTTTGTGCGAACTGCGAGGAAGCGACGGTTTGAAAAAGCCTCAAAGAACCACCGCATAAACCACGTAATCCCAACGCGCCGGTGAGTCAGTTACACTAGAAACATAGGGAGTTTGATTGACAGCCAATAGAAAATGAGGCAGCCTCGTTTTCTATTGGCTGATGTTTATCTGGCCTCAACACGTCCACAGTTGATAGATTTTCATTCTTTTTTTTTTTTTTGATCATCATAATTACAAAGCTGCTGCGTCTCTGTAACGGTATTTTAAACTTTCATTGACAATTTGAAACTGAAAAAAAATCCTCCATACAACCTTTAAAGTGCACATGACAGG
>NW_026571153.1:3464363-3466863 GCF_026225935.1 Boleophthalmus pectinirostris | reverse complement strand
CCAGGTCTAAACCAGGACTACATCAGGACTGAACCAGGCCTAAACCATGACTGAACCAGGACTACCCAGGTCTAAACCAGGACTGAACCAGGTCTAAACCAGGTCTAAACCAGGTCTAAAACCAGGTCTAAACCAGGACTGAACCAGGTCTAAACCAGGACTACCCCAGGTCTAAACCAGGACTGAACCAGGTCTAAACCAGGTCTAAACCAGGACTGAACCAGGTCTAAACCAGGTCTAAACCAGGACTAAAGCAGGACTAAACCAGGACTAATCTTGGACTTGAGAGAGAGCAAGAGCCCCGTGTGGCGTAGAGCATCAGCCCCGGTGCGGTCCTTTTGTTTGTGGTCACCCGACAGTCTACATGGGCGCACCTTCGAGCCAGTCCTGACAAGCAGTCCTGGTTTAGTCCTGGTTTAGTTCTGATTTAGTCCTCGTTTAGCACCCCAGCGCTCCTTTCTGTAGAATAAGATGCTTTTTTAATCATAAAATAGTTCTTGAGGAGTGGATTGTTCCAGGCGGAGCACTACTGAAGGCCGAGGTGTGAAGCGCACGCTCCGCCTCTGCATTTCATGACTAACTTTGTGTTTTTGTTTGTTTCACAGACCAGGAAGAAACCTGTGAAGAAATGAAGACGCACCAAAACAAAGGTAGCACATTTTAGTGTTATGTTTTGTAACTAAAGGATTTAAGAATAGTTTATGTTTGATTTTTACATGTGAAAATAAACAGAGAGCACTTACCAGAGCCTCCATGTGGACACCATGGACCTGAACCAAACCTACAGCTCCATCTGACTGAGCGCACACTGCCCCCTGAGCGCACACTGCCCCCTGAGCGCACACTGCCCCCTGAGCGCACACTGCCCCCTGAGCGCACACTGCCCCCTGAGCGCACACTGCCCCCTGCTGGATGTAGCAACAAAGACCCAGAAAAACCAACACCAAACAAAAAGCTCTGAGAGTTCGTTTTGTGCTTTGTAATTGTATAATCTGTATTGTTCATGTTACATCACAGGTCTGGGAAACAGCACTGTCCATTTGTTTTTGACATTATATTGTGTAATAATTACATATATTAGTTATATCTTGAATATAGATTAGATATATTTTGTATTTATTAGATTTTTCCTTGTATATATACACTTTTATGCTTTATTATCTTTTGCCATTGTTGCTTTTTAATTCATTATTATCATTTATATTTGTTTTGCGTTTATTATATTGTGATGTGTGAGCTACTGTGTCCAGATCATTTGAGTTGTGTCTGTAATTCTGTGTCATTGTCCTGCTTTAACAATACGGAAAATAAATTCAAGTTTTAACGTCTTTAACTGAGCTACGACCTCTCCTCTAATTCTGGAAGGAAATGTGGGATTGTTTTTAATCACTGTCAAACACTTTGTGACACTTTTGTGTATGAAAAGTGCTTTATAAATAAAGTTTGGTCCTGCATGTCCTCTATGTGCAAATATAAGTAAATATATAATATACAAATATAGTGAGGAAAGAAAAATGCAGTTGAAATCTGTGATTGTATTCTGAGTTTTATTAGGCTCAGTGTATGTCCAAACTTTATATCAAGTGCCTCAAATGCACTGAACTGTAATGCTTTGATTTACAGATAAGATGTAATCAAGAAACCTGTGGTTTAGATGTTTGTGAGAAAAGAAGGCCTGACGTGTGCAGAGCTCACAGAAACACGCTGTGGTTGGTATAAACTGACACAAGATGCTCAATTGTTCATGTGTGACGGACAGACCGGATGAAGATGGCTCTGCTTCTGACTCCTCTTATCTGTAAGTTTAATCTCTTTTATAGCGACTGTTAATTTTGAATCATTATAAAAAACTGTAAATAATGAAAACTAAAACTAGAGACATGAAACAATTATATTTATTATTTATCCACCCGTCTGCAGCTCTGAACACGTCTGTGTCCTGCAACATGAACCCAGAGAACCGAGCTCTGCTTTTCACAAGACACAAGACAAGACTCACTTCACTTTATTTAGTTTTGGTTTGGTCTTAATTTTTATTTTGACACATGTTTGACTTTTAATTTAAACTAATAATTTAAGTCGTAATAAAAATTACAATTTCAGTGAAAGTATTGTGTGAAAAAGTTTATTAAAACATCACAATGTTATAAACCCCAATTATCAAATATAAAAATAAATACAAAAGCATTTCGTAGTATTTGTACAGTTGATTTGTCTAAACACTGCAGTGTTGATGTTTGTGTTGAACAGTGCTGTGTGCTGCGGACGGACTCACCACATCACAGACGTTTAATGTAACTGAAGGAGAAGATATCATCGTCCAATGTGAGTTTCATGTAGAAGGAAACTGGAAGGTCTTTTGTAGAAACGATTGCAACACAAAAGAAAACAGACTGATTGAGACTTCAGGCTACGTCCACCAGAACGACAGATACAGACTACAGAGCACAAAACACTGCAGTCCTCAAATCATCAGTGTGAAGATCACAAATGTGAGTCT
>NW_026571153.1:3451863-3459363 GCF_026225935.1 Boleophthalmus pectinirostris | reverse complement strand
AAGATTAGGTTGAAAAACCTCTTACTTTTTGAGTCATGAGATTTTTTATTAAGAAAGGTCATGGTAACAGAGGGAAAAGTAACGGAGGGAAAATTGTACAAACAAGTAGAAGGTGCAGGATTTTACATCATTTGTCACTTTTTTCTTCTGAATACTTTAATATTACTTCAAAATGAAAGGAAACTATTTCTATAAAATATGTCAGTCCTTCCAAGCAAATTTTTATCATTTTAAATCCTTTTTTAAAATTTTTTTTTATCATGTACCTTCATCAACTGTTCAAAGATGGAATAACACAAGATATGATGAAATACATCCATTTATTTACATGATTTTCAGGTCTTTGAAATTTGGGAAATAATTTTTGTTCCATGTTTCATACATGGTCTGTTTAAAACATATGGAACTTTAGAACCAAAAATGGTACAGAAAAAAGGTGAACAGTTTCATAAACTAGAGTACATATGTATCTGTTCAATACATTTTTATATCAGATGAATTCACTTGAATTTTTGGCCTTGTTGTTTACTTCTGCTTGACTGGGCCCATCTTGAGTCACCTTTATAGTTTCTCAACCTCAACCAAATAAGTACAGTTTTTTTTTTTAATCCAAAATCAATCGTGCAGGTCCCAGTCGTCTGCTGTGGCTGTTGTTCACTCCTGTGTTTGTGCTGATGACGTCTGTGCCGCTGATCCTGATCTGCAGAAAGAAGAGGACACGAAATGGTGAGGGGACATGATATAATACAAACATTTCACTCAGTGTTGGGGCGTCTGTATTGGACCTTCAAGTCCTTCTCTGCTGGCCTAAAAAAAATATCTGAATCACAGACTGATGTTAATTATATTATTACTAAATAATTCCAAATATTCTGTCCTCTTCCTTTCAGAGTTTTTCAGATGTTTGTGTTGCTTCAACACATGTAGTTTCATATTAAAGCATTTGACCAATCACATTTCAGACGTCACTTGTTGCCAGGCAGAGTCAAAGTCACAGAAGTGTCCCTGAGGCCTTCACAATCTGTTCTGCAGGAACTCGGACACAAAATAAATGTCCATGAAACTGTTGCTTCAGATTTTGAGTTGGTGTCACCAGGACCTTTAGCAGTGAACGACACTGGATTCAGACCCGTGATTGGACAGAAAACCAGACAAAACAGCAAACTGCATCTGTAGTGGAACCAGGAAAACTAAACCAGGTCTAAACCAGGACTGAACCAGGTCTAAACCAGGACTGAACCAGGACTGAACCAGGAAACCAGGACTAACCAGGTCTAAACTGAACCAGGTCTAAACCAGGACTAACCAGGACCAGGTCTAAACCAGGACTAAACCAGGTCTAAACCAGGACTACACCAGGACTAAACCAGGTCTAAACCAGGTCTACACCAGGTCTAAACCAGGACTAAACCAGGACTAAACCAGGACTAAACCAGGTCTAAACCAGGACTACATCAGGACTGAACCAGGCCTAAACCATGACTGAACCAGGACTACCCCAGGTCTAAACCAGGACTGAACCAGGTCTAAACCAGGACTAAACCAGGTCTAAACCAGGACTACCCCAGGTCTAAACCAGGACTGAACCAGGTCTAAACCAGGTCTAAACCAGGTCTAAACCAGGACTAAACCAGGTCTAAACCAGGACTGAACCAGGTCTAAACCAGGTCTAAACCAGGACTAAAGCAGGACTAAACCAGGACTAATCTTGGACTTGAGAGAGAGCAAGAGCCCCGTGTGGCGTAGAGCATCAGCCCCGGTGCGGTCCTTTTGTTTGTGGTCACCCGACAGTCTACATGGGCGCACCTTCGAGCCAGTCCTGACAAGCAGTCCTGGTTTAGTCCTGGTTTAGTTCTGATTTAGTCCTCGTTTAGCACCCCAGCGCTCCTTTCTGTAGAATAAGATGCTTTTTTAATCATAAAATAGTTCTTGAGGAGTGGATTGTTCCAGGCGGAGCACTACTGAAGGCCGAGGTGTGAAGCGCACGCTCCGCCTCTGCATTTCATGACTAACTTTGTGTTTTTGTTTGTTTCACAGACCAGGAAGAAACCTGTGAAGAAATGAAGACGCACCAAAACAAAGGTAGCACATTTTAGTGTTATGTTTTGTAACTAAAGGATTTAAGAATAGTTTATGTTTGATTTTTACATGTGAAAATAAACAGAGAGCACTTACCAGAGCCTCCATGTGGACACCATGGACCTGAACCAAACCTACAGCTCCATCTGACTGAGCGCACACTGCCCCCTGAGCGCACGCTGCCCCCTGAGCGCACGCTGCCCCTGAGCGCACGCTGCCCCCTGAGCGCACTGCCTGACGCACGCTGCCCCCTGAGCGCACGCTGCCCCCTGAGCGCACACTGCCCCCTGCTGGATGTAGCAACAAAGACCCAGAAAAACCAACACCAAACAAAAAGCTCTAAGAGTTTTGTGCTTTGTAATTGTATAATCTGTATTGTTCATGTTACATCACAGGTCTGGGAAACAGCACTGTCCATTTGTTTTTGACATTATATTGTGTAATAATTACATATATTAGTTATATCTTGAATATAGATTAGATATATTTTGTATTTATTAGATTTTTCCTTGTATATATACACTTTTATGCTTTATTATCTTTTGCCATTGTTGCTTTTTAATTCATTATTATCATTTATATTTGTTTTGCGTTTATTATATTGTGATGTGTGAGCTACTGTGTCCAGATCATTTGAGTTGTGTCTGTAATTCTGTGTCATTGTCCTGCTTTAACAATACGGAAAATAAATTCAAGTTTTAACGTCTTTAACTGAGCTACGACCTCTCCTCTAATTCTGGAAGGAAATGTGGGATTGTTTTTAATCACTGTCAAACACTTTGTGACACTTTTGTGTATGAAAAGTGCTTTATAAATAAAGTTTGGTCCTGCATGTCGTCTATGTGCAAATATAAGTAAATATATAATATACAAATATAGTGAGGAAAGAAAAATGCAGTTGAAATCTGTGATTGTATTCTGAGTTTTATTAGGCTCAGTGTATGTCCAAACTTATATATATATATATATATATATATATATATATATATATATATGTGTGTGTGTGTGTGTGTGTGTGAATATGTATGTATGTATGTAAGGTGCATCAAATGCATTGAATACTGACTCTTTGATGACCCTCTGTGGTTTAGGTGTTTGTGAGCAGAAAAGGCATGCATGTGCAGAGTTCACCGAGGTGGGCTGTGGTTGGTATAAACATAGAAACAAGATGCTCAGATGTTCCTGTGTGACGGACAGACCGGATGAAGATGGCTCTGCTTCTGACTCCTCTTATCTGTAAGTTTAATGTCTTTTATTGCTACAGTTACTTTTGAATCTTTGTAAAAACAGTAAATAAGGAAAACTAAAACTAGAGCATGAAACAATTACATTTATTATTTATTTTAATTAAAGTTGGACTGTGCACATGTGTTTATTGTTTATAACATCGACTGCCGGGGAGTCTGCAGATGGAAATTAGTTTAGTTAATTTTGTGGCACATTTACATTTGTCTAAATGATCATTCATATGCACTGATCCCCCTCTTCTTAAATAAAATTAAAAGTACTTTTGTACACAAAAGTTGAGCATCAAAAAGTCACTGCATTTCCTAGAACAAATATCCTCATATCATATTTGTGCTGGTTACTGGTGAATTGACACTGATGAATGAGAGTAACTGTAGCCTCACATAGTTTGGCCACTGCCGGCCAACATAGGGGCATAGCATCGACAGGCACGCCTCCCCTATGTTGGCCGGCAGTGGCCAAACTATGTGAGGCTACATAAATAAATAAATAAATAAGAGAAGAGGATGTGGAGTGTGGGTGAAGATCACAGAGACTCGTTCACTCGTCTGCGGCTCTGAACACGTCTGTGTCCTGCAACATGAACCCAGAGAACCGAGCTCTGCTTTTCACAAGACACAAGACAAGACTCACTTCACTTTATTTAGTTTGGTTTAGTCTTAATTTTTATTTTGACACATGTTTGACTTTTAATTTAAACTAATAATTTAAGTCGTAATAAAAATTACAATTTCAGTGAAAGTATTGTGTGAAAAAGTTTATTAAAACATCACAATGTTATAAACCCTGAGTATTTAGTAGTAGTATTTGTACAGTTGATTTGTTGATGTTTGTGTTGAACAGTGCTGTGTGCTGCAGTTGGACTCACTCACATCACAGATGTTTACTGCAACTGAGGGAGGAAACATCATTGTCAAATGTGAGGTTCAAGTAAAAGGAAACTGCAAAGTCTTTTGTAGAAATGACTGCAAAACAAAACAGAACAGACTGATTGAGACTTCAAGCTACATTAGCAGAACGGCAGATACAGACTATTGAGCACACAACATAACGAACTTCGCACCATCAGTGTGAGCATCAGAAATGTGAGACTGTCTGACATCGGGCGCTACAGCTGTGGTTGGGAGCAGTGGGATGGAATAATAAAAGCAAACTATGAGTACAAAAACGTTTTCATTCAAGTCCTCAGAGGTAAGTTTAATTAACACTTGAAGTGATTTCAATGTTCTGTTGTTTACTGATTCTGTACCGATTGTAGCACCAGTCAGAGCTCCTGTTCCTGTTCCTGTTCCTGCTGGTGTTGTTCCCTCTCTCCACACTCAGACCTCCTCCAGTCCTGAGCAGCAGGAGCTCAGCACCACTGCAGCCGCTGGTAAAACTCTGTCACTCTGAGGCACATGCAGCCCACATCATTCTGGATTTGACCACACATTTACAAGTGTAGAAATATTCTCCATATTCTGCTCCGCTCTGCCCCAGGTTTAAGCTCTTCCTCCCTGAGCTCCTCTGAGAGCTCCTCCAGTCCCTCTGAGCAGCAGCAGCACACTTCCTCTGTGTCCTCTGGTACTTGAAACCCTTTCCATATGATGATGCTTGTGATGATGTTTGAAAGGCGTGCACCTCCTTGTGCTGCAGTGATGTTTGTGTTGTCACAGGTGTACTGCTGTCTGTGTGTGGGGCTGCTGGGCTGAGCCTGCTCTTACTCACTGTGTTTATCCTTTACGCCAAAAAGAGACGCACTCACTCACAAGGTGAGTCATATTTAACAAACACACACACATCATTTTATTATTCACTCAAATCAAACTTTGTGTGTTTTGTTCAAATCCAACAGAAGCAGCCGAGGGCACAGAGCGAGCTCACACACAGGTGACTCTCATATGTTTGTCTTTTCTTACCCACATTTACTGTCAAATAACCAGATTCATCTAAACAGCTCATGTGCTTCTTTCAAACTTGTGTCTAATGATGCACACAAAATACAAGAGACACTTTAGTCTAAGAGAAAGTCTAGACCAAGAATGAACAGTGTCCCACAGCAGCTGGACCAACGTGACCATTGGTGTTTCTGTCAAATATAATCTACTGTAAAGACTCCTGCAGTTGTACTCAGGTGATTTAAACAGAGTCAGGACACACAGGACTCACCAAAAGTCTAATCTACTTTGTCTTATCTAAGTATGACTGATAATTACTGGTTATTTCTGGTTATTTTTAGATCTTACATGATCCAGTTTGAAGAATATAGTTTCTGTTCTTCATTTCAAACCAAGATCACAGATTATTGTCCAACTCTCTTCTGTTGTTCTTCATTGTGCAGGAGGAAGACTGTGAGGACTTCACGTACACTGAGGTCTATTTTAGGAGTCAACACGGCGCCCCCCAGTGTCAGACTGAGGCTGAGATCCAGACTAAAGAGACTTCTCTGTACTATAGTGTGGCTGAGTATACATAAACGTATGAAAAACATAAGTTTATACATCCTGAATAAATACAAAATTATTCACAACAAACAACACAACAGCACAAACAGTGACTCTACGACAGAGTCTCAGTCCAACAGCAGCTGCAGCCCGAGGTTCAACTCAAAGTACAAAAGATTAAACACAGTTGTCAAATAAAATGTTTGTTAATAAAGTGAGATAAACAAATATTTGTGTTTGTGCGTATGAAGACTTTGTAGAAAAATATTTTTCAATATATGATACTTGTCATATGTACATGTATGTATGTATATAAGTTCAATCTAAGGAAGATCTGTAAACTGGACAATATGTTTGGAAAAAGTTGAAGTAAAAAAGTAAAAAATTCAAGTCAGTATCATTTTTGTATATGTGAATAAAATTGTATTTGATTCAATTAAAAGGCTTTAAATATTCAAATTATGTCTAAAGAAGCAGTTTTTCCTGAATTAATCTTCTCAAAGTAATTTCCCATCTTTTGGTCAACTCTGTCATATTCACCACATACAAAGACGTATCTTTGTAAACACAGAAGTTTCCTCCAAACCCTCGTTGTGATTAAATTAATGACACTAGAGCAGAAATCCAGCCTCATTGTTTCAAACAGTGGAGTCCCTCAGGGTTGTGTTTTGTCTCTGCTGTTTTACATCTTGTGTACAGTTGACAGTTGTAGGTCTGCAAATGAAGGCAGCTTCTTTATAAAACTTTCAAATGATACTGTCCGACTTTTTCCTCTGCAGGAAGAAAACTCAGACCACAGCCAAGCTCTAACCTGCTCTTATTGAACGAAAGTCAAAATAACCATTTGGACTCAAATGTGGCTAAAACCAAAGAAATTGTTGTGGACTTCTGGAAAAAAAAGTTCACAGTCCAGTATTTTTATCCACGGGGAAACAGTTAAACTCTTAAAAGTACTTGATTTGTTTCCTCCCTCAGGTTTGATAAGAACTCTGAGCAAATGATCAAACGAGGACAGCAGCGGGTTAAATCATTTTAAAATCATTTTTATCATTCCTTTATCAAAAGTTTGTTGACTATTTCTTTTATTTGTTGGTTTCATGGGCTGTCTGTGAAAGAAAAGAACAAACCGGACTGTTCTGTGTGGTGCACACTGCCCCCTGCTGGATTTATCAACAAAAAGTGCATCTTCAGTTTAAGCAGCAAACACACTCAAGCTTCAATGTTCAGGGTTCACACTCTTTTTCACTCACAACATTTCAAAACTTTTCCAAGACTTTTTCATGACCTAGAGTGAATTTTCCATGACTTTACAGCACCTACATGTGTAGAATTGATCAGACTTTTAGGGCTAAATCTGAAATGTGAACTCTTTCCACTCACTTTATGGTTTGGGATTATAGTTTTTGAACATTCAAAATCCTGTCAGTGCATTTATTGTCGTCTCTTTTAAACAAAAGGCACAAACGTTCACAAATAATCAGAATAGTCTCATGAGAACTGAACAGAACGCTGGAGTTGTGTGAAAGAGATACTAACTTCCTTGACTTTTCCAAACCTTTAATTGAATTTACAATATTCTAGGCCTGGAAAATGACATTTTCAATTTCCAAGACATTTCCAGGATTTCCATGACCGTGGGAACCCTGAATGTTTTTTATAAACCTAATTCTGCTCAGATATCCTTTCTAGATTTTCCACTTTAAATGTGATATTTTAGGTCTACATTTAGTTTACAGTATTTCTTGTTTAT
>NW_026571153.1:3448475-3451363 GCF_026225935.1 Boleophthalmus pectinirostris | reverse complement strand
ATGGTGTCAAATACAGAGGTCAGGTCCAGTAGGACGAGGACGGACACAAGTCCTTTGTCAGCTGCAAGGAGGAGGACGCTGGTGATTTTTCTCACATTTATAATCAAATGTCACTAAAGGCAATTTATAAAAAAGTCTATTAAAACATCACAATAATGTCATTATACATTATAAACCCAAGTTATACCATATAGTATTTAGTAGTAGTATTTGTACAGTTGATTTGTCTAAACACTGCAGTGTTGATGTTTGTGTTGAACAGTGCTGTGTGCTGCAGACGGACTCACCACATCACAGACGTTTACTGTAACTGAAGGAGGAAACATCACAGTTCAAATGTCAGTTTCAAGTAAAAGGAAAGTGGAAGGTCTTTTGTAGAAACGACTGCAACACAAAAGAGGAACAGACTGATTCAGACTTCAAGAAACTTCGACCAGATTGGCAGATACAGACTACGAAGCACACAACATAACAAACTTCACACCATCAATGTGAGCATCACAAATGTGAGACTGTCTGACTCCGGGCGCTACAGCTGTGGTTTGGAGCAGCGGGTTGGAACCATAATAACAAACGATGAGTACAAAGACTTTTTTATTCAAGTCCTCAGAAGTAAGTTTAATTAACACTTAAAGTGTTAAAGTGTCAATGTTCTGTTGTTTACTGATTCTGTTCCGATTGTAGCACCAGTCAGAGCTCCTGTTCCTGTTCCTGTTCCTGTTCCTGCTGGTGTTGTTCCCTCTCTCCACACTCAGACCTCCTCCAGTCCTGAGCAGCAGGAGCTCAGCACCACTGCAGCCGCTGGTAAAACTCTGTCACTCTGAGGCACATGCAGCCCACATCATTCTGGATTTGACCACACATTTACAAGTGTAGAAATATTCTCCATATTCTGCTCCGCTCTGCCCCAGGTTTAAGCTCTTCCTCCCTGAGCTCCTCTGAGAGCTCCTCCAGTCCCTCTGAGCAGCAGCAGCACACTTCCTCTGTGTCCTCTGGTACTTGAAACACTTTCCATATGATGATGCTTGTGATGATGTTTGAAAGGCGTGCACCTCCTTGTGCTGCAGTGATGTTTGTGTTGTCACAGGTGTACTGCTGTCTGTGTGTGGGGCTGCTGGGCTGAGCCTGCTCTTACTCACTGTGTTTATCCTTTACGCCAAAAAGAGACGCACTCACTCACAAGGTGAGTCATATTTAACAAACACACACATCATTTTATTATTCACTCAAATCAAACTTTGTGTGTTTTGTTCAAATCCAACAGAAGCAGCCGAGGGCACAGAGCGAGCTCACACACAGGTGACTCTCATATGTTTGTCTTTTCTTACCCACATTTACTGTCAAATAACCAGATTCATCTAAACAGCTCATGTGCTTCTTTCAAACTTGTGTCTAATGATGCACACAAAATACAAGAGACATTTTAGAGCAGGTGATTTTACAGAGTCTGGATTGTTGATTGTTGTATTTTTTTTACTGTTATATTCTGTTGTCCTTAAAAAAAACAGAGTCAGGACACACAGGACTCACCAAAAGTCTAATCTACTTTGTCTTATCTAAGTATGACTGGTTATTTCTGGTTATTACTGGTTATTTTTAGATCTTACATGATCCAGTTTGAAGAATATAGTTTCTGTTCTTCATTTCAAACCAAGATCACAGATTATTGTCCAACTCTCTTCTGTTGTTCTTCATTGTGCAGGAGGAAGACTGTGTGGACGTCACATACTCTGAGGTCTATTTTTGGAGACGACGCAGCGCCCCCCAGTGTCAGACTGAGGCAGTGATCTACACAGCACCTCGGGTGCAGACTGAAGAACTTCTGTGTACTCTAATGAGGGTTTTTTAAAAGAGAATTGATTGTATTAAAGAACACATTCACAAATCTGAAACATCAATTTATACTTCACAAATACACAATGATTTACAACCAAAACAAACACAAGTAAAAAAAAAAAGTTCAAGTGTTTTTTTGTGAATAAAGTGAGCTAAAATATACATTTGTGCCGTGTGTGTGTGTGTGTGCGTGTGTGCGTGTGTGTGTGTGTGTGTGTGTGTGTGTGCGTGTGTGTGTGTGTCTTTGTACATCAGTGATTCTTGAGTCGGGACAAAACAGGCCCTTTCAAAAAAACTTTCACTGTATAATTTTAGTTTTTTATATAATTGTATTTCATTAAATGGCTTTAAATATAAAAATTTTGCCTAAAATAAACTAAATATATGAATCATCTCAAAGTAGTCTCACATCTTTTCTTTTTGTAAACTCAGACATTGTCAAATTAAATCAGACTGATCTTATTTTGAACTCATAGCTCCATCACACATGAACATAACAGGGCTTAACGCTCAATTCAGATTTTTTATTTTTTTTGTGAAATCCGATGTTTTTCGAGGTTGTTCACATTTCCAGTTAAATGTGACTTGTGTGTGACTCCAGTGTGAACATTAAACGGCCCGAAAATGTCCCGCATGTGACACTGGAGACACGACGACGTCAACCGCAGCGAGCGTCTCTGTGTTTACAGAAGTTGTCCAAACATGGACGCAGCATCGAGCACCTGGAGATTTTAAAGTTCCTCTCGTACCGGAGCCAGAACATGAACGACTTACTTGTTTTAAGGAGGAGATTGAGAAGGAGAAGGACGAGGTTTTTGGTCGTGGTGTTTTTGAGCGGTTCAGTCCGTTGAAAAGAACGTGTGGATGTGGAGACGGAGACTGGGACTGACTGAGACCAGGACTAAGGCCAGGACCAGACAGGACCAGACCGTGATTGAGACCGGGACTGAGACTGGGACTGAGACCAGGACTGAGACCAGAAACAGGACCAGGACGGAGACTAGGACAGAGACCAGGACTGAGACCAGGACTAAGGCCAGGACCAGACAGGA
>NW_026571153.1:3418475-3443475 GCF_026225935.1 Boleophthalmus pectinirostris | reverse complement strand
ACTGAGACCGGGACCAGACCGGGACTGAGACCAGGACCAGACCGGGACTGAGACCGGGAACAGGACCAGGACTGAGACCAGGACCAGGACTGAACCAGGATTAAACCAGGACTAAACCCTTTTTCAGTCCTGGTTCAGTCCTGATTTAGTCCTGGTTTAGTCCTGGTTCCTGGTTAGTCCTGGTTTAGTCCTGGTTCAGTCCTGGTTCAGTCCTGGTTCAGTCCTGGTTCAGTCCTGGTTTAGTCCTGGTTCAGTCCTGGTTCAGTCCTTTAGTCCTGGTTTAGTCCTGGTTCAGTTCCTGGTTTAGTCCTGGTTTAGTCCTGGTTCAGTCCTGGTTCAGTCCTGGTTCAGTCCTGGTTCAGTCCGGCATCACAGTTAAGTCTAACTCACGTAAACGAGAAACAACCATTATCCTTTTTTTCCATTATTCATTTAAACACAAAATCGAAAACAGAAAAGTCAGTTCCAGTTAGAATTATTCGGGTCTTTCTGAATCCCGACAGGATGGTTTCGGTGTCACTGAAGTCCAGACTTTGTCCATCCATCCAGTGACTTCAGGAAAGTTTCATGGTGCATCCTCCCGGTGTCACAAGTTTCTCTCTCACTCCAAACTTTCTTTCTGCTGCTCGATTATCGTTTTCAGCTGCAGATTTCACGACTTGCAGTTTGTAATCTGCAGAATCTGATTTTCTTTTTGTGTGCGACTTATTGTCCGAAAAATACGGTAGCCACTGTAAGTTTTGGACTCAACCTTGGACTTGGACAGTAAAAAAGATCTCGTTACGCCTGATTTAGATGTACCTCTTTACAGGTGTATATTTCTGTCTGTGTATATTATATCATTTTATTGTAACTCACATTAGGTCGCCGTCATTTTCACTGGCTCCTGTTGAGCCCTGTCGCCTTGGTGATGACCTCTGTGCTGGTGCTCAGGGGCTGCAGGAAGAACGAAGAGCAAACCGGTGAGTCCGGCGAAAGGTCCGGTGTAGAGCAGTGTTCGTCTTGTCGTCCATAACATTTTGGCTACGTTCAGACTGCAGGGCTTAACGCTCAATTTGGATTTTTTTGTGAAATCGTTGTGAGGTTGTTCACATTTCCAGTTAAATACGACTTGTGTGTGATCTCTAGTGTGAACATTAAATGCCCCCCCCTTAAAGATGATGTCTTCGGGCTGGGGCGGGAAGGACGGTGTCGAGATCTGACACAGCCAGTGTTGAGACAGGCCGTATCTCAAAGAGGGCTTCTGGGTAATTGAAGGAGTGGTTGAGATAATCTGTGGTTGGCTGGAGAAGAGGTTGAGGCGTGTTCCAGCTCCTGAATCTTAGGCGACGTTCAGACTGCAGGGCTTAACGCTCAATTTGGATGTTTTTGTGAAATCCAATGTTTTTGGGAGGTCGTTCACATTTCCAGTTAAATGTGACTTGTATGTGACTCCAGTGTGAACATTAAACGGCTCAAAAGTGTCCCACATGTGACACTGGAGACACGACGACGTCAACCGCAGCGAGCGTCTCTGTGTTTACAGAAGTTGTCCAAACATGGACGCAGCATCGAGCACCTGGAGATTTTAAAGTTCCTCTCGTACCGGAGCCAGAACATGAACAACTTACTTGTTTTAAGGAGGAGATTGAGAAGGAGAAGGACGAGGTTTTTGGTCGTGGTGTTTTTGTGGCAGCGACGTCCGTTGAAAGGAACGTGTGGATGTGGAGACGGAGCCAAGAGTGGTGAGTGGTGATGTGCTTCACTTCAGTCACACAGAGTTCATTAACAATTTTCTCCCTACTTCAGCGCAGAAAAAGTGACATTTTGTGTCTTGTTGATAACGTGTAGGTGGATGAATGCACTTTGGCCGTTCACACTGAAGTCACATGTCAAAAGATCAGATATGTATCAGTTTCAGGAGCACATATCCAAGTGTCCTGGGTCACATTTGAAAAAATCGGATCTGTGTCGTTCAGACTGTCATTAAAAGATCAGATACAGGACACACAGGGGCTAAAAAATCAGATTTGGGTCACTTCAGGCTGCAGTCTGAACGTAGCCTTAGTTAATCGCATTAACTCCACTTAACTAAAACTATTATGAAATATTTTAGTTGTCGAAATTAACAACAAAAAAATGTATTGTATGTTTTCTGTGTTACCGTGGCTCTGATTGTAAATAAATGCATAAATGAATGAATATTGTGACATATGGGTCTGATTCTGATGAAGTTCTTTTGTGTTCAACAGATGAGAATCCCATAGTGGAGTCAAGACACTCCAGAACAGACGTGAGCTCCACACACATTTGTACTTTTGAGTCTAAAAATCCTGACTTTTGTTTCCTTAGTTTCAGACTGAATTGTACGAGAACATGAGCGAAGTGAGTGAGTCTGCAGACTTCACTTACCAGAGCCTCTGTGTGGAAACCATGGACCCAAACCAAGTCTACAGCACCGTCTGACTGTGGACTCACACTGCCCCCTGGTGGAGCTCAGGGTTACTTCAGCAGGAGTTAGAGAAAAACTCCTGTAGTCTACTTATTCTGGCAATAACTGAGTGCCGAACAGGCTTGATTTTTGTACCACAATGTAGAAAGCATTTAACGTGACAAGTTTATTTGGTCGAATACGTTTCACAGCTCATCTGTTTGAAGACAAAAACTGGTCCATCCAAAGGACAAAACACAGAGCCAGAAACAAAGTAATGTGGTTTACTCCATACAGTGCAGTGAAGACTAAACTAAACTACCACTTCACAAGAGGATGTACCAACACAGACGAGGGAGCAACACAGGACCACAGTCTGATGTACATCTCCACCTAAAAGGACCTCAGTCTGCCGTACGTCCCCACCTAAAAGCCTCAGGCCACTCTTTTGAGGACAGTGAGGTACAGATCTGAGCCAGAGAAAAGAAAAAGTTTGAGAGGAGAGGTAAATAGGCTATTTTTGTTAAGAAAGACAATCCATTTTTGAAACAGAAACGGACTCAGACACCAAACCTAAAACAAAAACAAGCAAAGAAAACAATAGGAGGAGCCTGGTCAGTCAGTGTATCATTCGTTCATTCGTTTTTCAAAATAAAACCAAAAATAATAAAATGAAAAAACAACAATTTTCTTCATTATGTGTCTCCAAAACCAAAATGAAAAAAGGGATCACAATTTGTTTTTTCAATTTTCCATTTTGTGTTTAAATGAATCATGTTTCTGTGACTTAAATTGCGACACTGGACAGAACCAGGACTGAATCAGGATTAAAACAGGTCCTGGAACAGACCGGGACCAGACCAGGACTGAAAATGGTTTAGTCCAGTTTTAGTCCTGGTTCAGTCCGGCATCGCAGTTTAAGTCACAGAAATGGGAAAGAGTTGTTATCTGTTTTTTCCATTCTTCATTTAAACACAAAATCGAAAACTGAAAAATTTAATCTATTTGTTTTTTTATTTTGGTTTTGAAGACAAATAATGAAGAAAATTGTTGTTTTTTCATTTTCTTAATTTTGATTTTATATTGAAAAATGAATGAACGACTGACACACAGATTCAGGTCAGGCCCAGAGGTGTGAAAGCTCCATTCTGGCCCTGAATGATTCTGCTAATATGACCGAAACAGAAACTGTAAATAAGTGTGTGTGTTAGTTTCAGAGTAGTTTCAGTGTAGTTAGCTCCTCCCTTCTGGCAGATATAAGGAAGTGTCCACCAGCGTCTGACCAGAACTGAAGAAGCAGCTTGGATAAACTGAGAAACATATTCGACCAAATAAACTTTTGTCCAGTTGACAAATTTCTCCTTTTGCCGTGGATTCTACCTGAACGACTGAGAGATTTTACACACACAAATGAACAGTGTTTAGCAGAAAGCGTTTGGGATTGTGTCTCTTTAGTTTCTCTGTTTCATTATTGCACTAATACTAATCGACCAAGTTACAGTTTTTGAATAGTTATGAGATTATGTTTGAATCATTCAAATAAAACCAAATAAAGAAAAATATCAATGAAAAATGCACTCACCAGGCTTTGTCATTTTTCAGGCTTAAATTTCTGCTGTATTAGAGATTATTTGGATGTTTTGGTTACAAACTGTGGTTTGACAAATACATTTAAAAAAAAAAAAAAATTCCAAAATTTGAAAATGTTTTCAATGTACAGTCGCTGTCCTATACATGCATCAAGAATTTTGGTCATCGAGCAATTCATACTGGGAAGGATTTTTCGAAAAAGTGAGCATCAAACCTCCATGTTTGTTTTCCCAGTGGGATGTGTCTATTGTCAAAGTCGATCTTTTCAAGTCTTTTGAACCATATCACTTTTGTTTCTGTTTCTGATATTGTCATATTTTAGTTTTGAGATTCAGACATTGTAATTGTGTGGTTCTTGGATCCTAACAGCGGAAAACGGCTCGAGAAATGGGCTTCGGAAGTTTGCGAACTCCATAAATGCAAAAGTGAATCAGATGTGTGTGACTCAAACCTCTGTTCAAACTGTTTCTCTTCCCAACGGAACTGAAAAATAGTGAAAGGTGAAGGCGATGGGCAGGATTGATCCACAGGAAGGAACAAAAAGGAAAACTTTGACTGCCTAAATCATCCCGAGTTTACAGAGAACATTTTGTGTGTGGAGCATCAAAACAAAATCCTGTTTGTTAAGTGAGAGGAGCAGAAGACAAACAGACTGAGCTGCACTTTCTTGTTCTTGTGGTTTTACAGAAACATCACGTCTTGGTCTCTTTGCGGTGGAAGGTGTTTCTTGGTGAACAGTTGGTGCCTTTCGCTTTGGTGTTGACTTTTTAAATTTGTAACCAATGTTGAGCGATTGAGGTTCTCTACCATGACTACAGAAACATGATTTGTTCTGCAAATACAGAAGTCTTTAAAACCGGAGTTTCTGTTTCTCAGGATTCAACTGATATCAGCTTTAATTAGCAGGATCTGGGAGACTATTAACAATTAGTAACAATTACTATTATGTAATTATTGAACAGTAATTTCTTCTTTTTGCTGCTCTACTTGCTCTATCTTTATCGTTCTTATTCGTCTGTTCGCTGTTTCCGTTTCGTGCTCTTTTTGATGTTCTCCGTGTTCTAAATTTTCTTCCTGTTTCCCTCTCAGGTTTTATTGCACGATCGATTCTACCTCCTATTTTATGTTGCATTTGTGTTCTGTTCATTTTGTCCTTTGGTTTCACTTATAATCTGTATATATATATATATATATATATATATATGTGTGTGTGTATATGTGTGTGTGTACTGATGTTGTGCTTCCTCATGGCTCTTTCGGTTTTCTGCGACGCCCTGATGCGTGGCACTGTGACTGCTGCGGGTTCGTTGCTGTTGTTTTATTCTTGACTTATATCTGCTTGTTCTTCATATAAGGTGCATCAAATGAACTGTGGTGCTTTGACGACCCTCTGTGGTTTAGATGTTTGTGAATAAAAAAGGCCTGACGTGTGCAGAGTTCACCGAGGTGGGCTGTGGTTGGTATAAACATAGACTCAAGATGCTCGCATGTTCCTGTGTGATGGACAGACCGGATGAAGATGACTCTGCTTCTGATTCCACTGCTCTGTAAGTTTAAAGTTTAATCTCTTTTATAGTTATACGGTTACATATTTTTGAATTGTTTAAAAATAGTAAATAATGAAAACTAAAACTATGACCAAAAGAACAGAAGGGACGAGTGGAGACACAAAACAATTACATTTGTTTTAATTTAACTTTAAACTTTACTTTATTAAGTCTAAGCCTCACATAAAAAAAAATCAAGTGTACATGTGTTTATTTATAACATCAGATGTCGAGGGAATCTGCACATGGAAATTAGAGCGAGTTTTTAATGTGACATATTTACATTTGTCTAAATATTCGTTCATAAGCGTCGATCCCTCTTTTCTTAAATAAAACTGTAACATTTTCTATCTTGACGCCCAATCACACCTTCATTAAACTCACTTTGAGGGAGTTAAGGACATTTTTGTAAACCTGAAATGTATTTGGCTATAAAAACAAAAAATCTGGATTCATATTTTTTCAATTTTGTTTTGCATTTCATAATTCAAGAATAACAAAAAGTTTAATTTCTTTTTTATACTTAATGCATGGTTCATTTTAAGAGCCTGATTTATGTTATATATATATATATATATATATATATATATATATATATATATATATATATATATATATATATATATATATATATATATATATATATATATATAATCTTTAATTTTGTTATTGCTGTAATTTTTCAAATGTATTACTCATTTTTTGGCACTGGCATATTTAACAAAAAATGTATGTTGGTATTAAAGCACATTTTTGTACACCTGAAATTCATTTGGCAGTGAAAAAATCTGAGGACTAATATTGTTTTATTTTACTGAAGATCCATATTTTAAAATTTATATTTTCAAATATTTTCAACCCCCAAATGCCCCATTCAATCAATGAATTTCAAACACAAAAAACACTAAAAGTGAACTATCTTCCATATGCTGGATGCAAACTGCATTTATTTATTTATTTATTTCATTTTAAGACCCTGATGAATGTAAAAGTTTATCTGCTGTAATTTTGCAAATGCAGTGATTCATATTTTAAATTTTTCTGACCCTTTAATTGACAATGTTTTGTCACGAAGTCGCTGCATTTCATAGTTCAAATATAACAAAAAGTGGATTATTTTCATTGTAATTAATACATCCTGGATTTTTTTTACTGTTTATTAAACCCTGTTTTATGTGAATAAGTGTAAATAAATCATTGTTGCAGTTAATCTTAGTTTTGTTGTCAGAGTTGAATAAAGACGCTGTGGGAGCTGTGTACAAAATGTGTCCAGTTTCAGCTCCGTGTGTTGGACACATTATACCTGAGTTTAAAGACACAACAAATGGAACAGTGCAGATTTAACAAATGTTAAGTTTAATGTGTGAGAAGGACGTCAGTAGATTAGATTAAATTATAATCAGAGTGCAGAGTGTGGGGGAAGATCACAGAGACTCGTTCACTCGTCTGCGGCTCTGAACACGTCTGTGTCCTGCAACATGAACCCAGAGAACCGAGCTCTGCTTTTCACAAGACACAAGACAAGACTCACTCCACTTTATTTAGTTTTGGTTTAGTCTTAATTTTTATTTTGACAGTTTGACTTATGATTAAAACTAATAATTTAAGTAGTAATAAAAAAATACAGTTTCACTGAAAGTATTGTGTGAAAAAGTTTATTAAAACATCACAATGTTATAAACCCTAATTATCAAATATAAAGGTAAATACAAAAGCATTTTGTAGTAGTATTTGTACAGTTGATTTGTCTAAACACTGCAGTGTTGATGTTTGTGTTGAACAGTGCTGTGTGCTGCAGACGGACTCACCACATCACAGACGTTTACTGCAACTGAAGGAGGATACCTCACCATCAAATGTCAGTTTCATGTAAAAGGAAACTGGAACGTCTTTTGTAGAAACGACTGTAACACAGAAGAGAACAGACTGATTGAGACTTCAGGTTACGTCCACAAGAACGACAGATACAGAATACAGAGCACAAAACATAACAAACTTCACACCATCAGTGTGAGCATCAGAAATGTGAGACTGTCTGACTCCGGGCGCTACAGCTGTGGTTTGGAGGAGTGGGTTGGAATAATAAAAGCAAACTATGAGTACAAAAACATTTTCATTCAAGTCCTCAGAGGTAAGTTTAATTAACACTTGAAGTGATTTCAATGTTCTGTTGTTTACTGATTCTGTACCGATTGTAGCACCGTCCACACCTCCTGTTCCTGCTGGTGTTGTTCCCTCTCTCCACACTCAGACCTCCTCCAGTCCTGAGCAGCAGGAGCTCAGCACCACTGCAGCCGCTGGTAAAACTCTGTCACTCTGAGGCACATGCAGCCCACATCATTCTGGATTTGACCACACATTTACAAGTGTAGAAATATTCTCCATATTCTGCTCCGCTCTGCCCCAGGTTTAAGCTCTTCCTCCCTGAGCTCCTCTGAGAGCTCCTCCAGTCCCTCTGAGCAGCAGCAGCACACTTCCTCTGTGTCCTCTGGTACTTGAAACACTTTCCATATGATGATGCTTGTGATGATGTTTGAAAGGCGTGCACCTCCTTGTGCTGCAGTGATGTTTGTGTTGTCACAGGTGTACTGCTGTCTGTGTGTGGGGCTGCTGGGCTGAGCCTGCTCTTACTCACTGTGTTTATCCTTTACGCCAAAAAGAGACGCACTCACTCACAAGGTGAGTCATATTTAACAAACACACACATCATTTTATTATTCACTCAAATCAAACTTTGTGTGTTTTGTTCAAATCCAACAGAAGCAGCCGAGGGCACAGAGCGAGCTCACACACAGGTGACTCTCATATGTTTGTCTTTTCTTACCCACATTTACTGTCAAATAACCAGATTCATCTAAACAGCTCATGTGCTTCTTTCAAACTTGTGTCTAATGATGCACACAAAATACAAGAGACACTTTAGTCTAAGAGAAAGTCTAGACCAAGAATGAACAGTGTCCCACAGCAGCTGGACCAACGTGACCATTGGTGTTTCTGTCAAATATAATCTACTGTAAAGACTCCTGCAGTTGTACTCAGGTGATTTAAACAGAGTCAGGACACACAGGACTCACCAAAAGTCTAATCTACTTTGTCTTATCTAAGCCTGACTGGTTATTACTGGTTATTTTTAGATCTTACATGATCCAGTTTGAAGAATATAGTTTCTGTTCTTCATTTCAAACCAAGATCACAGATTATTGTGTATTATTATTACCTCGTTTGTTGTTCTTCATTGTGCAGGTGGAAGACTGTGAGGACGTCTCATACTCTGAGGTCCGTTTTAAGAGTCGACGCAGCGCCTCCCAGTGTCAGACTGAGGCAGTGATCTACACAGCACTTCGGGTGCAGACTGAAGAAGCTTCTCTTTCTCTCTCTCTGAGTCTTTCTAAGAAAGAAAATTTATTGTATTAAAGAATCAACTAAAACAAACACAAGTAAAAAAAAAAAGGTTCAAGTGCTTTTTGTTAATAAAGTGAGCTTTTTGTAAACTCAGACATTGTCAAATTAAATCAGACTGTAATATTATTTAAGAAATATGAGAGATGTTCACTACTGTGTCACCAAAAACCAAGGAGGAATTTACAAACCTGGTGCAAAGCTGGAGTGAAGCAGTTTGAGTGATTTTCTCTACATCACAAAATCTATTTTCCACGCAGTGATGACAAAACTTGTTAGTGGAGAAAAAAAGGGAAGTGAAAGTCTGGAGAGAGGAGAGGAGCGCTGTGTGATTTTAATAGCACTGGACAGATATTTGTGGAAGTAGCTACGGTTCAACTAAGAATAAGTCACTTCAAACGTCCACAGTGAAAGTACTTCTGGTTTTACTCGTGTCTCTTGGTGAATACTTTCATTATTTTTTACTAATGTGAATTATTATTTCATGGATTTTTTGTTTATGGGGAAGTGAAGTGCTTTAAAGTTAAAGTGGTTGTTAGTGTTTTTTTTTCTCTCTTCCTTTTGTGTTTTTCTGTGTTTTGTGCCTGAAAACTGAAGACAGAATGAATCTTTACTGGAGAACTTGCTGTTGTTTTATTCTTGACTTATATCCGCTTGTTCTTCATATAAGGTGCATCAAATGAACTGTGGTGCTTTGACGACCCTCTGTGGTTTAGATGTTTGTGAACAAAACAGGCCTGACGTGTGCAGAGTTCACCGAGGTGGGCTGTGGTTGGTATAAACATAGACTCAAGATGCTCGCATGTTCCTGTGTGATGGACAGACCGGATGAAGATGACTCTGCTTCTGATTCCACTGCTCTGTAAGTTTAAAGTTTAATCTCTTTTATAGTTATACGGTTACATATTTCTGAATCGTTTAAAAATAGTAAATAATGAAAACTAAAACTATGACCAAAAGAACAGAAGGGACGAGTGGAGACACAAAACAATCACATTTCTTTTAATTTAACTTTAAACTTTACTTTATTAAGTCTAAGCCTCACATAAAAAAAACACCAAAACAAATGGAGTGTAAATGTGTTTATTGTTTGTAAGATCAGATGTCGAGGGAATCTGCAGATGGAAATTAGGCCGAGTTTATAATGTGAAATATTTACATTTGTCTAAATATTTGTTCATACGCATCGATCCCCCTTTTCTTAAATAAAACTGTAACATTTTCTATCTTGACCCCCAATCACACCTTCATTAAACTCACACTGTGGGAGTTAAGGACATTTTTGTAAACCTGAAATTCATTTGGCTATTAAAAAAAATCATATTTTTTCAATTTTGTTTTGCATTTCATACTTCAAGAATGACAAAAAGTTAAATCTCTTTTTTTTTTTATACTTAATGCATGGTTCATTCTAAGAGCCTGATTTATGTAAAAAAAAATATCAGCTGTAGTTTTTCAAATGCACTTTTTTGGCACATTTTTGGCATATTTAACAAAAAATGTACACTGAGGGTATTAAAGCACATTTCTGTACACCTGAAATTCATTTGGCTATGAAAAAATCAGAGGACTAATTTTTTTTATTTGTTCAACCAAGATATTAACTTAAAATCCATCTTCAAATGTGTATTTTCAAATATTTTCAACCCCTAAATGCCTGATTCCGTCAGTGAATTTTATACACAAAAAGTGAACTGTCTTACATATGCTGGATGCAAACTCATTTCTTCACATTTAAAATTTAAAAATTTTCAAACAAATTTTTTCAGTTTAAGACTCTGATGTACGTGTCACCAAGTGGTTTGGATCTAACTTTTGACTACTCACACAATTCTTTCTGGCATAAAAAAAGGGCAATGCGGTGTAAAAAGTTACATATCTTTATTTAATATTCTAGACCAGGAGTGTCAAACTCATTTTGTTCCGGGGGCCGTATCCAACTGACTTTGATCCTAAAGGCCGGATCAGAAAACTCATGTCATATAAACCCCAAAAATAACAATAAGTTCAAATATTTTTGCAGGGAAACGCAAATCTATTACAGAAATCTTTTTTAATTGATGAACTCTTTCTTTTACAGAATATCACAATATTATGAACAACCTGAAACTTTAAGAAAAACGCAATTTCAACACAAAGTTTTAACATGAACTTGTATGCAAATAGGAATAAGTCAATTTTTTTGTTGTAAAATCCTGCACTCGGCTCCACTTTTCTCATGTTGGACATTTTTCTGATGAGGGTGTCACGGTCAACAGTCAAAACGATCGTCCTTTAAGAGCGTTTGGAAAGAGACAAGTCTTCATTTGTGCTGCTCTGGTGGGAGGGGCCACGTACAGAGACGCTGGAGACGCTGCTGTGATAAACACCACAGAAAATTAACAAGATTTTAACAGAAAATATAATAAAAATATTTTAGTAGAAAAACAGCCAAGGGCCAGATTAAAGGTCTTGGAGGGCCGGATCTGGCCCCTGGGCCGTATGTTTGACACCTGTGGTCTAGACTTTTAAAAATTATTTCATTTTCCTTAAGGCACAAAACGAACTACTAACAAATCAGCCCTTGTAAATGTCAGACTCGATAACACTAATGATAATCACTGTTGTGACTATTGTTGTCATTATAGCTGTTGGTAATATTATTATTGTTATACTCACTATTACTATTTATTAATTTTATGTATTATTATTATTTGTTATTAATCTTTTTTTTTTTAATCATTATTATCATTATTATTTTTTTTTTCTTTTGCTAATTTATATAACTAATATGACTTCTAGACATCCATATAATATCTTTTTGAATAATAATGATAATAATAATAAAGAATAATAATAATAATAATAATAATAATTTTATTATTATTATTATTATTGTTATTATTATTATTTATTTTTTTTTTTTTTTCTTTCTTTTGGAATTGCCTGCTGTCTTGTTGTTGTTTTTGTGTTATGTTTATGTATGTTCAAACATTTATAAAAGCCAATAAAAAGAATTGAATAATAATGGTAAATGTCGGACTCAACTAAACACAGCAAATTAAAGTTTGTAATCTCAAACCAAACATTAATGTAAAACAAACCAAACTATTTAAACTCTACATTTACAGTAATTTGAAGTGTTAGTGCTGTGTGAACATGAACAAAGTGTGCGTGTGAGTATTAGAGGAGTAGGCTTTAAGTTAAAGTGCGCAGAGTTCCTGACGGTGAAAGTGCACTGTGCTGAGGCGGCCGATCTGGGCTAAAGTGACTCGTGCCAACCCTGAGGCATCGCTTGCACCGCGCTGAGAACACGTCATATGTTACACTTCCTCTCTCAGACCTCAGCTTCTCTCCTACAACCTGCATCTGATAAAGAAACAACACAAAGATTAAGAATAAAACACCACAACACCACACACAACAAAAAAAGACATTTACCAGCATTTATTTAATCCCTGCAGTGTTGATGTTTGTGTTGAACAGTGCTGTGTGCTGCAGTCGGACTCGCCACACCACAGACGTTTACTGGAACTGAAGGAAGAGACATCACCTTCAAATGTCAGTTTAAAGTTAAAGGAAAGTGGAAGGTCTTTTGTAGAAACGACTGCAACACAAAAGAAAACAGACTGATTGAGACTTCAGGCCACATCCACCAGAACGACAGATACAGAATACGTAGCAGAAAACGCTCCAGTCCTCAAATCATCAGTGTGAGGATCAGAAATGTGAGACTGTCTGACACCGGGCGCTACATCTGTGGTTTGGAGGACTGGGTTGGAACAATAAAAGCAAACTATGAGTACAAAAATGTTTTCATTCAAGTCCTCAGAGGTAAGTTTAATTGACACATAAATTGTATTACATTTCAGTGCACTGTTGTTTACTGATTCTGTACCAACACCAGCAACACCTCCTGTTCCTGCTCCTGCTCCTGTTCCTGCTGGTGTTGTTCCCTCTCTCCACACTCAGACCTCCTCCAGTCCTGAGCAGCAGGAGCTCAGCACCACTGCAGCCGCTGGTAAAACTCTGTCACTCTGAGGCACATGCAGCCCACATCATTCTGGATTTGACCACACATTTACAAGTGTAGAAATATTCTCCATATTCTGCTCCGCTCTGCCCCAGGTTTAAGCTCTTCCTCCCTGAGCTCCTCTGAGAGCTCCTCCAGTCCCTCTGAGCAGCAGCAGCACACTTCCTCTGTGTCCTCTGGTACTTGAAACACTTTCCATATGCTGATGCTTGTGATGATGTTTGAAAGGCGTGCACCTCCTTGTGCTGCAGTGATGTTTGTGTTGTCACAGGTGTACTGCTGTCTGTGTGTGGGGCTGCTGGGCTGAGCCTGCTCTTACTCACTGTGTTTATCCTTTACGCCAAAAAGAGACGCACTCACTCACAAGGTGAGTCATATTTAACAAACACACACATCATTTTTATTATTCACTCAAATCAAACTTTGTGTGTTTTGTTCAAATCCAACAGAAGCAGCCGAGGGCACAGAGCGAGCTCACACACAGGTGACTCTCATATGTTTGTCTTTTCTTACCCACATTTACTGTCAAATAACCAGATTCATCTAAACAGCTCATGTGCTTCTTTCAAACTTGTGTCTAATGATGCAAACAAAATACAAGAGACACTTTAGTCTAAGAGAAAGTCTAGACCAAGAATGAACAGTGTCCCACAGCAGCTGGACCAACGTGACCATTGGTGTTTCTGTCAAATATAATCTACTGTAAAGACTCCTGCAGTTGTACTCAGGTGATTTAAACAGAGTCAGGACACACAGGACTCACCAAAAGTCTAATCTACTTTGTCTTATCTAAGTATGACTGATTATTTCTGGTTATTCTGGTTATTTTTAGATCTTAGATGATCCAGTTTGAAGAATATAGTTTCTGTTCTTCATTTCAAACCAAGATCACAGATTATTGTCCAACTCTCTTCTGTTGTTCTTCTTTTTGCAGATGGAAGCCTGTGTGGACGTCACATACGCTGAGGTCCGTTTTAGGAGTCAACGTAGCGCCCCCCGGTGTCAGACTGAGGCAGTGATCGCTCAGGTGCCTCAGGTCGAGACTGAAGAAGCTTCTCTGTACGCTAATGTTTTTAAAAAGTATTGACTGTATTCAAGAATATATTCACAAATCAGAAACATCAGTTTATACATCGCAAATACACAATCATTCACAACCAAAACAAACACAAGTAAAAATATCAGTGATTCTTGAGGAACACATTTATTTATATATTCTAGGAACGGTAAAGAACTCGAGCTGGATGAGATGTGTTCCTCATCGTTCATGGTGGTTGGTTTCTCTGTGACTGATGGTGGCCTTGTTTCTGAGTCGGTGTCCGTAGCCAGTGCGGTCGATGATTTGTCTGAGGGGGTTCAGATGCAGAACATCAGTGGGGACAGTGTGTTTTCTTGGTATATGCCACATTTGATGGGCAGTTGTTCAAGTGGTTTATTGTTTTTACGGTGAAGTCCCTTAGGCTACGTTCAGAGCAGAACACAGAGCAGCTCATGTACGAGAACTTTCAACACTGGCAGCATTTTCTAAACCTTTAAAACATCGGTTGTTCAATGGACAAATATGTCGCCATGTTTAACCAGTTTACATTTTATTTTATTTTGAGGGGTTGTTGGTTTAACTCTTGGTTTAATTCTTAAACTCTTGACTTTGAACTTCAAATGAACTGTTTGAAATGAACTGTATGTATAGTGAGTGTGGTGTTGTGTACTTTTGTGTGATTGTCGCTGTACTTTTCTTTATCCTGTAGACCAGGCATGTCCAAACTATGACCCGGGGGCCAAATGCGGCCCTCAGACAAATTTTTCTTGGCCCTCAGGCTTCCAGGTGAATTGGCCCAAATTACCTTGCATCAATTAAAATTTTACTTTTTACTGCAAGTTTTTTCAAAATCTACCTTGATAAAGCAAATATTTAATATTTCGTGTGTGGTTTTAAGGATCTTAGCATGAATAAAGACTCACTTTAACGTGTTTAAACATGCACATATTTCAGTTCTTCACTGTATTGCGCTCCAGTCTATGGCCCTCGATCAGCCCTCTGCTTTGTCTGTGTTTAGAAATGTGGCCCTTGATGAAAAAAGTTTGGACACCCCTGCAGTAGATGATTTTACATCAACTTGCCGACGGACTGAAGATGGAAATGAGCCACGTTGGCTATAATATTTACATATTTACATTACATTAGAACAAACTATATGTCTCTCATTTCATCTTTGGACTTTGTGGATTTTGGCAAATTATGAAAAACCACTCAAAATCCTAAATTGATCTTAAATTGACTAAATTGATATATCTTATAAAGTTATGAAGACAGAAATATAAAATTGGCACCAAAAGATGCACAACAGCAACATTTATATTCAACTTTCTTTCTTTTTTTCATCAAGTTATCTGAGAAAAACTGATTTTTCTTATGGACGCCGTTAGGATGGAACTTAAGAGACTTGGTGGACCCAGTAGATTTTATTCAATTGAGCAAATCTGCCACATATTTTTTTTAAATTGTATTGGTATTGTCACATTTTAAAATTGGGTAAAAGTTTTAAAGTTGAATTTCTGACATTGTGGCGCTTGTCTAATGCGACCGTGATACTCTTAATAAACAATTACAAAAAGACCATTGTTCTTGTCAGCGTTCCACTTCCTCTCTTGTTTTCTTCTCCGGCCTTTTTCTTGATAAAAATGAACACGTCAGACTAAGAGGAAACCACAAGAAAGTGCCAAGAGAAGTACTTCTTGAGCAAGAGTACAGATCAGATGTGTTACTTTATGGTTAAAAATATTTGCTGATACTTCCTGGTTTAAAACAGAAATTCACGATGAGACCAGCTCCATGTTTAATTCTGCTGCTTGGTGAGTCTTCTCCTTTTGTAAATACACTTGTTACGACCCAGCTCGTTTGGGGTGAGGGAAGTAACAAAAATAAAACCAAGATGTAAAATGGAATAAATTAAGTAATGTTTAATTAACAGGAATGTAAAGGTAAATTAACAAAACACTAAAAATATACAGAAAACAACCTAAACTAAGAAACAGAACAACAGAATAAACAGAGTTTTGTGCCATAAAAGGGGTCACGCAGGTTTACACAAAACGAGTGGTAAAACTTAGGGACACACACTAAACTAAAACACAAGTTCCCCAAATTAAACCACATAAACCCACAAACAGAATCGAGTGACCAAATCAAAAAAGGCACAAAACTAAAACTACACACACACACACACAAAACAATATGGCAGACTGGCCACCAAGGCCAGCAGCCCCGAACAGGTGCTGGCAATCTCCTTAAATAGGGGGAGGTGGCTGCAGGGGAAGTGGGCGTGGACTTGCCCCACCAATCACAGACCAGGGCTCGTGCAGCAGGAATCAAGAGAACTCTGCAGAAATATTACAACTAAGGCCTGGGGCCGTAACACACTGCTGTTTATTTATCTCGTTGCTTTGCCTTAATGTTCCACACTGTGATACTAAGAACATGAGTTTGTGTTTGCTGCATAAGAAAAGAGGTGAGGACCACAAAATAAAAATCCCACAAACATTCTTTCACATCATTTTAGGACAAATAACAAATACGTTTTCATATTTCTTACATGAAGCTTGTTTGTTCTTCAGCTACAGCACAAAAACACGACCTCAGATTGATCTTTTATTGCAGAAAATACTCTGAGAAATATGACTTCTTGTTGTTCACGTATCTATGTGTTGAAAGCCACACTGTGAAATATTCCAGGAAAACAATCAGTTCTCTACGCAGACGAGAAGGTGCTGAACCTTCTATCAGAAAAGTTACACAATACTACTTTAACTCTGACTTATGTGTTGAACAGTGCTGTGTGGAGGAAGAGGATTCACCAGAGCAGAGACGTTTGTTTTCCACGCACTGGAAGGAGGATATTTAGATGAAAAGTATTTGTTTTATAAATCTGCAACACGTCAACTCTGCTGTAAAAGTGACTGTGATAAAAACAGGGCGTTTTGGTTTCAACGTCCGGCAGCAGAGTGCAGAAGGGCAGATACCGTCTTGAGTTTGAGCAGCGTTCAGAACCTTATGTCCTGCACGTGGGAATAAAAGATCTGAGCAGGTCTGACTCCGGATCATACAGATGTGAACTGTGGTCTGGAGCAGTGATGGTGGACGCAGTAGACTTTGAGATCAAAGTCTTTAGAGGTAAATATCTTGAGTATCATCCATCTCTGTCACCGCTGTCGTTTACTGTTGCTCAATCAGTCTTTGTGGAAGAGTTTACGCCTCCACACTAGATCTGCACAAGCACAAAGTCAGTCTTCTCACTAATGATCCAGTCTTCTCACATAATATATATATATATATATATATATATATATATATTGTGTATATATATATATATATATATATATATATATATATACACATACATATACACACATATATATATGTGTGTGTGTATATGTATGTATATATATATATATACATACATATACACACACATATATATGTGTGTGTGTGTGTGTGTGTGTATATATATATATATATATATATATATACACACACACAAAAATAGGAAGCACAAAAATAAAGCGCAAAGAGAAGTAAATCTTGAGCAAGAGTAGAAATCAGATGTGTAACTTTATCAGTAAAAAAGGTGTGGCTGATCCTTCCTGGTTTCAAATTGAACTAACGTTTTGAGTTTCAGTCAGGATGAGACCAGCTCCACGTTTAATTCTGCTGCTTGGTGAGTTTTCTCTTTTTGTAAATACACTGCTGTTTATTTATGACTCTCATTGGTGTTAAATGTGTCAGTGAAAGTTCATGAACTTCAGGTTTATTGTTCGTTTTCTGGTGAGGGTCTGTCACCTGCTCGTCTCCATGGAGATCTCACTGCTTTGCCTTAATGTTCCACACTGTGATACTGAGAACATGAGTTTCTGGTTGAGGTGAGGACAACGCAATAGTTTTGGTGGTTTAATACACACACACACAGGCACACACACACACATGCACATACACACTGTGCCTCATGCAACAACACAGAGACTGAGTCTCAGTAGAATGATGGAAAACAAGTGTATATTTTATGTCAAATAAAATGATCAATAGAGCTTTTTCACAACAGCTGAAAGTACCACGCTGTAGGTTTGCGGAACTTCCAAACCACGACTTTCTGTGGCAAAATATCTGTGTAAATGTGTGTGTAAATGTGTGTGTAAATGTGTGTGTAAATGTGTGTGTAAATGTGTGTCGTGTTCTCCAGCCGCTTCATAAGTCTGTCCCATCACCAAATCTTCAACCAACAAACTCCACAAAGAATAAACATTCTAACATGAACAATTTATCCACAACTATCAAGAGAAGAAAGAACAAAACTTAAAGGAAACAACGACGACGCATTAGTGACACACAGTGTTGGGAAGGTGACTTTTAAAATGTAATCCCCTACAGATTACAGATTACAAACCTCAAAATGTAGTTTGTAACAGAATCCATTAAATTACTTAAACTGAGTAATGTAATCTGAATACTTTGGATTACTTGATTTGCTGTAGAGAAACAAAGACGAGGAAATCTTCACATAAGATGAAAATAAAAGAAAAGAAAAAGTCCAGACTTTACTGAACCAAATAAAAAATATTATTGATAGAAGAGGAAGAGACACGTCCACGCAACATGGGTTAGTACTGGTTTAGTCCTGTTAAATCCTCTTTTAGACCTGTTTTAGTCCTGGTTTAGTCCTGGTTTAGTCTGGGTTTAGTACTGGTTTTAGTCCTGTTTTAGTCCTGTTTTACTTCTGGTTTAGTCCTGGTTTAGTTCTTGTTTAGTCCTGGTTTTAGTCCTGTTTTAGTCCTGGTTTAGTCTTGGTTTAGTGCTGTTTTAGTCCTGGTTTAGTCTTGGTTTAGTGCTGGGTTAGTCCTGTTTTAGTCCTGGTTTAGTCTGGGTTTAGTCCTGTTTTAGTCCTGGTTTAGTCTGGGTTTTAGTCCTGTTTTAGTCCTGTTTTAGTCCTGGTTTAGTCTTGGTTTAGTGCTGTTTTAGTCCTGTTTTAGTCCTGGTTTTAGTCCTGTTTTAGTCCTGTTTTAGTCCTGGTTTAGTGCTGGTTTAGTCCTGGTTTAGATCTAGTTTAAACCTGGTTTAGTTTCCGGTAATGAGTGGAATTACCGGAAAAAAAAAAAAAAAAAAAGAGAGAGAGAAAAAACAGTAAAATCCCGCCGTGTAATCCATTTATTTCAACAAAGTAACTGTAATCCAATTACCACTCACTGAAACAGTAACTGTAACTGAATACAGTTACTCATCATTTGTACTCTGATTATGTAACTACAGTACATGTAATCTGCTACTCCCCAACACTGCCGGTGGGACATGAACACCATCCGGAACAGATGCTCGAGCCTCAGCTGCTCCTTTCGACGTGGAGGAGCAGCGGCTCTACTCCGAGCTCCTCCTGTGTGACCGTGAACAAGTTCCTTCTGTTTTATTCATGACCATAGCATTAGTTTAGTTCGTTGTGTCACTAATGCGTCGTCGTTGTTTCCTTTAAGTTTTGTTCTTTCTTCTCTTGATAGTTGTGGATAAATTGTTCATGTTAGAATGTTTATTCTTTGTGGAGTTTGTTGGTTGAAGATTTGGTGATGGGGCAGATTTATGAAGCTGCTGGAGAAAACGACACACATTTACACACACATTTACACACACATTTACACACACATTTTGCAACAGAAAACCATTAACCAGAAGTTCATCAAATCTACAGCGGGACACTTCCGGCTGTTGTGGTACGGTTTGCTTTTTATTTGTACAGGGACAGTGCACAACAACACATGAACCAAGACAGAAGTGTTACGAAAGATGCTGGTGCAGGTTAGAACATGAACGCACATTTACACCTGTGTCCCTGAGCAGTTTAGTGGAAATACTACAAGTACAGATTCAGTGTACGTAGATAAAACGACCAAAAACAAACTGAAAAAGGTCAATACATGATCAGTCAACAGCTGTAGTAGCGTCCGGTCAAGTGGTAATGGAGGGAAACAGGCAGATTTTTACATTCAAATGTCTCTTATTCAGAAACTAGAGGAACTATTGAAATAAGTAAAGTATCAGAATGTAGGAAAGAGTTACACTCCAACAGGGTCAAGTTAAACCTGTGATATTCTTTCAAGTTGGTGACAAAAAATTTAAAACTCATGTTGGTAACGGAGGGAATGAAATATGCAGCACTTTATGGGTAATAAATACAAACTGTGATAACTCTTGGTTCTCACTTACATATCCTTAACCCTCTCCGGGCGTTGCAGATTTGCAACAGCTAAATGCCAATTACCTACTTATTCCACATCCATATTTTATGAGCCTTTTTTACTCAGGAGCCTTTTTTCCCATCCATGCTGATCAACGTGGGCGATGCAGACTGTGCAAGAACGACTCCACACAAAAGACCTGCCACAAGTGCAAAGTACTTTTGCTGTTTACAAATTATAAAAATTGTTTCTTGGAGCACCACATGAAAAAGTGACATTGTTCTGCCACTGTAAAGCTGTTACATTCTGCTTTTTGTTTTCATTGTTATGAAAAGTAGTTTACATATAAAGTTAGGGTTCATATCATTTTCAGTGTTCAGAGTTAATTTACCAAACCGGACCAATGCAAATCTGCAACATCCCAGAACACACTGGATGTGAAGGTCTCTCTCAAAAAAAAGTCAGGATTGTATATTACTACCCTATATGATCATTTCCCCCAAATATCAGATTTTTCCTGATATTAAAAATTTATTTGACAAACTGGTTTGAATATTTGCTTCATATAGTTTTCTACCATATGGTACAAGATTAGGTTGAAAAACCTCTGACTTTTTGACTCATGAGATTTTAAGAAATTTTTTAAGAAAGGTCATGGTAACGGAGGGAAAAGTAACGGAGGGAACATTGTGCAAACAAGTAGAAGGTGCAGGATTTTACATAATTTGTCGCTTTTTTCTTCCAAATACTTTAATATTACTTCAAAATGAAAGAAAACTATTTCTATAAAATATGTCAGTCCTTCCAAGCAAATTTGTATCATTTTAAATACTTTTTTTTTTTAAATCATGTACCTTCATCAACAGTTCAAAGATGGAATAACACAAGATATGATGAAATACATCCATTTATTTACATGATTTTTGGGTCTTTGAAATTTGGGAAATAATTTTTGTTCCATGTTTCATACATGGTCTGTTTAAAACGTATGGAACTTTAGAACCAAAAATAGTACAGAAAAAAGGTCAACAGTTTCATAAACTAGAGTACATATGTATCTGTTCAATACATTTTTATATCAGATGCATTAACTTGAATTTTTGGCCTTGTTGTTTACTTCTGCTTGACCGGGCCCAGTAGTGAACTGTGACAACACTAGAACAACAACAAATAGTCTGTTCGGCTCCATGAACTTTCTTGAACATCATTTTAGGACAAATAAAAAATACATTCTCATATTTCTTACATGAAGCTTGTTTGTTCTTCAACTACAGCACAAAAACATGACACCAGACACTGAAGTGATCGATCTTTTATTGCAGAAAATACACTGAGAAACACGTCTTCTCGTTAACAATCAATTCTCCATGGAGACGAGAAAGTGCAGAACGCTCTACTAGAAAAAATTACATAATGCTGCTTTAATTGTGACTCGTGTGTTGGACAGTGCTGTGTGGTGGAAGAGGATTCACCAGTGCAGAGACTCGTTTTGTCACAGCAGAGGAAGGAAAAGACTTTAGGGAAAAGTTTGTGTTTAATACATTTGGAACACAAATGCTCTTCTGTAAAAATGACTGTAAGAAACAAGAAAACATTTTGGTTATAACTGAGGGCACCGGAGCGCAGAATGGGAGATACAGCACTGAATTTGAGAAACATTCAAATTCTTATGTCCTGCATGTTGGAATAAATAACCTGATGAGCTCCGACTCTGGATCATACAGATGTGAATCTTGGAATGAAGCAGTGGTGGAGGAAACAGTAGAATTTCATCTTAATGTCTCCAGAGGTAATCACCATCATTATTATCATTCCATCTATTTCTGCTGCTCTTCTGTCTTTGTGTTTTATGTATTACTCAAGTTTTATTTTGGAAAAACCTTTGGGCGCATTAACCTTTCATGTTTTAGAGCTGAAAAAACAAATAAACTCACTGCGTCTCCAGATGTGAGCACAGTTTACCAGCAGAAGTCACAAAGACTCACTCTCTGTTGTCACACTGAGACGAGTGAATCTTTTTAAATACTAAAAACAGTTTCTAACTCCAAACACCTCAGTGAAAGTGATGTGAGTCCTGACTTATTTAAGGTTAATTTTGGTTTTTGTTTCAATTGAAACAAGAACCAAAATTTCAATTTCAGTTCCTTTATTGTCACATAAAATCACACCACAAATGCAGAGTATATTAAAAAGAGCATAATAGTGTAGAGCGCCCGTCCTCTAACACCCACTAACACAAACATCATCATCCAGTACTTGTAATAATATCAGAGCAGACACAGAGTGGAGAACTGTAAACAGTAAAGAGTCAGATCAACAAATCAAATCAAAAGAACTGGGACATCAAGGACAGGAGGACATCTGGTCAGACTGTGTTTTAAATGTTCTACTGCAGCAATGCAAAGTCCAGTTCACAGTTATTGTACTGGCAGGATGTGGTTCACTGACCGTAGGACGAAGGAGAGAACGAGCGGGGCTCCGTCCAGCAGCCTCACTACCTGAGGGTCCAGACTGTGGACCGGTCTAGATGTTCTGAGGGTCCAGAGTGTGGACCAGTCTAGATGTTCTGAGGGTCCAGACTGTGGACCAGTCTAGATGTTCTGAGGGTCCAGAGTGTGGACCAGTCTAGATGTTCTGAGGGTCCAGAGTGTGGACCGGTCTAGATGTTCTGAGGGTCCAGAGTGTGGACCAATCTAGATGTTCTGAGTGTCCAGAGTGTGGACCAGTCTAGATGTTCTGAGGGTCCAGGCTGTGGGCCAGTCTAGATGTTCTGAGGGTCCAGACTGTGGACCAGTCTAGATGTTCTGAAGGTCCAGGCTGTGGGCCAGTCTAGATGTTCTGAGGGTCCAGACTGTGGACCAGTCTAGATGTTCTGAGGTCCAGAGTGTGGACCAGTCTAGATGTTCTGAGGGTCCAGACTGTGGACCAGTCTAGATGTTCTGAGGGTCCAGGCTGTGGGCCAGTCTAGATGTTCTGAGGGTCCAGCTGTGGGCCAGTCTAGATGTTCTGAGGTCCAGACTGTGGGACCAGTCTAGATGTTCTGAGGGTCCAGACTGTGGGCCAGTCTAGATGTTCTGAGGGTCCAGACTGTGGACCAGTCTAGATGTTCTGAGGTCCAGACTGTGGACCAGTCTAGATGTTCTGAGGGTCCAGACTGTGGGCCAGTCTAGATGTTCTGAGGGTCCAGACTGTGGACCAGTCTAGATGTTCTGAGGGTCCAGACTGTGGGCCAGTCTAGATGTTCTGAGGGTCCAGACTGTGGGCCAGTCTAGATGTTCTGGCTTTTATGGACCTGTACCTTTTTCCTGAGGTGAACAGATGGTGGTCATGTAGGACCAACACCTCTGTCCTCTGTCTTTTATTGTTGCTCAATCTCAAGACCTTTTTGAGTTTTCTAATATGAAGCATATTTTTCCAGCTGCTCCATCCTCAGAGCCACGTGCTTCTGAAAGACCTTCTGTGACCTTCTCACTAGAATATGATGAATATGATGTAACACCTGTCACCTCCACACTGACTCCACCCGAGAACCTCACCTCAGGTTTGTGTAGATCTGTACATGTTTAAAAACTGCACTCACACTTCACTAATAACCGTATAAAAAACTCTTGGTCAGGTCCCGGTCGTCTGCTGTGGCTCCTGTTGATCCCTGTCGCCGTGGTGATGACCTCAGTGCCGCTGATACTGATCTGCAGGAAGAAGAAAACACAAAACGGTGAGTCCAGTGAAGGGGCTGGTGGCAGAGTGGTTAGCCCTGTTTCTTTGGCCACGTTCAGACTGCAGCCTGAAGTGACCAAATCAGATTTTTTGAATGCGCTTTGGCCGTTCAGACTGAAGTCGCATGTCAAAAGATCAGATATGTATCAGTTTCAGGAGCACATATCCAAGTGTCCTGGGTCACATTTGAAAAAATCGGATCTGTGTGGTTCAGACTGTCATTAAAAGATCAGATACAGGAACATAGGGGCCAAAAAATCTGATTTGGGTCACTTCAGGCTGCAGTCTGAACACAGCCTTAGAAAGTCTCTGTGAATATCTCCCCTGCCTCCCCAAACTTTTCTTACTGATTCTACATGATTCACGTAGGTTCACCTGTTTTGACTTCAAAACGGCAAATTTCGCTGGAAGGTGAGAGATTTTTTATGTCTGGTCTTTCCGTGAGATGTTGGTCTGTGTTTCTGTGGTGGAATCTCTAAAGTGAAACAAAATAAGACGTGTCTCCATTTTGTGTTCAACAGATCAGGAACCGAGACTCTCCAGAAGAGAGGTGAGCTCTACACACATTTGTACTACGGCCCAGGGGCCATATGCGGCCCTTTAATCTTTTTAATCTGACCCGCCAAACTTGAATAGTAATAGTAATAGGAGTGTCAAATTATCGCGTTAATTGTGATTAATTAATTACAGTCATATTTAGCGCGTTATGTTTTTTAATCGCATTAATCTTATTTTTAATCTCTAACTTTACTGTTTCTGTGTGCGAGTTGCCTCCTTATATAATCTGTTTTTATGTGTTGTTGGGACACATCGCTCCCACAAAGAATTGTAATTTTCATTCCCGTTCTCGCCGCATCTGCGATAAACCTACGATCTTTGAAAACATCGCGACACAGACACAGAACAGACTCACCATCAACAGAACATCCTTCTGTCACAGAGAGAACACTTATATTCCACTGAGTCGTGTCCTTTAGTCCAAAAGAAACTGAACCGCATTAGCGCACAAGAGCGTTTTTTTTTTTTTTTTCTCCGCTTAGTTTATGCAAATGAATCATGTGGTTTTAAGTTTCGTTTCTGTGAGACTTGTGCAAAACTGCATAAAACTAT
>NW_026571153.1:3403475-3410975 GCF_026225935.1 Boleophthalmus pectinirostris | reverse complement strand
TCCCTCAATATCAAAAATATCATTTAGTTAAAGATGGCGACATATTTGACCATTGAACATCACTGTTTTACACTTTAGAAAACGCTGCAGTGTTTGTGTTTGTTTATGAGCTGCTCTGTATTCAAATCTGTCCAGTTTGAATTTCTTTTCACAAACCAGTTTCAGTTTAGTTCCAAAAGTGTAGTTCCAAACAGTAATGGGCCCAGTATCGAGCCTTGAGGCACACCAATTATGCAAACTGCACACTGAAATGATCGATATTGTTTTGCACAAAATACACTGAGAAACATGTCTGACCATTTGACCACATTGTGAGCGAGGTCTCCTCCTTCACAAATCTATTATAATTATAATTTCAGGCAAACAAACAGTTCTGCATGGACATGAGAAAATGCTGAACTCTCTACCGGAAAAAAGTCGGGTCGCACCTTCTTAACCCTGGGGAGAGACAAACCGCAGCGTAAATCGAGCAATTTCTCTTGTAGTGCGTCGATCTTTAGATGTAGAGATAAAAATATACGTGCGTGAGTGTGTTGGTTTGCGCGTATAATGACACAACTACGAACCAAAATGCCTCCTCCTCTGATGCTCTAAAACAGGGGTGTCCAAACTGTTTTCATCAAGGGCCACATATCTAAACACAGATGAAGCAGAGGCCGATCGAGGGCCGTAGACTGGGGCTCAATACAGGGAAATAAATGAAATATTGCATGTTTAACACGTTTGAATGAGCCATCAGTTTTTATTCCTGCTAAGATCCTTAAGCCAAACTAAATATTAATTAGCTTTATCAATAGATTTTCAAAAAAAACTGCAGTAAAAAAATTTTTTGAAATGATACTAAGGAATTTGGGCCAATTTCTCTGGAGCTTGAGGCCAAGAAAAATGTGTCTGAGGGCCGCATTTGGCCCCCGGGCCATAGTTTGGACATGCCTGCTCTAAACTTTCACAGAAAACACAGTGAAGAGAAGTGTATTTTGAGAGTGGGTGGGGATTAAAAGTGTGACTATATCAGCACCGCTCGGGTGTTCAGAGGTGCTACCCACCTGATTTTGAACAGAAGTCGGGACCATGAGACGGAGGCACTTTATTAGTGTTTCTTGATAAGTCTCCTGTTTGTTGCATCTGTTTATTAAACATATTAAATGTGTGTATTTACTGAAAGTGCATTTGCTCTTGTGTTGAACAGTGCTGTGTGGTGGAAGAGGATTCACCAGCGCAGAGACTTTTGTTTACAAAGCAGTGGAAGGAAAGACTTTAGGGAAAAGTTTGTGTTTTATAAATCTGGAATACAAAAGTACTTCTGTAAAAATGACTGTGTGAAAAAGAAAACTTTTGTTCATACTCCACCAGAGCAGAAGGGAGATACAGCCGATTTGACAATATTCAAATCCTTATATCCTGCATGTTGGAATAAATAATCTGAGCATCTCTGACTCTGGATCATACAGATGTGAAATATGGTCTGGAGCAGTGATGATGGACTCAGACAAATTTCATCTTGAAGTCTCCAGAGGTAATCACCATCATTATTATCATTCCGTCTGTTTCTGCTGCTCTTCTTTTTGTTTTTATGTATTATCAAGTTTATTTAGAAAAAACCTTTGGGCGCATTAACCTTTTCTGTTTTAAAGCTGAGAAAACAAATAAACTCACTGCGTTTGTCAGAAGTCACAAAGACTCACTCTCTGTTGTCACACTGAGACGAGTGAATCTTTTTAAATATTAAAAACAGTTTCTAACTCCAAACACCTCAGTGAAAGTGATGTGAGTCCTGACTTGTTTATTTAATGAGTCTGGTGGGGATAAGTTTTTGTTTTATGCATCTGAAACGTATCAGTTCTTCTGTAAAAATGACAGAGAAAAAATAGAAAACATTTTGGTTGAGACTCACACAGATTGTGGTTCAGATCAGTGTTTGTGGACTCAGGAGAATTTCAGATTGAGGTAAATATCACCATCACGAGTATCATCCGTCTCTTTCTTCTGTCATTTATTGTTCCATGTAGACGTTTCCTCGAGTCCCGGTCGTCTGCTGTGGCTCCTGTTGATCCCTGTCGCCGTGGTGATGACCTCAGTGCCGCTGTTACTGATCTGCAGGAAGAAGAAAACACAAAACGGTGAGTCCGGTGAAGGGGCTTTGTGGCAGAGTGGTTAGCCCTGTGTCTTTCATTCACAGTATATGAGGCACAATGTGGCACCAAAATGTCTTAATGTAAAACCTCCACAAGAGACAGAGACCTGCTGTAACTTAACTCGTCTATTCTTCCATCATGATTGACAGCCAAGATTTTTTTTTTGTTTTTTTTTGGCAAAGAAACCAAATGAATAAGTGTTTTCCACCATTACCGAAACAAACCATCAACTACAAATGCAATTTGCAATTACAGACAGAATATGCCAGAAAAAATACGTTTAATTTAGAATTAAAGTTTCCCTTTGCCAGTTTGACAGTAACATATGACGGACAGTGGAACAGGCGGGATATTTGCTGACACTCGACATGTTGCTGTTTCAAAGTGTCTTTTCAATGGACGATTTTTTAAGTGCTCTGTCTCCTCGCACTAAGGCCGACACATGACGACAGGAGAATTTGCCTGATTTTGGCTGCGATTTGCTTCTCCCAGGGACCGGACTTTGTGACTTTTTGGGTGATTTTGGTCTGCAGACAGATCCTGCTGCAGTCTTTGCGATCGCAGATTTAAAATCTCATCAGATTCTCCTCGTGTCTGTGGTTTGAGCTTTTTGTCGCACGTTTAAAAATCGTTTAAGACTGAAAAATCCTGTAGTGTGTGGAGGTCTTTTAGAAAGTCTCTATGAATATTCTCATTGAACCTACACGATTCATGTAGGTTCATCTGTTTTGGCTTCAAAACGGCGAATTTTGCCAAAAAGTGAGAGATTTTATGTTTGGTCTTTCTGTGAGATGTTGGTCCATGTCCTCTGTGTCACTGTGGTGGAATCTCTAAAGACGTGTCTCCATTTTGTGTTCAACAGATCAGGAACCGAGACGCTCCAGAACAGAGGTGAGCTCTACACACATTTCTACTTTTGAGTGTAAATACTGACTTTTATTTCTTAAATTTCAGACTGAACCGTACGAGAACATGAAAGCAGTGAAGGAATCTGCAGACTGCACTTACCAGAGCCTCTGTGTGGACACCATGGACCCAAACCAAGTCTACACACCGTCTGACTGTGGACTCAGCACACACTGCCCCCTGGTGGACGAGACACACAACAGCAGTGAGAGAAAGAATAGTCACAAGTGTCTCATTTTTTCTCATCAACAATTTCACACTTCAGCTCAAAAAAACATCAGAATCATATAATCACACTTTTATGTGACCTTGAAGATGATGTGTTATGTTTTATAATCCGTGTGTCATTCGTTCATTCATTTTTCAAAATAAAACCAAAAATAAGAAAACGAAAAAACAACTATTTTCTTCTATTTTCTGAACGAGGACTAAACCAGGACTAAACCAGGTTTAAACCAGGACTAAACCAGGACTGAACCAGGTCTAAACCAGGACTAAACCAGAATAAAAATAACAAAATAATAATAACAATAGTACTTTTTTGTTGTTATTTTCACTTCTATTATGATTTCTCTTATCTTATATGTTCCATTGTATATGAAAATCTTTACTTGCCCAAAATAAATGCATAAATAAAAATGCATTGTCCCTTTGACCTCGAGTCAGAGCTACAGGTCAAAATTACTCTATGTTTTGTCACTATGGCAGAGTCGAACTAACACAAAACAATTATGAATAAAACTGAAAAAGAAAAGGATTTCACAGTAAAAGTCTCCAAAGTTTGAGACACACACACACTCACACACACACACTCACATGCACACACACACACATGTGCACGCACACACACACTGCCAACGAAACTCTAACCATTTTATTCACACACATAAAGTCACTTCCACAAAATGTAGACAGTATTCTGTCCATGTACCAAACATGAACACACACAAAAGAAAGATTTTATCCATCTTATTTCTATGCATGCGCACATGCACACACGCGCGCACACACACTCATACACACATGCACACGCACACACACACACTCATACACACACACATGCACACACACGCACTCACACACACATGCACACACACACACTCACATGTACACACACATGCGCACACACACTCATACACACACACACACACACACGCACACACAGCACACACACATGCACACACACGCAACACACATGCACACCACACACCCTCACACACACATGCACACACATACACACGCACACACACATTCACACACACACACACACACATGCACACACGCACATGCACACACACACATGCACGCACACTCATGCACACACACACACACATGCACACACACATGCGCACACACACGCACACACATGCACACGCACGCACACACATGCACACACACACTCATACACACACACATGCACACACACGCACACACATGCACACACACACGCACACACACACACCCTCACACACACATGCACACACACACACCCTCACACACACATGCACACACATACACACGCACACACACATTCACACACACACACACACACACATGCACACACGCACATGCACACACACATGCACGCACACTCATGCACACACACACACACACATGCACACACACTCACGCGCACCCCCCCCCCCACCCCCACCACCCCCCCCCCCCACCCCACACACACACACACACACACACACACACACACACTGCCAACGAAACTCTAACCATTTTATTCACACACATAAAGTCACTTCCACAAAATGTAGACAGTATTCTGTCCATGTACCAAACATGAACACACACAAAAGAAAGATTTTATCCATCTTATTTCTACATTTCTACAGTAACACTTTCACTGCTCTCTGTTTGAACATAGATTTTCATCCACATCTTGGGATATTTTCTCTTGTGATGCAGTGAGGGAAGAAATGGCACAAATGTGTCAACCATCTCCAACACTGATCCCTGTGATGTCCTCACACGCAGCATCCACAGAACAGGGACCTCTGGTCTGGACCACATGTTCACACACTCTCCACCATATCAGACTGTTTGATGAAGAGGAAGCACACAAATAAAGTGCAAGGAGAAGTAAATCTTGAGCGAGGGTGAACATCAGATGTGAAACTTTATGTTTAAAAGGTGTTGTTGATACTTCCTGGTTTCAAACAGAACAAATGTGTTCAGTTTCAGTCAGGATGAGACCAGCTCCACGTTTACTTCTGCTGCTTGGTGAGTTTTCTCTTTTTATAAATACACAGCTGTTTATTATGACTCTCACTGGTGTTAAATGTGTCAGTGAAAGTTCATGAACTTTAGGTTTATTGTTCGTTTTCTGGTGAGGGTCTGTCACCTGCTCGTCTCCATGGAGATCTCCCTGCTTTGCCTTAATGTTCCACACTGTGGTACTGAGAACATGAGTTTGTGTTTGCTGTGTAGAAAAAGTGGTGAGGGACACAAAATAGTTTTGATGGTTTATACACACACACACATATATACACCACACACACACACAGCTCTGGTTCTCTGCCTCCTGCAACAACAGAGAGACTGAGTCTCAGTATCGATGGTTGAAAACAAGTGTATGTTTTATGTCAAATAAAATGATCAATACATGATCAGTGAACAGCTGTAGTAGTGAACTGTGACAACTTCACTAGAACAACAACAAATGCTCTGTTCGGCTCCATGAACTTTCTTTAACATCGTTTTAAGAATAACAAATACATTCTCATATTTCTTACATGTTTGTCCTTCAACTACAGCACAAAAACATGACCTCAGAAACGTATTCGTATTTATTTATCTGTAAAGGGACAGTTTGTATTAATGAACATTTAAAATGTAAAGAAGTAAAGATTATAGCCAAGATTTTCATCTACAGGACAGAGAAAAGTACAGCAACAATCACACAAAAATACACAACACCAGACAACTCACTACACACAACACACTCACTCACACACACACACACAAACACACTACTACACACACACACACTCACACAACACACACACACACTACACACACACAACACACTCACATACACACAACAACACCCACTGTACACAACACACTAACTGTACACTCACTATACACACACCACTATGCTAACAGTAATGGGCCCAGTATCGAGCCTTGAGGCACACCAATTATGCAAACTGCACACTGAAGTGATCGATCTTGTATTGCAGAAAATACACCGAGAAACATGTCTGACCATTTGAACACATTTTGAGCGAGGTCTCTCCTTCACAAATCTATTATAATTATAATTTTAGACAAACAAACAGTTCTGCATGGACATGAGAAAGTGCTGAACTCTCTACCAGAAAAATGACATAATGCTGCTTTAATTGTGACTCGTGTGTTGAACAGTGCTGTGTGGTGGAAGAGGATTCACCAGTGCAGAGACATTTTTTTTCACGCAGAGGAAGGAAAAGACTTTAGGGAAAAGTTTTTGTTTCATACATCTGCAACACCAAATGTACTTCTGTAAAAATGACTGTGAGAAAAGAGAAAACATTTTGGTTCAGACTTCTGGCACCAGAGAGCAGAATGGGAGATACAGCATTGGGTTTGAGCGATATTCAAATCCTTATGTCCTGCATGTTGGAATAAATAATCTGATGAGCTCCGACTCTGGATCATACAGATGTGAATTTTGGAACGGAACCGTGATGGAGGAAACAGTACAATTTCATCTTGAAGTCTCCAGAGGTAATCACGATCATTATTATCATTCCGTCTATTTCTGCTGCTCTTCAGTCTTTGTGTTTTATGTATTACTCAAGTTTTAGTTTAGAAAAACCTTTGGTCACATTAACCATCTGTCCGGGCACATTAACCTTTCATGTTTTAGAGCTCAAAAAACAAATAAACTCACTGCGTCTCCAGATGTGAGCACAGTTTACCAGCAAGTCACAAAGACTCCCTCTGTTGTCAACTGAGACGAGTGAATCTTTTTAAATACTTGAAAAAATTTCTAACTCCAAACACCTCAGTGAAAGTGATGTGAGTCTTGACTTGTTTATTTAATGAGTCTGGTGAGGATAAGTTTTTGTTTTATACATCTTGAATGTATCAGTTCTTCTGTAAAAATGACAGAGAAAATAGAAAACATTTTGGTTGAGACTCACACAGATTGTGGTTCAGATCAGTGTTTGTGGACTCAGGTAGAATTTCAGATTGAGGTAAATATCACCATCATGAGGATCATCCGTCTCTTTCCTCCGTCCTTTATTGTTGCTCATTCAACCTTTTTGAGTTTTCTAACATGAAGCAAATTTTTCCAGCTGAGCCACATGTTTCTAAAAGACCTTCTGTGACCTTCTCAGTAGAACATCATGTTACACCTGTCGCCTCCACACTGACTCCACCCGAGCTCCTCCCCTCAGGTTTGTCTAGAGTCCGTGGATCATTTGTTTTCCAAAATAAAACAAAAAAACAACTATTTTCT
>NW_026571153.1:3367363-3399645 GCF_026225935.1 Boleophthalmus pectinirostris | reverse complement strand
CAGGACTGAACCTACGCCGTGTCAATAACGGATTATAAATTAAATACACGCCTCAAACTGCAGAGCCAATGGCCAGGACTACACCAGGACAGAACTAGGCCTAAACCAGGACTAAACCACTATAAAACCAGGACAGAACCAGAAGCGCAGCTGCTGAGTCGATCTTGTCCACTGATGCGTTTGTGCAATAAAAACAGTCCGTAAAAGTCCGGGAAACGTCACTTGTTTCCACGTCAAGCATTTTTCTCCCGTTCGCAGTTTGTTTGATTCACCTGACCCGCCCGTGTGTGATCTCTACCCACCTGTAAAATTCCGGAACATTAAAACCCGCCCGTTTCAGCAACTACCCGACCCGGTGCAGGACTCTGGCTCCAGGTCAGATCTACGAAGAGACTGTGAGATTCAAGGAGCGATAATAACACGTGGAACTGAATAAAAGCAAGACACAAATGGACAGACGTTTAAAGTAAAACTGTGGAACAATCCAGGCAAAATAATAACATTTCCAGCTCTTTAAACCTCTTTAAAATAGAACGTAAACATTATAACTACTGCTTTACTATTTACTATGGGTAGAATATTTGTTTTTTCCAGCTCCAGTTCACAAAACGACTCGTGCACCTGGAACTGCTGTCTCCTCAGCTTCACCTGACGGGACCAGAAGGACCACATTAGAATTGGAAATGTGAACGACCTCGCAAAAACATCGGATTTCACAAAAAAATCAGAATTGAGCGTTAAGCCCTGCAGTCTGAACGTAGCCTCTGATGTTAAGACGTCATTGTGAATGTTGTAACCAGTTTGCTGCCTCTGACACAGCACCTGACACGCCCTGTGCAGCTTGTTTGTTTTTAGAGTGAACATACAAAACTGCGTCGTCAGCGTACATCTGACAAACTACATTAGACGGACAAATCTGAGGCGAGTCGTTAACGTACAGCTAAACAGTAATGGGCCCAGTATCGAGCCTTGAGGCGCACCAATTATGCAAACTGCACACTGAAGTGATCAACACTAAGAAACATGTCTGACCATTTGACCACATTGTGAGTGAGGTCTTTCCTTCACAAATCTATTATAATTATAATTTCAGGCAAACAAACAGTTCTCCATGGAGACGAGAAAATGCTGAACTCTACCGGAAAAATGACACAATGCTCTTTTAATTGTGACTCCTGTGTTGAACAGTGCTGTGTGGTGGAAGAGGACTCACCACGCACAGACTTTTGTTTACACAACAGTGGAAGGAAAAGACTTTAGGGAAAAGTTGGTGCTTGGTACATATGCAAGACAAATGTTCTTCTGTAAAAATGACTGTGACAAAAGAGAAAACATTTTGGTTCAGACTTTTGTCACCAGAGAGCAGAATGGGAGATACAGCATTGAGTTTGAGCAACATTCAAATCCTTATGTCCTGCATGTTGAAATAAATAAAATTTCATCTTGAAGTCTCCAGAGGTAATCACCATCATTATTATCATTCCGTCTGTTTCTGCTGCTCTTCTGTCTTTGTGTTTTATGTATTATTCAAGTTTTATTTTAGAAAAACCTTTGGGCACATTAACCATTCATGTTTTAGAGCTCAAAAAACAAATAACTCACTGGTCTCAGATGTAGCACGTTACCAGCAGAAGTCACAAAGACTCACTCTCTGTTGTCACACTGAGACGAGTGAATCTTTTTAAATACTGAAAACAGTTTCTAACTCCAAACACCTCAGTGGAAGTGATGTGAGTCCTGACTTGTTTATTTAATGAGTCTGGTGAGGATAAGTTTTTGTTTTACGCATCTGGAACGTATCAGTTCTTCTGTAAAAATGACAGAGAAAATAGAAAACATTTTGGTTCAGACTCACACAGATTGTGGTTCAGATCAGTGTTTGTGGACTCAGTAGAATTTCAGATTGAGGTAAATATCACCATCATGAGGATCATCCGTCTCTTTCCTCCGTCCTTTATTGTTGCTCATTCAACCTTTTTGAGTTTCCTAACATGAAGCAAATTTTTCCAGCTGCTCGGTCCTCAGAGCCACATGTTTCTACAACACCGTCAGTGACCTTCTCAGTAGAACATCATGTTACACCTGTCGCCTCCACACTGACTCCACCCGAGCTCTCCCCTCAGGTTTGTCTAGAATCCGTGGATCATTTGTTTTTCAAAATAAAACCAAAAATAAGAAAACAATTTTTCTTCATTATTTGTCTCCAAAACCAAAATGAAAAACGATAAAGATTTGTTTTTTCAGTTTTCGATTTTGTGTTTAAATGAATAATGGAAAAAAACTGATAAAACCAGGACTAAAACAGGACTGAACCAGGACCGGACCAGAACTGAGACCAGGACTGAGACCAGTTTAGTCCTGTTTCAGTTCGTTATCCGTTACTTTTGCATGATTCATTTAAACATCAAAAACTGAAAAATTAATCATCTGTTTTTTCATTTTGGTTTTGGAGACAAATAATGAAGCAAATTGTTGTTTTATCATTTTATTTTGGTTTTATTTTGAAAAACCAATGAACGAATGACACACGGATTGTCTAGAAAGTATAAAAGTATTTGTTATTATGAAATTACTGGGTAGGCTGTATGTGACAAAAACTGGCATCTAATCATTTTTGGTAACTTACGGTGTAAATATGTAATTTTAAAGAAAACCCTTCACGAAAAAAAGATCTTTGAAAAATATTTTTGGTTTACAAACCAAAATACACAATTAGTACAAAACAAAAGTCCATATTCACACTGAACCTCCACACGGACAGGCCAGTCACACTGCTCAGAGTAAAAAACAAATGAAATTAATGGAATTATGTTTCTGTAGCGTCAGTAGAACCTGTCACCTCCACTGTGGCTCAACCCGAGCTCCTCCCCTCAGGTTTGTGTAGATCTGTACATGTTTAAAAACTGCACTCACACTCATAATACCGTATAAAAACTCTTGTCAGGTCCGGCGTCTGCGTGGCTCTGTTGATCCTTGTCGCCGTGGTGATGACTCAGGCGTGTTACTGATCTCAGAGAAGAAACACAAGGTGAGTCTGCAGAGTGGTTAGCCTGTTGTCCATGTCGTCTGTGTTTCTGTGGTGGAATCTCTAAAGCTTCCACGTGAAACAAAAAAGACGTGTTCCATTTTGTGTTCAACGATCAGGAACGAGACGCTCCAGAACAGAGTGAGCTTACACACATTTTACTTTTGAGTCTAAACCCTGACTTTATTTCCTTAGTTTCATTCTGACTTTTATTTTTTAAATTTCAGATGAACTAAGAATGTGAAAGCAGAGTGAGTCTGCAGACTGCATTAAGAGTGTGGACCATGGACCCAACCAAGTCTACAGACCCTCTGACTGTGGACTCAGCACACACTGCCCTCTGGTGGAGAGACACACAAAGTGAGAGAAAAGCTCTTGTTTTTGTGTCATTTTGGGAAAGAACTGGCTCCATTTGTACATATCACATGAGCTAATAGAGCTGTGTAAGATCATGCACATTTGGGTTTGTTTGCGCGTTTCATGAAAATAATAATGAAAATATCAGTTCAACAGAAGTGGCTCATTTTTCTCATCAGTTTTGTTCTTTGAACTGTAAAATTATCTATAAACAGATAATTAATAGAAACGGGACATTGACTTTCTGTTCAAAACCAAGAACTGAACGGTCACACTTCTTTTTTTTTAAAGGTGGTTATGTGACATTTTAGACCCTATTACCCTATAACTCTGCTTTACAGATAAGTGGGCGGGGATAAGGGGCAGGTAAAAACAGGAATTTTCTCAGTCTCAAATCTCAAAGTCTCAAATGCAGGACAATAGAGGATCACTCAAACACACAAGAATCAGTCAAAATAGAACTTTGGATAAGATAATAATGAGGGATGACAGTTATCATTTTATTGTTGAAATGCACTGAGTGAGGTAGATGTGTTAGTTTCAGTGTAGTTTCAGAGTAGTTAGCTCCTCCCTTCAGGCAGGTACAAGACAGTCTGACCAGAACCGAAGAAACTTGGATGAGCTGAGAAACTTATCCAACCAAAAAAAAATTTGTCTAGTTGACAAATTGAATTTCTCTTTTGCCGCTCTTATTTTAAGTTAGTAAAGTAAAATTATTAAGTAAATTCAGGAAAGTTTTGAATAATAATAAAGAATAATAAACACACAAAAAATAAAAAAGAATGATGTAATACAGACAATATAGAAAATAACTTGGAAAACAGAAGAAAGAGAAAAACTTGTTCCTCTTTTGTAAATCTAAATCTGATCTCACAGAAAGAGACGTGGTGTGTGAAAAAACTGACAAAACATAAAACTATTAAAACTCACAGAAGACTAATGTACCTCCAGGACAAGACCCAAACGTCGACACACAGGTAAAAAATAATACAACTGTCCTCTTACTTTTGCTCAGTAGTGGATGAAATACTTAATTTTGTTACTTAAGTAAAAGTACAGATGCCACGGCAAAAGATTACTCAAGTAAAAGTACTGCATGGAAAAACCCATGTAAGTATAAGTACATCTTTAAAACATTACATTTCTTACCATTGCTGGTATGTGCTGTCCATTGCATTACTTGTATTTGTTGTTTCCTTAACTTTACCATTGTTTTTGCACTTATGTTCTACTACCAAACTATAACAGTGACTCTTTGTCTGCACTTGTAAATAGTTCATAGTTTAATTCAAAATGCTGAAAAACACAAAATAGATATTGTGTTAGATTATGAAGAGTAGGGTGGATTAAATAAGTTTTCTTTTCCCATCCTTTTTGGGCAATAGTAATAATAATAGTTATTAATAGTTGTTGTTATTTTCATTTCTATTATGATTTCACTTATGTCATATGTTCCATTGTATATAAATATAAATCTTTACTTGCCCAAAATAAATGCATTAAAAAAAATTTACTTAAAGAGTAAAACAATTAAAGGATGAAATGTAGTGATTTTGATCAAGACTTCAGCAGATTTTAAAAGATTCAATTGATTTGTTAATTTTTCTCGCTGTTTTCTGTTTTTGTGTGTTTAAAAAAAAAAAAAAAAATTGAAATAGGGACAAAACACATTAATGAACATATACATGATATGTAAATATGTTATCAGAGTGTAGCCCAAGGGTAAATTCCATCTGCTGTCCCTCGACAGGTTGATGTAATCATAAAACAAATACACAGAGTAAAAACAATGCACCCAGACACACAATACAATAATACAAATAACTTCTTGGGTTCTTTTTAAAGACAATGCAGCAAAGTGTGTTTACCTTGTTGACATGTTTCGGCTGCTCGCTGCAAACCATCTTCAGAACTGTCACCTGTGTTGGTGGTGACGTGTCGTATATCAGCTGTTGTTACTTCCTGTGGGCATGGAACCCAAGAAGTTAAAGTATATAAGAAGACAAAATGAACATCTTTGGCTTAATAATACAAATAGACAGACATAAAGAGCTGGTCAGTCACAAGATCACAAACACAAGTCAATTAAAGGATGTTAGATGATTTGATCAAAATTGCACCCTGCCCTGTTTGGTTAAGGTGCCAGTGTATAAGTATTGCACATAGCCCATTGCTAAAATTATTACAGTATTTTGCACAACCCTAAAAAAAGAAAAGAAAAAGTGCAAGGTGAGATTGCTAAATAACCCGACTTATAAAGTGCTTTTCTACAATGTATTGCATGTGCCCTCAAAGGTAAAATTCTTTAGTATATTGCAAATTGCCTGTAAGTGAAGTATTAAAGTACTTAATTAATAAATAGTATATTGCACATTGCCATTGCACATTGTAAACTTGGTTTGCTCAATGTTGGGACGTTAACTCAAATTAAAAGTGCTAAAAAATAAGTCTCTGCTTTTTCAGCAGGTCTCAAACCATAAGGAAAAGTACTTTTTACTTTTCAGTCAACATCTAAAATGTAGAGGAGTAGAAAGTACAGACACATGCTCTCAAATGTAGTGAAGTGAAAGTAAATTATGACTAAAAATTGTTCTTCAACATTGTATTTTTACTTTTGTACTTGATTATCTTCCACCACAGCTTGTGTTAAAACTGATGACTGCAGAAAGTGTTTGGAAGTAAAGTGAACCTTAAAAAAACACAATGATACTTAGATTTAAGCTTCAGTGTTTTAGTATCTGATCTTCTCAGAACAAAACATGTTGAGCTCCAAGTTCCTTCTGAAAATATATGAATAATTTCCCTATTTGGTCTCTCTCTGAACATCGCGCGTCTTTGCACTTCCGTTATAGCTCAACTTCTGTATGTTTATTACCAAGTGACAGATGTGTGACTGTGTGTGTTAAATTAAGACAGACAACAGGAAGGTGCTTCAGAAACTTCCAGTCCGTCCGGTGCTGCGTTTGTCTTTGCAGATTCAGAATGACGAGCTTCTCTTCAACAGTTCTTCTCTTCAGTATCAGTAAGTCGATGTTTTATCACATTTTCACCTCCGTGGAAACGATAAAATACTTTTCAGTGCTTGTATTGCTGCAGGTTTATCGTGTGTCTTGGGCTCGAAAAGGTGGTCAGTTGAAGTTCAGTCTGGGCAAAGTGTCACTCTGTTCTGCTCAAACTACAGTAGTAATCCTGCTACAATCATCTGGTATCGAGCTTTGAGGAGATCCACACTCAGAAGGTTTTCATCCATAACCAGATCTTCTGACGTTGTTTCATCTCCAGACAAAAAATTTACAGCGACTTCCAACTCGTCTCACGTCTTCCTCAAGATTAACCCAGTGAACTCTTCAGACACTGGGCTGTATTTCTGTGGCTTTGTTTCGTCTTCAGGGCTCGTTATCGAAGAATCAACTTATTTGGATGTCAAAGAAGGTACACTTAAAGATGCACTATGTAACTTTTCTAATGGGGGCCCATCACCTACTAGTATTTGTCTCTGTGGAAATATGAAAATATTTTTGTAGTTAAAAATATTCTTAAATATTTTTCTTGCTGTGAGCTCTCTCGCTTTTCCACAGATCTGACTTAAAACTTTCCAATAAGGTCCATTTGGTCTTCCATTAATTGATGTTATTAGGGTCTTTTTTCAGACTAAGAGTTTGTTTTCATACCTGACAGTTTGTTCTGCTCCCTGCGCTCTTACTCAGAGTCTCGTCATATTTCTGTGACGTGTTGCTCAGCTGATTTGAACAGGTTTTGACTCTGTCTTTCTACCCGTGGAGGCAGGACGACAGCGCCATCTGCAGTTCGACTTCCTCAGGACAGTGTCCCAGACTCTCTCAGTCTGGTCTGCCATCGTGTAAGAAAAAGACCAGGACCGGGCACTTGTTTCCAGGACAATGGATGCGCATCAAGTGTTTTTCTCCCATTCGTCCACGGCGCGTCGAGGGTGTCTAAACTCAAATGCAAAGGCGTCCAAATAGAGTGAATAGAGAAGTGAAAGAGAAACAAGATTAACACAACTGAAAGCACACAATTACAAGTAACTATAAATAACTATAAATACGGTCACCCTCTAAATCTCCATCCACACTAGTACATATTCGAGTTGTTTCCGTTGTGGGTGCAGTGTTCGTTCACATTAATCCGATGGAAAACGGCTCCAGAGACGGAACGATCTGGTGCCTCCAGCTCCACGAATTCATCTGAGTACAGATCTGATCTGGCACCGTGTGGACGCCTGAAAACACTGATACTCTGATGTAGGTCTGTGCATTGCAAAGTAATTCACGGACAAAATGCTAAGAGACTAGAATATATGTCCATTCATATAAACATGTGTCTGTGTGTACGACATGCAGACATATAATCTCTGAAAAGTTTAACATGAACATCTCCAACACGACAGAAACACAGAACAGACTCACCATCAGCAGAACATCCCTCTGTCACAGAGAGAACACATATATTCCACTTATGCAAATGAGCCATGTAGTTTTAAGTTTTGTTTCTGTAAAACATAAACAAATATGCTCAAAGCTGTGTAAATAGGGAAAACTTGCAGACACAGAAACAACGTGTCTGGATGCAAATCGTTTCCGATACAGTGATACGGTGATACTTTTCAGTGTAAACATAACCTCTGTCTCTGTCATGAGACACATGACAGAGACCATGATCTGTTACCTTGCCACAATTACACCTGCAATTTAAATCGACGTCCTGTTGATGAGCATTTTAGAGCCATGGCCTATGGAATGTCACCTTAAGGATGTGGTAAGACAACAACAACAACATCACTGATTGACATTTGAGAAGAGGCCATAAAGTTGGCAGAAAGCGTTTAGGAGAAAGACTTTAGGGAAAAGTTTGTGTTTAACTATGCAAAACAAAAATTCTTCTGTAAAAATGATTGTGAGAAAAAAGAGGACATTTTGGTTGAGACTTCTGGTACCAGAGCGCAGAATAGGATATACAGCTTGAGTTTGACCAATATTTAAAACCTTAAATCCATCCATTTGCTTCCGCTTTATCCGGGGCCAGGTCACGGAAGCAGCAGTCTAAGCAGGGACTCCCAGACTTCCCTTTCCACATACACTTCCTTCAGCCCTTCCGGGGGGACCCCGAGGTGTTCCCAGGCCAGCCGAGAGACGTAGTCCCTCCAGCGTGTCCTGGGTCTTCCCCGGGGCCTCCTCCTTTTGGGACATGCCCAGAACACCTCCAGAGGGAGGCGCCCAGGAGGCATCAGAACAGATGCCCCACCTGGCTCCTCTTGACGTGAAGGAGCAGAGGCTCTACTCTGAGCTCCTTCCGTGTGACTGAGTACCTCACCCTAAAAAAAAGAACACAGATATAGCCAGGGACGCACGGAATCTTAGAAAACTAAAGAAAATTCAAGCCACATGGACACGGAACGAACAAGTAAAGATCCGGCTCAACGGCACGCCAGAAGAATCTAAAGTTGTCACGATAAGAGATCTCAAAGATTTGGACCCATATAAATGACTATCTTTCTTTCTTTTTTCAAAAATAGGATAATTCCTTACACTCTTTATGAGATGACTTCATTTAGTTTTGAAGAATTTACGTTGACTTTGAAAATGTGCGTGGACACTGGAAGAAGTTTAATTTGGATTAAATACGGATTAAACGGGACTAAATACGGACTAAAAAGAACATGGAAAGTATGTACTGTTGTCACTACAGTGATTGTGGATCACGATTGTCGACATCAAATCCTGAACTGGACAAACATTGTGACTTTAGATATGATTGGGAACAGTGAGGAGCACGCCGTGGCGCACGGATTACGCATTGCCGAAAGGAGAACAGGTGAATACATGAGATGGAAGTTACGACTTTATACACAATGGAACATAACATTTACTTGAATGGAAAATGAACTAGACCCAGAAGTACACTTCTATAATAAACTAGATATAAACTGTGAGTATTACACTGAGAAACAGTTTAAAGAGAAAGTGGAAATGGATGGTCACTTTTCAGTTATACATTTTAATAGCAGGAGTCTCTGGAAAAATATAACAAAAATTAACGAATTATTGCAGTTGTTTAATAAATTTAGTGTCATAGCTGTATCCGAAACCTGGTTGGATAGTGACAAACTTGCTGGGGTGCAAATGGCAGGATATGATTTATTTACAGTAAACAGGAAAGATAAAAAAGGTGGGGGTGTTGCTCTGTATGTGGACTCAGCCCTAACGTGTAAACTTGTTGAAAGCAAATCAATAACTGTGGAAAATATATTAGAATGTGTCACTATTGAGATCGAATTTAAAAAATCCTGAAATGTGCAAGTCACATGTATATACAGAACCCCAGGATCCCCCATAGATATATTTAATGAAAAAAATGCATGATTGGCTCAACACAAATGGGTCCAAAGGAAAGAACAAATTATATGTGGGGATTTTAATATTAATCTTATGAATGCTTCTGCCCATGAGAAAACAGCAGACTTCAGGAACATGATGTACTGTAATATGCTCATCCCAATCATAGATAAACCAAGTAGGATTACCACTGACACTACTACACTGATAGACAATATATTCTCCAGTAAAATTGAAGTTAAAACAATTGGAGGACTCCTGATTAGTGACATATGTGATCACCTTCCAGTTTTTGCAGTTTTTCAGAACTGTAATGAACTGAATTATGATTCCAAATCAAAATCATACAAATTCATAAGAAGATTAACACCCCAGTCTTTAAATAATTTTAAGGAGGACTTAAACAAACTTAGCTGGAATGATGTGTACAATCAGACTGATCCCAATGATGCCTATGAAAGCTTCTTGTGTAAATATATCAAACTATATGAAAAAAACTGCCCATTGCAAAAAGTAAATGAAAATCAAAACTGTGTTAAAAAGCCTTGGATAACGAAAGGACTAGAAAATGCATGCAAGAAAAAAAAATTACTATATAAAAGATTTATCCAACTCAGAACAAAGAAATCTGAAATTAAATATAAAAAGTATAAAAATAAATTGATAAGCATCCTGAGAAGTTGTAAAAAGAACTACTTTCACAAATTACTTCAAGAGCAAAGGGAAAATATAAAAGGAACATGGAAAGTGATAAACAGTATTATGGAAATAAGAGACAAAAAACATGATATCCCAAACCACTTTACACATAATAATACCAGACTCGAAACTATAAAAGAGATTGTAAATGGGTTCAATCAGTATTTTGTTAATGTGGGTAATAAAAATCTATAGAAATGCACAGGAACTCTCTTCCATGTAACACAGTCTGTAGAAACCAAAACTCCTTCTATATGAATCCTACAAATGAAAATGAGATACTTAAAATAGTAAAACAATTCAAACCAAAAACATCCAAAGATGCAGCTGGCCTAGACATGAACCTAATCAAGAAAACAATAGAGCTCATAGCAGATCCACGAACACATATATGTAATCAGTCATTTAAAATGGGCAAATTTCCAGATAAAATGAAAATAGCAAGAGTGTTTCCAGTATACAAAAATGGGGAAAAAAATATATTTTCAAACTATAGACCAATTTCAATACTCTCTCAATTCTCAAAAATAATAGAAAAAATATTTGTTCATCGATTAGATAAATTCATAGAAAAATATGAGCTCTTAAGTGACCATCAATATGGATTCAGGAAAAATCGTTCCACCTCAATGGCTGTTATGGAATTGGTAGAAAATTTATCTACAGTAATTGATTCAAAGAAATACAGTGTGGGTATCTTTATTGACCTTAAGAAGGCTTTTGATACCCTCGATCATAATATATTATTGCAAAAATTAGAAAGATATGGACTGCGAGGACCTGTGCATGCCTGGCTACAAAGCTGTCTACAAAACCGATACCAGTATGTTGAAATAAATAATGAAAAATCTGTAGTGTTGAAAGTAAATTGTGGAATTCCACAGGGCTCGATGCTTGGGCCAAAACTATTTATTATGTATATAAATGATTTATGTTCGGCATCAAAAATTTTCAATTATGTGCTCTTCGCAGATGATACCAGCCTCTACTGCTCAGGTGAAGACCAAAGGCAGCTTTTTCAAATGGTGGAGAGGGAGCTGCACAAAATTAAAGTTTGGTTTGATATTAATAAATTATCGCTAAACATAGAAAAAACAAAATGTATGATATTTGCAAAGCGAAAAGTACAAAATCATGTACAAATTATGCTCAATAATACACCACTAGAAAGAGTCTTTCAAAATAAATTTTTAGGAGTAACTATAGATCATAATTTAAACTGGAAATCACACATAAATACAATTAGGAACAAATTATCCAAAGTGATCGCAATTATATATAAATATAGATATACCCTAGATAAAAACAGTCTTTTTATTATATATAACTCACTGGTAATGCCCTACATAACCTACGGTATTGAGATTTGGGGCAATACATATAAGACGAATACAAAGCCAGTCTTTACCCTGCAAAAAAAGGCAATAAGAGCAATCACATTATCAACTTATAACGAACCAACCAATGCATTATTTATAAACCTTCAAACGCTGAAATTTTGTGATTTAGTCGACCTTTACACTCTTAAAATCATGTTCAAAGTAAACAACAATCTCCTGTCGAATTCGTTACAGAACATGTTCAAAATCCGAAAGAGCCAATAGGAGCTCAGAGGCACGACCATGTTTATTAAAAAGAAAATCAGAACAAACATTATGAAATTTTGTATATCTGTTAAAGGGCTGGAGCTCTGGAACAACTGTACAGAAAACCTAAAATTGTGCACCACTTTCTTTCACTTCATAAAGAAGTTTAAATGTTTAACTCTGGACAGATACATGAAATATGAGACTTAGTTTGTGCTGTAGAACTTTGTTGTTCTGTTACTGATTAGCTTGTTTCTTCCTGCTGTATTTATGAAGATGAACTGGTGTCAAGACGACGCTCTGACAAAGGAATAAAGGGTAAAGGCATAATAAGCTTAAGCTTCAGCCTGCACCTTTTCGGTCTGTATATGTTAAATATGACTGTTTATGAATTAATGTCATAATATACCTGTGACCGAAATAAATAAATAAATAAATAAAATAAATAAATCTCTAAGGGAGCGCCCAGCCACCCTGAGGAGGAAACTCATTTCAGCTGCTTGTATCTTTGTACCTTGTTCTTTCAGTCATTACCCAAACGCTCATGATCATAGGTGAAAGTAGGAACGCAGATTGACCTACTCCTTCTTCAGCCTGATGGCATCCCTTACTTCCGGCCTCCACCACCGGGTTTGGGGATTGCCGCCACGACAGGCACAGGGGACCTTGTGACCACAGCTACGAGCGGCCACATTGACAATGGAGGTGGAGAACAGAGCCCACTCGGACTCTATGTCCCCAACCTCCCCGGGATCTGGGAGAAGCCCTCCCGGAGAGGTGAGATGAAAATCCTGCTGACAGAGGACTCCACCAGACGTTCCCAACAGACCCTCACGATATGCTTGGGTCTGCCAGGTCTTTCCGGGTTCATCCTCCGCCAGCGGATCCAACTCACCACCAGCTGGTGATTGGTTGACAGCTCTGCCCCTTTCTTCTTAAATCCTGCACTTTGGATTAAGTGATCTGAGCAGGTTTGACTCTGGATCATACAGATGTGAATTGTGTTTCAGATCAGTGTTTGTGGACTCAGTGGACTTTCAGACTGAAGTTTTTAGAGGTAAATATGACTGTCACGAGTATCATCCATCTCTTTCCTCTGTCATTTATTGTTCCATGTAGACGCTTGGTCAGATACCAGTGATCTGCTGTGGCTCCTGTTGATCCCTGTCGCCGTGGTGATGACCTCAGTGCCGCTGATGCTGATCTGCAGGAAGAAGAAAACACAAAACGGTGAGTCCGGTGAAGGGGCTGGTGGCAGAGTGGTTAGCCCTGTTGGTCCATGTCGTCTGTGTTTCTGTGGTGGAATCTCTAAAGTGAAACATAATAAGACGTGTCTCCATTTTGTGTTCAACAGATCAGGAACCGAGATGCTCCAGAACAGAGGTGAGCTCTACACACATTTCTACTTCTGACTCTAAATCCTGACTTTTATTTCTTAAATTTCAGACTGAAGCGTACGAGAACATGAGCGCTTACCAGAGCCTCTGTGTGGACACCATGGACCCAAACCAAGTCTACAGCGACGTCTGACGGTGGACTCAGCGCACACTGCCCCCTGGTGGACGAGACACACAACAGCAGTGAGAGAAAAAGCTCCTTCTGTTTTTCTGTGTCATTTTGGGAACAGAACTGGCTCCATTCTGTACAATATCACATGAGCTAATAGAGCTGTGTATAGATCACTGCACATGTGTGTTTGTTTGTGCGTTTCATGAAATAATAATTGAAAATATCAAGTTCAACAGAAGTGGCTCATTTTTCTCATCAGTTTTGTTCTTTGTAACCTGTAAAATTGATCTAATAAACAGATAAACTTAATAGAAACGGGAACATTGACTTTCTGTTCAAAACCACAGAACTGAACGGCCACACTTCTTCTTTTATTTTTTAAAGGTGGTTATGTGACATTTTAGACCCTACTGCCCTATAACTCTGCTTTACAGATAAGTGGGCGGGGATAAGGGGCAGGTAAAAACAGGAATTTTCTCAGTCTCAAATCTCAAAGTCTCAAATGCAGGACAATAGAGGATCACTCAAACACACAAGAATCAATCGAAATAGAACTTTGGGTAAGATAATAAATGCACTGAGTGAGGTAGATGTGTTAGTTTCAGAGTAGTTTCAGTGTAGTTAGCTCTCAGTCTGACCAGAACTGAAAAAACTTGGATGAGCTGAGAAACGTATCCAATCCAAAAAAAAAAACTTTTGTAGAGTTGACAAATAGAATTTCTCCTTTGACATTCTTATGTTAAGTTAGTAAAAGTAAAATTATTAAGTAAATTAAGTAAAGTTTTTAATAATAATAAAGAATAATAAACACATAAAAATATAAAGGAATAATGTAATATAGACAATATAGAAAATAACTTTGAATACAGAAGAGAGAGAAAAACTTGTTCCTCTTTTGTGCATCTAAAGCTGATCTCACAGAAAGAGACGTGGTGTGTGAGAAAAATAAGGTGAGAAAACTGACAAAACACAAAACTATGACAGCACTCAGTCCACGGAAGACTAATGTACCACCAGGACAAGACCCAAACATCGACACTCAGGTAAAAATGCTTAAAATAATACAACTGTCCTCTTACTTTTGTTCAGTAGTGGATGAAATACTCAATTTTGTTACTTAAGTAAAAGTACAGATACCGGGGCAAAAGAGTTCTCAAGTAAAAGTAAAAGTATTGCATGGACAAGTATATTTAAGTAAAAGTACATGTTTAAAAATGTACTTAAAGAGTAAAAAGTAGAGTTTTAGAACAATTAAAGGATGAAATGTAGTGATTTTGATCAAGACTTTAGCAGATTTTAAGAAATTCAATTGATTTGTTCATTTTTCTCGCTATTTTCTGTTTTTGTGCGTTTGGTTTGCTCAAAATTGTGACGTTAACTCAAATTAAAAGTGCTAAAAAATAAGTCTCGGCCTTTTCAGCAGGTCTCAAACCATAAGGAAAAGTACTTTTTACTTTTCAGTAGTGGAGTAGAAAGTACAGATACATGCTCTCAAATGTAGTGAAGTGAAAGCAGCTCGGCCTTCAGTAGTGCTCCGTCTGAAACAATCCACTCCTCAAGAACTATTTTATAGTTACATTATACACAGTATAAAGAGCCGTGGAGATTCCGTGCACATAGAAGTCAGGAGAGGGGGGCGCTAAGCCAGGACTAAGCCAGGACTAAGCCAGGACTAAACCAGGACTGTTTGTCGGGACTGACCCGAAGGTGCGCCCGCGTAGACTGTCGCGTGACCGCAGACAAAAGGACTGCGCTGGGGCTGGGGCTCCACGCTACACGAGGCTCGGCTCTGCGCTGCACAGATCTCCGGCCCCGGCAGCCGCACGGGGCTCAGTGCAGCAGTCGCCCGATCATGTTTTGCAGACACCCTCTTTTGCTCTTGCTCAAGTCCAAGATTAGTCCTAGTTTAGTCCTGGTTTAGTCCTGATTTAGATCTTTTTTAGTCCTGATTTAGTCCTGGTTTAGTTCTGATTTAGTTCTGGTATAGTCCTGGTTTAGTCCGGGTTTAGACTTGGTTTAGTCCTGGTTCCGCTACAGATGCAGTTTGCTGGTTTGTCTGTTTTTCTCTCTGTCCAATCACAGGTGTGAATCCGGTGTCATTGTTGTTCGCTGTTAAAGGTCCTGACGACACCAACTCAAAATCTGATTGGTTGAAGCAACAGTTTCATGGACATTTATTTTGTGTCCGAGTTCCTGCAGAACAGATTGTGAAGGACTCAGGGACACTTCTTTGACTTTGACTCTGCCCAGTAACAAGTGACGTCTGAAATGTGATTGGTCAAATGCTTTAATATGAAAATCCATGTCTGGAAGCAGCACAAACATCAGAAAAGCTCTGAAAGGAAGAGGACAGACCATTTGGAAATATTTAATAATATAATTAACATCAGTCTGTGATTCAGATATTTTTTTAGGCCTGCAGAGAAGGACTTGCAAACCCTGATGCTCCACCACTGAGTGAAAGTAAATGATACCTAAAAATTGTACTTCAGCATTGTATTTTTACTTTTGTACTTGATTATCTTCCACCACAGCTTGTGTTCAAACTGATGACTGCAGAAAGTGTTTGGAAGTAAAGTGAACCTTAAAAAAACACAATGATACTTAGATTTAAGCTTCAGTGTTTTAGTATCTGATCTTCTCAGATTAAAACATGTTGAGTTCTAAATTCCTTCTCAAAATATATAAATTATTTCCCTATCTGGTCTCTTTCTCTCATGACTTTGCACTTCCGTATGTTTCACAACTTCTGTATGTTTATTACCAAGTGACAGACGTGTTCCCACATGTGGTAAATTAAGACAGATAAGACAGACAGACAAGACTCCAGTCCGTCCGGTGCTGCGTTTGCCTTTGCAGATTCAGAATGACGAGCTTCTCTTCAACAGTTCTTCTCTTCAGTATCAGTAAGTCGATGTTTTATCACATTTTCACCTCCGTGGATACGATAAAATACTTTTCAGTGCTTGTATTGCTGCAGGTTTATCGTGTGTCTTGGGCTCAGAGTCGAGGTCAGTTGAAGTCCAGTCTGGCAAAGTGTCACTCTGTTCTGCTCAAACTTCACCATTAAACCCTCTACAATCTTTTGGTATCGAGCTGTGACGAGATCCACACTCAGAACTATTTCAGGCATAATCAGGTCTTCTGATGTTGTTTTATCTGCAGACCAAAGATTTTCAGTGTCTTCCAACTCGTCTCACGTCTTCCTCAAGATTAACTCAGTGAACTCTTTAGACACTGGGCTGTATTTCTGTGGATATGATTCATCTTTAGGACTCGTTATCGAAGAATCAACTTATTTGGATGTCAAAGAAGGTACACTTAAAGATGCATTATGTAACTTTCTGGTGGAGGCTCATCACCTACTAGTATTTGTCTCTGTGGAAATATGAATTCTTTAGTATGACATTTAACTTATCTCTGTTCTCTTTCATTTGTTCTTACAATACATTTGTCACACCTACAGGGTCTGCAGGTAAACTCTGTGCTTTGTGTAAGTCAGTGTGAGTCCAACAGTCAACAGCTTTTATTTACTGAAAACATCCAAATACAAGTGTCACCGCCACCAGTAACTATTATAGTAACTATAATATTTATTTAATTATTGGTGATGGTGTCACATGTCACATGACATGAGACCATGATTATTTATCTTGTCTGAATTACTCCTGGGATTGAAATGAATGTTTTAGAGCCATGGCCTATGGAATGTCACCTTAAAGCCGCGTTCAGACCGAACGTGAATGGTGCGAATAAACTGTGTCAAATGCCCCTAGTTTGCCGCTTGACTTTTTGGAGTCATTTGTTTCATTCTCGCGTACTGATCGCTCGAGATTGGGAATTTGGTCGTGCGTGTAAATCTGATCTATTCGCTCCAGAAGGATCAAGTGCAGCTGTGTAGAGTCCTCTGCATCTGGTTTCATTTGGAAAAATGGTGGAGTTGGACACATCGAGAGGACTGACCAGACCGGGACTGAGACCAGACTGGAACCAGACCGGGACCACAATAAAGGAGAGGGGGACAGAGTCTGGTGTAGGCTCTGCTCAAAACGCACAAAACGCACAAATCATGCTGCTCAACTCGCATCATTTGTGTGTCAGTGCTCCTTTACATTGGGTTAACATGTAAATCGTTGGCCTTGTTCGCACCATTTGCGTTTGGTGTGAACGTGGCTAAAGTAAGAACAGACCCAACAATATCATTGATCAACATTCAAGAAGAGACCATAAAGTTGCAGAAAGTGCAGATGGAAACGAGCACTGCCAGTCGTCCTTTAACTCTGACTCAAGTGTTGAACAGTGCGGTGGAAGAGAAACTCACCAGTGCAGAAAATGTGTTTTATAACTCTCCAAAACAAAAGTTCTTCTGTAAAAATGATTGTGAGAATTTTGAGCATTGAATTTGACCAATATTTAAAACCTTAAATCCTGCGTGTTGGAACTCAGTAGAATTTCAGACTGAAGTTTTTAGAGGTAAATATGACTGTCACGAGTATCATCCATCTCTTTCCTTCTGTCATTTATTGTTCCATGTGGACGCTTGGTCAGGTCCCAGTCGTCTGCTGTGGCTCCTGTTGATCCCTGTCGCCGTGGTGATGACCTCAGTGCCGCTGTTACTGATCTGCAGGAAGAAGAAAACACAAAACGGTGAGTCCGGTGAAGGGGCTGGTGGCAGAGTGGTTAGCCCTGTTGGTCCATGTCGTCTGTGTTTCTGTGGTGGAATCTCTAAAGTGAAACAAAATAAGACATGTCTCCACTTTGTGTTCAACAGATCAGGAACCGAGACGCTCCAGAACAGAGGTGAGCTCTACACACATTTCTACTTCTGACTCTAAACCCTGACTTTTATTTCTTAAATTTCAGACTGAAGCGTACGAGAACACGAGCGCAGTGAGGGAATCTGCAGACTGCACTTACCAGAGTCTCTGTGTGGACACCATGGACCCAAACCAAATCTACAGCACCGTCTGACTGTGGACTCAGCACACACTGCCCCCTGGTGGACGAGACACACAACAGCAGTGAGAGAAAAAGCTCCTCCTGTTTTCTTATAATGAAATAACAATTGAAAATATCAAGTTCATCCTAATCTGTAACACTGATCTAAAACGATTTAATAATAGAAATGAGAGCATTGACTTCCTGTTCAAACTGCAGAGCTGAATGTCCACACCTCGTCACAGTGGCACTTCACACTCGTACAACGTCATCATTGTGGGTCTTTTAGATGGTGATTATGTGACATTTTAGAATAGGTAAGACGGCTCCTGGGTGGGGATAATGGGTAAGAAAAACAGGGATTTTCTGAGCCTCAAATGTAGGACAATACAGTTTTACTCAAACATACAGGAATCAATCGAAATCCAACTTTGGGTAAGATAATAAGGGGTCACAGTTTTAAGAATTAGCAGTTGATAAAAGTCAGTTCCACATCATGTCCCTTGTTTGCAGTGGTTTAGATTTTGAGTCCAGTGTTTCTCAGCAAGTACCACCTGAGATCATATTTCGCTTTCTCAGATCTAAACCTGGACTTTATCAGGCCTAAATTAGAGCTAAACATGGTATAAAATGAAACTAGAGGTGTCAAGATTATTCGATTAGTCCATAGATACAGTTTTCCTTACCACCTCTTGTATATAGATTTTTTATTACTTATTTGTCTTTTATTTTGACTGTTACTAAAACATTTATATAATTATGCTTTATGTGACACCTTATTTAGAATTTATTTTATTTATGGTAATTTATTATTACCATTTATATGTTTTACTCTTTGTTATTATATTTTATTGTGATGTTTGAGCTCCTGTGTCCAAGTCATTTCCCTTGTGGATCAATAAAGTTTGTCCAAGTCTAAGTTAAGTCATTTCTTTCCAATCTATATACAGCAAAAAAGTACAATTACATTTGTACATTTGAAATGTGGTGCAAAACTTCAGATACAGGATTTTTAAAGCACAAATGGCAGGAGATAAAGTCCACAGGAATTAGTCACTGTCGCTATTCTGCAGCTTCACCTCGATCCGTGCGCTGTGTGGATGTAAACAGACACACGTGAGGAACTACTCCCACCTTTTTACTTTTAAAGAACGACTCAAACTGGATTCAAAGCTCTGTTTTGTGGGTCATTATTTACGGAGAACAAATTCCATGGATAATGTGGATGAGATGCTGCAATTTAAATTTGCATGCACAAGAGGTGAAGACTGAAGCCACCTCATTAGTTTCGCTATTTCCTGAGTCTGTATCTTCACGTTGGACGTTGGATATTCGCCTGTGCAACAACAGCGCAAGTTTCCACTGTCTGTGTCCCGCTGGCTTTAGCCTGGTGCAGGGAACTGCATTCCAAAGCCCCGCCAAGTATGCTGCTTAGGGACATCAATAAACTACCCTTGTAGTGATTGACATATACATCCATCTTCCACAGAAGCAGCTAGCTTCTCTCGATGTGGAGGAGCAGCAGCTCTACACTGAGCTCCTATCGTGTGACTAAGCCCCTCACCCTATCTCTAAAGGAGCGCCCAGCCACCCTGCGGAGGAAATTCATTTCAGCCGCTTGTATCTGCGATCTCATCCTTCCAGTCATTAAACAGAGCTCATGACCATAGCTGAGTGGAGGAACGTAGATTGATGGTAAATCGAGAGCTTCACCTTACGGCTCAACTCCCTCTTCACCAATACAGCGACCGCATCACTGCCGACGCTGCACCAATCCACCTGTCAATCTCACGCTCCATCCTCCCCTCACTCGAGAACAAGACCCCGAGATACTTGAACTCCTCCACAAGCCACCTTTTTCCGGTCGAGAACCATGGCCACCATCGGACTTGGAGGAGCTGATCCTCATCTCAGCCTCTTCACACTCGACTGCAAACAGCCTTAGTGCACATTGCAGGTCCTGGTTCGATGGAGCCAACAGGACAACATCATCTACAAACAGCAGAGACGAGATCCTGCGGTCCCCAAACCGGACCCCCTCCGGCCCCTGACTGCGCCTAGAAATTCTGTCCATAATTACAATGAACAGAACCGGTGACAGGGGCGGCCCTGGCGGAATCCAACATGCACCGGGAACAGGTCTGACTTACTGTCGCCAATGAACACAGCTCCTGCTCCAGTCGTACAGGGACCAGACAGCCCTTAGCAAAAGAGCCCAGACCCCAAACTCTCAGAACGCCCCCCACAGGACACCACGAGGGACACGGTCGAATGCCTTCTCCAAGTCCACAAAGCACATGTGAACCCTCGAGCACCCGATGGAGAGTGTAGAGCTGGTCCAGTGTTCCACGACCGGGACGAAATCCACACTGCTCCTCCTGGATCCGAGTTTAGACCCTACTTTACTCACAGCTGTACATTTGTGGCTCTTAATGATTGTGGTAAAGTAACAGTGACTTTCAGGGTGAAAAAAGCGCATTACTTGTCGATTAGACTAAGGTCGACTTGAATGAGACGAGTAACTTCAACACTGAGTCCAGCTCCATTTCCCAGTCTATTCCGGTCCTCCTTTTGCTACCTCCACGTGACAGACAGTCCACCAGAAAAAGTTACACAATGCACTTTAACACAGATAAGACACAAATAAACCTTACTCGACTTGTGAAGCTTGTTTTAACATTTTTATTATGATGTATTGCTTCTCTCTTACTACCAAGAAATAAAAACACTTACGCTCTACAGTGGCATGACAATAAAGCATTAAAATTCAGATACATACAGTATATTTACAGATATTCAGAATACAACAGACTTTCCTAAAATGAAAGGAATAGATAGTAGTATTTGATCACACAATTCAGGCTTCAAACTGTACATAACTAGAGGGAAAAAAATTGAAAATACTGCTTTTGTGGTAAGGGCACATGTAATTTTTCCTTCTTAGACTTAAACTTAGACAAACTTTATTGATCCACAAGAGAAATTATTTGGACTCAGTAACTCACACATCACAATAGAATATAATAACAAAGAGTAAAAACTATATGTAAATGTACAAGTCAAAATAAAATAGACAAATAAGTTATATATATATAAAAAATCAGTTATACAAGAGGTCATAAAGAAGACAAAAGTGCAAAAATGATATGATTGACAGATTGATCTGTTACATAAGGGCGAGTTGTTGTACAGTTGTAGGGAGTATTATCTGTTACATAAGGTGAGTTGTTGTACAGTTGTAGGGAGTATTATCTGTTACATAAGGGCGGGTTGTTGTACAGTTGTAGGGAGTATTATCTGTTACATAAGGGCGGGTTGTTGTACAGTTGTAGGGAGTATTATCTGTTACATAAAGGTGAGTTGTCATACAGTTGTAGGGAGTATTATCTGTTACATAAGCATGAGTTGCTGTACAGTTGTAGGGAGAATTATCTGTTGCATAAGTGTGAGTTGTTGTACAGTTGTAGGGAGTATTATCTGTTACATAAGGATGAGTTGTACTTTTGTAGGGAGTATTATCTGTTACATAAGCATGAGTTGTACAGTTGTAGGGAGTATTATCTGTTACATAAGCATGAGTTGTTGTACAGTTGTAGGGAGTATTATCTGTTACATAAGGATGAGTTGTACTTTTGTAGGGAGTATTATCTGTTACATAAGCATGAGTTGTTGTACAGTTGTAGGGAGTATTATCTGTTGCATAAGTGTGAGTTGCTGTACAGTTGTAGGGAGTATTATCTGTGGATCCCTATAGTTCATGATTCAAGTCCACAGTTACAGTCCGTTTCATCTTCATTTTAAAACGTGACACTTTAGATCCATTTGCATTGCACTGCGCAATAAAACGTCTTTTCAGGAGTACTTTAAATTGACGTTTAGTATTTGCAATTTTTATTTGTGATCAACTCTTTTTTATATTTTATAAAATCAGAGACCAGGAACCGGTTCTAGTAAAAACTACAGAAGAGAGAAAAACAGACTGTTAACGTCACATATGAACAGTTCTTCAGATAAACTATAACATAAACAACAGAACAGAACAAGTTTAACAAACTCTCCATCTCACTCCAAATCGCTAAATCCATTCAATTCTTCATCTTCGGTGTCACTTCTACGGAAGCCGAGAGGGGTCACAACAAACGCAAACGCTGCAACAAATACAACAAAAAGCCACAACACAACAAAAAGCCATAACACACCAAAAAAAGCCACAACAGAAATGACCGCGGGACTCTATTTTAATGTAAATGCCGCAACAAATACAAACGCCACAACACAAACGCAAATGCTGCAACACATTAAAATGCAGCAACACATTAAAAAGCCACAACGGAAGTGACCGCGGGACTCTATTTTCCGATGGACCTTTACTTTTCAAGTTGTAGTTCTTCTTCTTCATTTGCCACTTGATCGGTTCATCGGAAAATAGAGTCCCGCGGTCACTTCCGTTGTGGCTTTTTAGATGTGTTGTGGCTTTTTAATGTGTTGTGGCATTCGCGTTTGTGTTGTGGCATTTGTATCTGTTGCAGCGTTTTCATTAAAATAGAGTCCCGCGGTCATTTCCGTTGTGACTTTTTAATGTGTTGTGGCTTTTTAATGTGTTGTGGCATTTGCGTTTGTGTTGTGACGTTTGTATTTGTTGCAGCGTTTTCATTAAAATAGAGTCCCGCGGTCATTTCCGTTGTGGCTTTTTGATGTGTTGTGGCTTTCTAATGTGTTGTGGCTTTTTAATGTGTTGTGTTGTTTGTATTTGTTGTGGCGTTTTCATTAAAATTGAGTCCCATGGTCATTTCCGTTGTGGCTTTTTGATGTGTTGTGGCTTTTTAATGTGTTGTGACTTTTTAATATGTTGTGGTGTTTGTATTTGTTGCGGCGTTTTCATTAAAATAGAGTCTCGCGGTCATTTCCGTTGTGGCTTTTTGATGTGTTGTGGCTTTTTGATGTGTTGTGGCTTTTTAATATGTTGTGGCATTTGCGTTTGAGTTGTAACATTTGTATTTGTTGTGGCGTTTTCATTAAAATAGAGTTCCGCGGTCATTTCTGTTGTTGCTTTTTAATGTGTTGTGGCTTTTTAATGTGTTGTGGCTTTTTGTTGTGTTGTCACATTTGTATTTGTGGCAGCGTTTGCGTTTGTTGTGACCCCTCTCAGCTTCCGTACACTTCTGCACGACCTCCGGAGCTAAACGGAGCGCCGCTTCCTATTTCCTCCTCGGCTTTTCTGAATCCTGACAGGATGGTTTCGGTGTCACTGAAGTCCAGGCTTTGTCCATCCATCCGGTGACTTCAGGAAAGTCGCATGGTGCATCCTCCTGGTTCTCTATGTTCTCCATCCCCGCTTTCCGTCAGTCCCTCACAAGTTTCTCGCTCACTCCAAACTTAGTTTTTCTGCGGCTCGATTACCGTTATTTTTTTGGCTGCACATTTCACTACTTGTAGCAGGACAGCGGCTTTTTCTGCAGGAGACATGCGCAGTAGAACCAAGTGAGAGTGGTACAGGAGGAACAGATGAGGACACACAAGTCTAGAGCGCCCTCTTGTGGCTGTCAGTGTGAAAATTTTAATATATAAGTCGCACCGGAGTATAAGTCACAGGAAACACTCAAACCATGAAAAAAAGTGGCACTTATAGTCCGAAAAATACAGTACTCTGATTGGATCGTCTATCATGTTTCTGCAGGTGTTCAGTATTCTCAGTTTTCTGTGAGTGAATATGAGTAGAAATATTCTTTGTCACGCTGAGTTTAACATTTTCTTTGTCGTCACTGCTGCAGGGACGTGATGGTGGAGTACAGAACAGTTTGACTTGCACTTTCTTCGGTCTGACACTTGGGGGCGCTGCTGCTGCTGCTGCTCTCGGTAAAATTCACTTCAGAGTACTCGGTTTCCACCTGATGACACAAAGAATGGAATTATAACTCCAGTGATACAAAGACTAAATGTCACTAATATGCTTTATTTACATTTTATTCTAATTACAGTAGTTAAATATGTATGATCTTGCATGTCAAATATAAACGTGTCATATCTGTAAAATTTGAAATCAGAATTAAAGATGCGCTATGTAACTTTTCTCAAGGAGCATCTGCCACCTGTTGGTCTCATTAATATGTATTTTCGTTGCCTAGAATGTTCCACAGTATGGCATTGTTTACCTTTCCATCTATTATATTACATTTTGATAACTTTTTCGATAAATTCCAGTCAGGCTTCTGCAGTCTGAAGGTCTCAGCTGATATTGTGATGTCTCTGGACTCTGGCTGGACTCTGGTCTCTGTACAGTGTTGGTTTTGTTAGACCTCACATCGGCTTAGACCACAAAATGTTTCTGCATCGTTTGCACAGAGACTTTGGAATCAGTGGGAAAGTCCTACACTGGTTTTCCGTTCTCAATAATGTCGTGTCTGAAGTGTCACTGTTGACCTATGGAGTCCTGCAAGGGTCAATCCTGGGGCCACTTCTTTTTCTGACGTATATTTTTCCATTTGGTCAAATCGTGACTCATTTCAAGCATAAGTCGTATCATTTGTACACTGAGGTCAAACAATTGTATTGTTATTTTAAAGAAACAGAGATGGACAGGCTAAAACCCTTCTGCAGTGCTTCTCTTATATAAAAAAAAAAACCTTCTGAAAACGTCTTGCAACTTATGATGGAAAAACAGAAACTCTTATTTTAGTGTCAGATCACGGAGCCCCTCAGTTCCCTAAATCTGGGAGTGTTGTTGGACAACTCAATGTCTTTGGAGGGTCACTGCAGCCAGACTGGTGCCACCTAGTGCCTCCACTCAATTTCATTTCTCTCCAGAGACTAGGTCAGGAATCAGAATACACTAGATGGTTTGCAAGAACCCTGGAAGTGTGAGTTCGGGCACCAGCCAATCAGCGAAGTGACAGACATTCTGTGTTGTCAACAATTCCCGAGATCGAGGATTTAAAGCCAGAACAAAGAGAATGTTTGGTGAATTTCATCAAGGAGAAAAACGTTATTGTTCTTCTTCATACAGGATTTGGGAAAAGCTTAATATACCAGTTAGCCCCGTTAGTGGCGCATTACATACGTCACGACCAAACAGCAGTGATTGGTTAAATGATAAAAAGTACCTGCCTACTGTCGAGTGAGTGAATCCTAATGCTGTGAGGTCAGACGGTTTCTACGAAGTGAAACTGGCTAATGAATCAGGCTAAGTCACTGCAGTCAAGTGGTTAAAAACTATTTTTATCAGCTACAGAAAATCACAAAAATGAGACCAATGTTTTCAAATGCTGATCTTGATTGGCCACTTTTTTTATTTCATCTCATTTAGATTTTTATAATTCTCTTCTCTTTACATCCACTCTTAAGCAGATACAACATCTACAAAATACTGCAAGGTTTTTAACAGGAGCTAAAAGGCAAACACACATCACACCGATTTTATCTTCACTGCACTGGCTTCCTGTTATGTTCTGTGTTGGTTTTAAATCATGATTTTAATCTTACACAGCTCTAACTAGACCGACGCTCCAGTACATCAGTGACATACTACGACCCTACACCTCAGGTCAGGGCCTGTTGATGACCCCAAAAACCCACTTGAAAACATGGGGGACCAATCCTTTCAGGCTGTGGCCCCCAAATAATGGAACGCCTTGTCCCCGGCCCTCTGTGAGACAGAATCTACTGATTCTTTTAAAAAGCAGCTCAAAACACAACTATTTAGACAAGTTTTTGGTTGACTGTGTCTGTAATTCCTCTGTTCTTGTACATGTTGTTTATTGCACTTTGTGATTTTCCGTGAAAGGTGATCTACAAATAAAGTCTTACTTACTATATATTCATTTACAGTGTTGGGGGAGTAACAGATTACATGTACCAGAGTTATGTAATCAGAGTACAAATTATGAGTAACTGTATTCAGTTACAGTTACTGTTTCAGTGAGTGGTAATTAGATTACATTTATTTATAGCCCATTTTGGGCTATATATATATATATATATATATATATATATATATATATATTATATATATATATATATATATATATTATATATATATATATATATATATATATAAACTAGATCTAAACCAGGTCTAAAACCAGGACTAAACCAGGACTAAACCAGGTCTAAACCAGGACTAAATCCTGCTGTGTGGACCGTGTTTCCTCTTCTTCTATCAATAATATTTTTAATTTGGTTCAGTAAAGTCTGGACTTTTTTATTTTCTTTTATCAGACAAAACATTTTATGTGAAGATTTCCTCGTCTTTGCTTCTCTACAGCAAATCAAGTAATCCAAAGTATTCAGATTACATTACTCTTCTTAAGTAATTTAATGGATTATGTTACAAACTACATTTTGGGGTGTGTAATCTGTAATCTGTAGGGGATTACATTTTAAAAGTCACCTTCCCAACACTGTTCATTTACAGGTGTGTTCTGTCTCTGAACTACAGCTTGAGTGATGTATTCTCACTGAGAGAAGCTCTGACCTGTAACTTCTCCAGCGGTTTGTCTCCGGAGATTCAACTTGTCAAAAGAACAGAAACCCAGAAACTAATCGATACCAACACAACAGAAACTAGATACAAGTTTACTCATCTGAGCAGGTGCTGATACTAAAAAAAAGTCTCGGTCACAGGACAGAAATGGGGGCTGACTCATCCTCACCTTTTTTTTTTAGAGTTTCATACTGCACTGTGGGACATTTCAAGATAAATTTTGTAAATGTTGTATATGTGTTAAAGAGTGGACCCCTGGAATAATTGTACAGAACAAAAATTAAACTGTGCACTTCTGTTCCACTTTAAAAAGAAGTTTAAATATTTAACTCTGGGCAGATACATGAAGTATGATACTCAGTTTGTGCTGTATTACTTTACTGTACTGTACTGTTTGTGCTGTAGTACTTTAGTGTACTGTTACTGTTCAGTTTGTACTGTAGTATTTTGCTGTACTGTTACTGTTTTAGTTTGTACTGTACTACTTTACTGTACTGTACTGTACTGTTTGTGCTGTAGTACTTTACTGTATTGTTTTAGTTTGTGCTGTAGTACTTTAGTGTACTGTTTAGCTTGTGCTGTAGTACTTGGCTGTACTGTTACTGTTTTAGTTAGTACTGTAGTACTTTGCTGTACTGTTTTATTTTGTACTGTAGTACTTTAGTGTACTGTTTTAGTTTGTACTGTAGTACTTTACTGTACTGTACTGTTTTAGTTTGTGCTGTAGTACTTTACTGTACTGTTATTGTTTAGTTTGTACTGTAGTACTTTACTGTACTGTTTAGTTTGTACTGTAGTACTTTACTGCACTTCCTCTTGCCCACACTCACTCACCTCACGCTGTGTTAAATATATTTATGTACAAATATATTGACCTGTGGCTGAAATAAATGAATCTGTCAATCAAAATCAGAGCAATACCATCTCCATGGAGACGAGATGAGCATTTACTATAAAAGTTTACCTAGAAATAACTAGTACATTCTGAGTCTTATAAAAATTCTGAGTAAATTTCCAAACATGAGACTTCCTCTTAGCAGATTCTCTTGTTCCTGTTTTTGTTTCTTCTTGGTGATGGTTGGTCAGTCTCCTACACAGAGTTTACAGAAGTGACTTAGTTTGCATCTAACCTGGGGCTGGTTTTGTGGTTCGTCCTCAGATAACAGACTGTAGACCGGAGCTGCTTCTCTGTTCCCATCTGCGACCTCCTCGTACAGGTGGTTTCTCTGAAAAAGCATAAACACTGTTATTTTTATTTTATTTAAGGTTGTGCAAAACTGCAGTTCAGGAATATACTTTAAAAAGTCTATGTGACACTGTTTTCTGATCTATTTTATAATGTCATTCACACATTTTTAACACTAAACCCTGCAGAGTTCTTCAGTCAAAATGTAAAAAAAAAAATGTAGTTGTTAACTTGAAAACTACACAAGGCGGTACAGAGCATTTGGGCGTTGATGTTAATAGAATAAAAGGAAACTCGAACGTGTGAATGAAAGAAACCACATCTCGATGTTTGTTTCTAAGGAAGTAACAAGATTAAAACACGGCTTAAAGCTCACAAGAGTCCATTTTGTGTAATATAAGATCATTAAATGGCGACAATTAAGTCTTGTTTAAGATTAGGAAGTCAAATGATTATTTAAAGCCTTTTTTGTTTTGTTTTTTCATAAAGTGAAATTAAATACAAAATCTGCAACGCTCAGACCTAACTATTTATTTTTTCTTGTTTCCTTTTCTTGAGAGCGCAAGAGACATTCAGCAAATTATCTCAGACGGGAAGATACAAAAGACACAAAATGATAATAAAATAAAAAGGTATTAAGGGTGTAAGGGTGCATGTATTCGTGCTGAACTGCTTCGGTACGAGATGTTGGATTCGATGCAGGGTTTTGTTCGGTGTCTACAAGTGCAGCTACAAGGAGGCTCTGCACTTTAATATTCACGTGGGAACTCATCCGTGATTGGGGCAGTGTTTCCCACAGCTTTTGAGGCCACGTTTACATGATGAGGGTCTGAACAGAAGATGCAAAAGTGGCGTTGCGTCTTCACTTTTTACTCTGCGTTTAGACGAGCGTTTTTGGGAGGAAATCTGCGTGTATACGGTGACGCAAACATGTCTGGAATTCAATTGGGTTGGGATTCTGCGTACTGTATATTTGTGACATAAACGTGTACGCGACCTGAGCACATCTGACCAGAGTTTTGCATCTCGGGCAGTGTAAACCAGGGGTGTCAGACTCATTTTGGTCCGGGGGTCGTATCCAACCTACTTTGATCCCAAAGTGTCCGGATCAGAAAACTCATGGCATATAAACCCCAAAAATAACAAGTTCAAATATTTGTGCAGAGAAACACAAATCTATTACAGAAATCTTTTAAAATTGATTATAATATTATGAACAACCTGAAACTTTAAGAAAAATGCAATTTCAACACAAAGTTTAAACAGAACTTGTATGCAAATAGGAGTAATAAGTCAGTAATAAGTCAATTTTTCTTGGGAAATTCTGCACTCAGTGTCCACTTTTCTCATGTTGGACATTTTTCTGATGAGGGTGTCACGGTCAACAGTCAAAACGATCGTCCTTTAAGAGCGTTTGGAAAGAGACAAGTCTTCATTTGTGCTGCTCTGGTGGGAGGAGCCACGTACAGAGACGCGGCTGTGCTAAACACCACAGAAAATTAACGGTATTTCAATAGAAAATATAATTAAACTATTTTAGTAGAAAATCAGTCGAGGGCCAGATTAAAGGTCTTGGAGGGCCAGATCTGGCCTCCGGGCCGTATGTTTGACAGTCTCGATGTAGACGGAAACACTATGGTGGAGTGTGTTCAACTATTCCACTCTGGAGGATGGTTTCAGATTTTTGTGTTTTTAAGCCCCAAAAACACCATCACCGTCTAAACCAGGGGTGGGCAAACTTTTTGGCTCGGGGGCCACATAGGGTTCTAAAATTTGACTGGAGGGCCGAACAGAAGACGGGACATGACGTGTTCAGGGCCTGGCTCCATTGCACTCGTATTTACCCTCATGTAGGACGTATTCTGTACTACGCGCTGCAACTTTTAGACATGTAAGATCCAGAACTCATGAAAAGTAAAATGAGGTCTGCCCCACTGCAAACCAAAAGCAAACATGTGCACTTACACAGTGCTCATGCTAACCCACTGCCTACCCAAAACTTCGACTTCTCTAATACATTGAGTTTGAAATGTATGACTGTGTTTTACACAGATTTAAAGTGGAAACAGTGCAGCCTTATGTCTTGAACACTTCTACCTCATTCATGGTCCGAATACACCGCCCGAAACGACTCCTGTCAATACTTTCCCATAAAGCATTGCGGCCAACAGAAGCCGCGGCACCTCAATGTATATATAGTGCGCCATCTACCGGGAAACGCCGGAAATGCAAGAAAGATAAAACAGCAGTAAGGTTTATTTATTATAATTTGGTCAAGTCCTGTGGGTCAGTTTGAATGGCTGCATAAGGTCACCGGGCACTAAATAACTGGATATATAGTATTGCTGCTTGTAGTTCCCTCCAGTTGACGTAGTGTCACTCACTGGAACTTCAGCAGAAAAAATCCCATGGGCCGAGACAAGATTTTTCTCATAGAGGCAATGTAATCACAAACTGCTCGTGTTCGTCTGACGGGGACCTACAGCTTTCAAAAATATCGGATTTGTTGGCGATTTTTACCTATTTTTAGATCATAAACTTTTTCTCGGTCAAAATCCTTCAGTTGTCTTAAAAAAGCGCTTTATATTCGTTAGCTCCGGCTCTGCTCTAGCTCCTCTCGCTCTGATTGGTCAAAACGATCACGTGATACACGAGCCCGCGCTCCGTGCGTTTGGTCGCGTGCATTCGCGTGTGCCCGTGGGAGAAAAGAGCACTACTGCGCATGCTCGGTCGGCCCACAGCCACCGGAAGTACCTAGCCATGCTAGGCTAATCTGGGATCACGCGCCATTGAGCTCTGCACATTGATATGAATGCTCGGCCATTTTGGAATCTGGGGGACTAGGCACTGGCTCGTATGGCTATTCCATCCACGTATATCACAGATGTTCTCACCTTTCTAATTCACTCACATATAAAAGGTTAATGTCTAACTTATCAGACACTGCAACACAAAGTTACTGTAATGACTTTGCTCTATATGTCATGTTTCATATGGTGACATACTGCAGCACTGAAGCTTAATTTGTACACATTTACACCAGAATTGGGACAGTCTTATGTCTTGAACACTTCTACCTCATTCATGGTCCGAATACACCGCCTGAAAATGACTCCTGTCAATACTTTCCCATAAAGCATTGCGGCCAACAGAAGCCGCCGCACCTCAATGTATATATAGTGCGCCATCTACTGAGAAACGCCGGAAATGCAGGAAAAATAAAACATTAACAAGGTTTATTATTATTATTTATTCAAGTTCGGCGAGCCGGATTAAAAGGTTTAAAGGGCCTGCATATGGCCCCCGGGCCATAGTTTGCCCATCCCTGGTCTAAACAAAAGACACTTCTGATAAAATATTTTGCGTTCTCGTGTAAACAGGCCTTTAGTTTGGGCGGCACCTTGAAAACAATTGCCCCTCGCCTTGACTACGTCCCTCCAAACCACGTGAATCCTCGCAAAACTACGGCTGTCTTACTGTACTTACTGCAGAGAATGTGGACAAGTTGTTTTTTCTGGCCAAAAATCTTAAGTTCGAGTAAAAGTTCATGCTGGAACTGTTCGTGCTGCACTTTTAAACAAAATAATATTTCAAACATTTGTTGCTTATTTGAGAATATTTTATTGAACTTATTAGTTTACCAAGCAGCACGTTGCATTTATTTTATTTTCCCATTTGTATAAAGTTAAAGCGAATTGTTGGTTTAATAAAAACACAAATGGTTTTGCATTTTGTTCTCATACTGTATGGAAAATGAACCGAACTGTGACCTCAAAAATAAAGTACTTACTGAACCGTGACTTTCTGTGTTCTGTTACACCCTTAAAAAGACTAATATAATTCTTACATAAATTAGACAAATTTTTTAACATCTGAAAAGACTCACCTCTGGTATTTCAGCGAACTCAATCGACTCTGGAGATTTGGGATGTAAAAAAAAAACAAAAAAAACAAAAAACACAATAATTAGATCAGATATTTTTCAGATATAACTGATTTTCATTTCAATTTTAAAAAGTACAAATTTCCATCTTCCTCTTAACAAATGGCCTTGTTCCTGAGTTTTATTTTGCTATTATAATAATATTTGGGGTCAGCCTTATCATCAGAAGAGCCTCTAGTCAGAAAATCCATGTTCAGGTCGTGTTAC
>NW_026571153.1:3315764-3366863 GCF_026225935.1 Boleophthalmus pectinirostris | reverse complement strand
CTATTAATGACCAACCAACTACTGGATCTAGAATCTAAGAGCCACTGTGGATTAAAGTTGAGGAGGAAATTCAGTTTGTCGATTGGACAAAAGTTAGTTTGGTTGAAGACGTTTCTCAGCTGATCCAAGCTGCTTTTTCAGTTCTGGTCAGACACTGGTGGACACTTCCTTATCAATCAATCAATCAAACTTTATTTATAAAGCACTTTTCATACAAAAATGTAACACAAAGTGCTTTACACAGATTAAAAACCATCCCACATTTCCACCCACCCACCAACCCAACCCCCACAGCTGCCCGACTCGACACAACCAAACAACGCAGACACCCAAACACCCCCCCTACACACACACACACATACACACCCACACACACATTAACCCGCTAAAATACATAAAACGACACATAGTAAAATGTGAGGCTGAATACAGGCGAACCAGTTGAGAAAGCACCCATCAGAGGAGCCGTCTGCACCGGGAGCAGAGAGACGTCCACCACCACCAGGAACCACCACAGGGGCCAGGGGAGAGATGAAGCCCAAACACCAACTCTCCACCAGGAGCCCACGGGACAGACCCCGACAGCCACAGCCGACCTCCGCTCCCGATGCAGAGGCTCCTACAGAGGAAACACTGCATATCCTAAAAATAAGCCTAAAATAAATAAATATAATTAAAATGTGTATAGTAGAAACAAGTAAAAAATATGATGTTTCATTCAAAAGCTAAGCTAAAAAGGTGGGTCTTGAGCCTGCTCTTAAAAACATGAACGTTCTCTGCAGCCCTGAGCTCCTCCGGCTGCAGTTCCATAGACGAGGGCCACAGTACTGAAAAGACGCCTCCTCTCCGTGAGTGTGTGTCCTGACTTTGGGAATGACCAGGAACCTGCTGCCGGAGGAGCGCAGGGTCCGCGAGGGTTCGTAAGGTAAAAGCAGTTCTGAAAGATGAGAAGGCCCAAGACCATTAAGACCATAAAAACCAGTAAAAGAACTTTAAAATCGATCCTGAAACTCACAGGAGCCAATGCAGTGATTTTAAAACCGGTGTAATGTGGTCCCGCCTCTGGTCCTCGTCAGGACACGTGCGGCAGAATTTTGTAGTAATTGTAAACCTGAAATACTCTTTTTGGGAAGACCAGAGAGCAGGGCATTACAGTCGTCTATTCGACTGGTGATAAAAGCATCAGCGTCTCTGTGTTGGCCAGAGAGAGAATGGGGCGGACTCTGGCTATGTTTTTTAAGTGATAGAAACCAATTTTTGTGATGTTCTTAATGTGTGGAATAAAAGTTAGCTCAGAGTCAATAATGACGCCCAGGTTTTTTACTTGAGGAGAAGGATTAAAAGACTGTGTTTGTAGTTTGGGTAAAAGTTTCTCTCTCTGGGCCTCAGGACCAATGACTAAAACCTCAGTTTTGTCCTGGTTAAGCTGGAGAAAGTTTTCTGCCATCCAGGATTTGATATCTAGAATGCAGTTAAAAAGAGCATCCATTGGTCTGGTGTCATCAGGAGACATGGAGATGTAAAGCTGCGTATCATCTGCGTAGCTGTGGAAGTTGATTCCATGTCTCCTGATGACACCACCAAGAGGGAGCATGTACAAGTTAAAAAGCACAGGGCCTAAAATGGAACCCTGGGGCACACCACATGTGATTTTATGGACCCTGGAGGAGCATGTGTCTACACTCACCATAAATGTTCTGTCTGTGAGGTAGGATGTGAACCATCTGTGAACAGCACCGGAGAGGCCGAGGTGTTTTAGGCGAGTTAAAAGAATAGTGTGATCTACTGTGTCAAAGGCAGCGCTCAGATCCAGTAGAACCAACACGGTCACTTTTTGTGAATCGCAATTTATTCTAAAATCATTTAAAATCTTTGCCAAGGCGGTCTCGGTGCTGTGGTTCACCCTAAAACCAGACTGAAATTTTTCAAAAATGTTATGATCATCTAAAAAAATAATTTAGTTGAATAAAAAATTTTTTCTAAAAATTTTTGCTTAAAAATGGTAGGTTAGAACACTGGTCGGTAGTTGTTAAAATCATTAAAATCTAAATTGCTCTTCTTCAGCAGGGGCCTCACCACCGCTGCTTTGAAGGCAGAGGGAAAGACCCCGTCTGAAGAGAGCAATTCATCATGGTTAAAAGCTCATCCCTAAAAGATCCATAAAATGACTTAAAAAATGGGGTAGGAATTGGATCTAAAAGACATGTGGTGGGCCTCACTGAGGAGAAAACTTTGTCAAGCATCTCAGCATTAACCAGGACAAAACTGTCCAGTTTTTTCTTCTTGTCTAGACAAACACTCAGATGTACTAAAAACAGAGCTTGACAAGATAAAATATCACATCTGATACCATGAAGTGGTCTGCAAACTGCTCACAGAGAGAGTCAGTGGGTGTTAAGTAAAACATGCTAAAATCAGGGTTTAAAATGTTGTCAATGGTTGAAAAAGAACTTTTGGGATTATTTTTTGTTATTGGTTATTAATGTAGAAAAGTAATGGTTTCTTGAGTTTCTTATTGCGTTGTTGTAAGTCCGTTGCTGATCAGTAAATAATTGATAGTTTATTGTAGTTTTGTTTTTTCTCCATCTACGTTCTGCCCTCCTGCACTCTCTCTTGGACTCTTTCAGCTCTTCAGTTCTCCATGGGGGTTTTAGCTTAGTTTTGATGTTTTTAGTTTTGAGTGGAGCAACCAGATCCAGAGCTGACCGTAGTTTACTGTTTACTGTGGTCAGTGATAAAATCGCAGGGGCAGGTAAAACCATTGGGGGATTTTTATTTAAAACTTCGATAAAATTTGCAGCCACTTCAGGGGTCAGACGGCGCTTCCTCACAGTTCTCACAGACGTCTCCCGGTGTATAAAACCAGTGATGTTAAAAAACACACAGTAGTGGTCAGACACAGCCAGGTCAACAACAGAGGACACACTAGTGGTCAGGCCATAGGTGATGACCAGATCCAGAGTGTGTCCTCTGTTGTGAGTTGGCTGTGTGACGTGTTGAGTAAAATCCATATAATTAAGAACATTTTAAAATTCATTTGCGGCAGGATCTAAAAGATTATCTATGTGTAAGTTAAAATCACCGGTTATAATAATCATATTAAAAGAATTGTGTAATATAGATTATATCTGCAGGGAGGAGCTAACTACACTGAAACTACTCTGAAACTAACACACACGCTTGTTTACAGTTTCTGTTAGTTAGTTCGGTCTATTGACAGGATGTGGGGTCTAATTAACATAATTCATGTCCATAATGGAGCTTCCTCACCTCTGGACCTGACCTGGCTCCACCTGTTGTTCTCTTGTTTGTTTTGTTTTAGGTTTGAGGATGGAGTTGTAAATAGGAGAGAGATGGTGTCTGAGGCCTCCATTTCTGTTTAGAGAAGGATTCTCTTTCTTAACAAAAATAGCTTCTTTCACTCCCCTCTCAAACCAATTCTTTTCTCTGGCTAAAATCTGTACCTCGCTGTCCTCAAATGAGTGGCCCGTGGCTTTTAAGTGGAGATGAACAGCAGACTGAGGTCCTGTGTTGCTCTCTCGTCTGTGTTGGTTCATCCTGTTGTGAAGCTGTTGTTACGGGCCCCAAGTACTGGGGCTGCCGTAGCAGAGATGACACAATCTGAAATATAATAATAATAATGAAAACCGGGAAGATGCGGAGCGCTCTCTTCTGTGTCCAGATTGCATTTTTTAATTGATCAGTATCAAAAATATAACACTACACCATTAAAGTGCATTGTGTCCCAGTACACATTCTTCAAGTCACCACACACACAAAACAACCCTCACAACTTAACAAATTACTAATAACAGGATTACTCAGATGGACTGGACACTAAACTGTACTTTTACTATGTTAAACTTTGTCAAAAATAAAAGCATACAAATGTTTTTAATTACAACAGACCTAAATAGACCGCCTGAATTCTGACGCTGGCAACCATGGCAACTCCACCGCTAACCTAAACCTTAACCGTTATCTTACAATTATTAGTGGAAAATTACCGATTAACATACTAATAACAATGAAAACAATATCACATGTTGATAAAACACTCAAAAATAGTCTTACACTGAATTATGTGGGTGGCTTTTACCGTGTACTAACCTGAAATATAATAACAATAATGAAAACAAGGAAGACACGGAGCGCTCTCTTCTGTGTCCAGATTGCGTTTAAGGCGAACCGGAAGTTGCGCCCTAAATCCAACCTGGGGCGACGCCTCTAGCACAAAGGTTCCGCGTTATTAATCTATTTCTGATTGGTTAATAAAACAGGTTAGTACTTTGTATTATTAGTATTAATGACATTTGAAAACTGGTTTCGGCATTACTTTACCCCCCAACATTTTTAAATATATTCATTTGTGAATTAAAGATCGAAGTACCAAAAAAAACAAAGAACCAATGTGGTGACCATTTAAGGTGCACCACACTGTTTAGTTTCTCCAATGTAGCGTTCTCTACACTGAATGGAGTAGAACACATTGCTTTGTTTGTGGCTCGGTGTTTTGTCCTTTAGGTTGGACCATTTTCTGTTTTAGAGCGTTCGTAGGTTTGAAATAGAACGGGATCTCATGTTGTTTGAAAGGCAAGGCAAGTTTATTTGTATAGCACAATTCGTACACAAAGTAATTCAAAGTGCTTTACAGAATAAGAAATACATTAAAATCATAATAAAAACAAATCAAAACATAAATAATCATGAAGATTAAAATTAAAAAAGAGAGACATAAATTGGAGAGAAGAGTGCGGAATGAAAACCTTTCAGTTATTTGCACAGTTAAACAGAAACGTTTTGAGCCTGGATTTAAACAGCGTCACAGAAGAGGCCTGTCTCACAATCCTCTGTAGTTTTTCAGAAACACCAGCCATGTACGGAATAGTTACCCCCTTTCTCCTGGGTTCTGATTCTCTGTTGTCCTGTTTTTTAGCTCTTTTGGTTTTGTTGAAGGCCCATTTTAGATATCTGCACACAGAGAGGGCTTTCTGTGGATTAAACCTACACTTTTTGTTTACTCATTGCCACCGGTGCCAGAAACCATTGTTTGCGCAAACTCCAAATTAGACATTTATGCACATTAAGTGATTTCATGTTGTTGTTTCTTTCCCTCCCTCCATTTAACATTACACTGCAGCCCAGCTGAGTTTACAAAAAAATTGACTAATGAACTTTAAGACCTTTGTGAAAAAAATAAGACTTAGACAACATAATTTAAGACTTTTAAGGCCTTAATTTAGGAACATGAAATTTAAGATGTTTTTAAGACTTTTAAGACCCCGCGGCTGCCCTGATAAGAGCGGCAAAGGAGAAATTCAATTTGTCGACTGGACAAAGGTTTTTTGGTCGGATATGATTCTCAACTCATCCAAGCTGTTTCTTCATTTCTGGTCAGACGCTGGTGGACACTTCCTTATATCTGTCTGCAGGGAGGAGCTAACTACACTGAAACTACTCGAGTCTAACAACAACAGACCCAGCTAATAAACAGAAACTGTAAACAAGTACTGTATTTTTCAAACTGTAAATCACTCCGGAGTGTAAGTTGCACCAGCCAAAAATGCATAATTAAGAAGATAAAAACATATATAATTTGCACTTTATGGGGGAAATTAATTTTATCAAATCAGAGACCAGAACCGACATTTCCAGTGTAAAATCAAGTTGTAGTAAAAACAATAGAAGAGAGAACAACAGACTGTTAACGTCACATATGAACAGTTCTTCAGATAAACTATAACATAAACAACAGAACAGAACAAGTTTAACAAACTCTCCATCTCACTCCAAATCACTAAATCCATTCAATTCTTCATCCTCGGTGTCACTTCTGAACAACTCGGCCTCAAACTCCGGAGGTAAACGGAGCGCCGCTTCCTCTTCTGCGTCGCTGTCGTCAGACCATAAACTGTATAAAAGAAGTGTTCTAAGTGAGTGTGACGTCACCCACAGAGTTCAGCTCCGCTCAAACGAGGCTCATGATGTTCACTGGAGCCAGACTCTATTATGAACAGGAATTTTTTGATGGACAAAATAGTGAAAAAAAATTCAGAATCATGTGTAGCGGGTTAATACAAACATTTTAAGACCAAAATGACGAGGCTCACAGCAGCTGTTGCTGAGAGAGGGACGACAAGATCATAATGTAAGTCAATTGCGCCGCGATCTTTCCATTGCACCTGTTACGTGTTGTGGTTTTTCCGGAAGCTACAGTCGTCATAACTTCAATTAACTTTGGAAAAAATCTGCCTAGTATTGATTGTAGTGGCCCCCACCTATCACAACCTCTGTTTACATGTGAAAAACTGGAACCGTTTCTAATGGTCGTCAAATCCGTCTTTAGTGACAGAGGTGTCAAAAGACATCATTAAGGAAACAAGGGGGGGGGGGTCGCCAAATGTCGTCTTTATGGGGAAAAGGGTTAAACATTTTCATATTTGGGGTTAGAGTTCCAGATTTTTACCCCACAACTCTAACTCTGGCCATTTTAAAGAGATTAATTAGAAGTACTTTCCCTTTCCCTAAAAAGTTTCTGAATATTTTTTGGTAGTTCTTTCCTTTCTGCCTTGTACATTATTTTTGTTGTCTGGAAGCTCATCAGATCCTTAAGTTTTAAAAGTTTTGAAGTGATAAATAGCTGGATGGTGTGGTCATAAAACCCAACATTATGAATTATCCCTAGTGCTCTTTTCTGTAACAGGAAATTGTTTTATAATTATTAACCCAGATCTCAGCACAGCTCTATTAGCTCATGTGATATTGTACAGAATGGAGCCAGTTCTGTTCCCAAAATGACACAGAAAAACAGGAGGAGCTTTTTCTCTCACTGCTGTTGTGTGTCTCGTCCACCAGGGGGCAGTGTGTGCTGAGTCCACAGTCAGACGGTGCTGTAGACTTGGTTTGGGTCCATGGTGTCCACACAGAGACTCTGGTAAGTGCAGTCTGCAGATTCCCTCACTGCGCTCATGTTCTCGTACAGTTCAGTCTGAAATTTAAGAAATAAAAGTCAGAATGAAACTAAGGAAATAAAAGTCAGTTTAGAGTCAGAAGTACAAATGTGTGTAGAGCTCACCTCTGTTCTGGAGCGTCTCGGTTCCTGATCTGTTGAACACAAAATGGAGACACGTCTTATTATGTTTCACTTTAAAGATTCCACCACAGAAACACAGACGACATGGACCAACAGGGCTAACCACTCTGCCACCAGCCCCTTGACCGGACTCACCGTTTTGTGTTTTCTTTTCCTGCAGATCAGTAACAGCGGCACTGAGGTCATCACCACGGCGAAAGGGATCAACAGGATCCACAGCAGACGACCGGGACCTGACCAAGCGTCCGCATGGAACAATAAATGACAGAGGAAAGAGATGGATGATACTCGTGACAGTCATATTTACCTCTAAAAACTTCAGTCTGAAATTCTACTGAGTTCCAACACGCAGGATTTAAGGTTTTAAATATTGGTCAAATTCAATGCTCAAAATTCTCACAATCATATTTACAGAAGAACTTTTGTTTTGGAGAGTTATAAAACACATTTTCTGCACTGGTGAGTTTCTCTTCCACCGCACTGTTCAACACTTGAGTCAGAGTTAAAGGACGATTGGCAGTGCTCGTTTCCATCTGCACTTTCTGCAACTTTATGGTCTCTTCTCGAATGTTGATCAATGATATTGTTGGGTCTGTTCTTACTTTAGCCACGTTCACACCAAACGTGAATGGTGCGAACAAGGCCAACGATTTACATGTTAACCCAATGTAAAGGCCGTTGACACACAAATGATGCGACTTCAGCAGCACGATTTGTGCGTTTTGAACGGCATGAATTTGTGAAACTGGTGTTGATGCTCGAATTCCCAAAACAGAGGGACTCACAAAATTCATCAAAGTTGAACATTTTGAACTTTCTGTGAATATTCGCGTCACATCAAACAATCAGGGTCCGAGTTCTGATAGTGACATGTAAAACTGAGACAGACGTGAACTTTCATTCAACATGGAGGAGACACTCGCTGTTGCCGTGGGAAACGAGCCGATATTATACGACACCAGCACGAGCCAAGACAGAGACTGAAAAAAACTCCACAGAGCAGGACCTACACCAGACCTAACCCCTCTCCTTTATTCTGGTCCTGGTCTGGTCCTGGTCTCAGTCCCAGTCTGGTTCCAGACTGGTCCAGTCTGGTTCCAGACTGGTCTCAGTCCCGGTTTCAGTCCTGGTCTGGTTCCAGTCCCGGTCTCAGTCTCAGTCTGGTCCCGGTCTGGTCAGTCCACTCGATGTGTCCAACTCCGCCATTTTTCCAAATGAAACCAGATGCAGAGGACTCTACACAGCTGCACTTGATCCTTCTGGAGTGAATAGATCAGATTTACTCGCACGACCAAATTCCCAAACTCGAGTGACCAGGACGAACAAATGAAACAAATGACTTAAAAGAGTCAAGCGGCAAACTAGGGGCATTTGACACAGTTTATTCGCACCATTCACGTTCGGTCTGAACGCGGCTTTAAGGTGACATTCCATAGGCCATGGCTCTAAAACATTCATTTCAATCCCAGGAGTAATTGAGACAAGATAAATAATCATGGTCTCATGTCATGTGACATGTGACACCATCACCAATAATTAAATAAATATTATAGTTACTATAATAGTTACTGGTGGCGGTGACACTTGTATTTGGATGTTTTCAGTAAATAAAAGCTGTTGACTGTTGGACCCACACACTGACTTACACAAAGCACAAAGTTTACCTGCAGACCCTGTAGGTGTGACAAATGTATTGTAAGAACAGAAGAAACTGATAACAAATATTCATGAAAAGTGCACTTTAAAAGTGTGACTTTTCTGGTGGAGGCTCTGCCACCTGCTTTTCTCTGTGGAGATGTTATTTCTTTACATTATTTGGTGCATAGTCTGTTTATCTACGTGGAAACAGCAGGTGACAAGTTCAAGGTAAAGTTTTACTTTACTTACTTTCAGAATATTTTTAACTTCAAAAAAGTGTGTAATTGAGTAACTACAAGACGGATAAGTTAAATGTCATACTAAAGAATTCATATTTCCACAGAGACAAATACTAGTAGGTGATGAGCCTCCACCAGAAAGTTACATAGTGTATCTTTAAGTGTACCTTCTTTGACATCCAGATTAGTTGATTCTTTGATAATGAGTCCTAAAGATGAATCATATCCACAGAAATACAGCCCAGAGTCTGAAGAGTTCACTGGGTTAATCTTGAGGAAGACGTGAGACGAGTTCGAAGTCACTGTAAATTTTTTGTCTGGAGATGAAACAACATCAGAAGATCTGCTTATGCCTGAAAACCTTCTGAGTGTGGATCTCCTCACAGCTCGATACCAGATGATTGTAGAAGGATTACTGGTGTAGTTTGAACAGAACAGAGTGACACTTTGCCCAGACTGAACTTCAACTGACCTCGACTCCGAGCCCAAAACACACGATAAACCTGCAGCAATACAAGCACTGAAAAGTATTTTATCGTATCCACGGAGGTGAAAATGTGATAAAACATCGACTTACTGATACTGAAGAGAAGAACTGTTGAAGAGAAGCTCGTCATTCTGAATCTGCAAAGACAAACGCAGCACCGGACGGACTGGAGGTTTCTGAGGTTGTCTGTCTTAATTTAACACACGTGAGCACAAGTCTGTCACTTGGTAATAAACATACAGAAGTTGAGATATAACGGAAGTGCAAAGAGGCGCAAAGTTCAGAGAGAAAGAGAGACTAAACAGGGAAATTATTCATATATTTTCAGAAGGAACTTAGAGCTCAACAAGTTTTAATCTGAGAAGATCAGATACTAAAACACTGAAGCTTAAATCTAAGTATCATTGTGTTTTTTAAGGTTCACTTTACTTCCAAACACTTTCTGCAGTCATCAGTTTGAACACAAGCTGTGGTGGAAGATAATGAAGTACAAAAGTAAAAATACAATGCTGAAGTGCAATTTTTAGGTATCATTTACTTTCACTTCACTACATTTGAGAGCATGTGTCTGTACTTTCTACTACTCTACATTCATTTTTCTTTTGTAGACTGAGAGCTGTCAAAGTTTTGCGTTCTGTCAGTTTTTTCACCTTAGTTCGAACCACACATGTCTCTTCCTGTGAGCTGAACTTTAGCTGCACAAAAGAGCAGCAAGTTTTTCCGTCTCTTCTGTTTTCAAAGTTATTTCAGGTCTGTATTACATTATTCTTTTTCATTTTTATGTGTTTATTATCGTGTCATATGTCATATTTTATTTGCTCTAGTCTTTTCAAAAACAAAACTTTCCTTAATTTACTTAATAATTTTACTTTTACTAATTTAACATAAGAGTGTCAAAAGGAGAAATTCAATTTGTTAATTGGACAAAAGTTTTTTTGGTCAGATGCATTTCTCAGCTCATCCAAGCTGCTTCTTCAGTTCTGGTCAGAGGAGCTAACTACACTGAAACTACTCTGAAACTTAGGCTACGTTCACACTGCAGCCTGAAGTGATCCAAATCAGATTTTTTGACCCTCATGTTCCTGTATCTGATCTTTTAATGACAGTCTGAACAACACAGATCCGATTTTTTCAAATGTGACCCAGGACACTTGGATATGTGCTCCTGAAACCGATACATATCTGATCTTTTGACATGCGACTTCAGTGTGAACGGCCAAAGTGCATTCATCCACCTACACGTTATCAACAAACGACAAATGTAAACAAACGTTCTTATCATATGAAAATTGTTAATGAACTCCGTGTCACTGAAGTGAAGCACATCACCACACGTTCCTTTCAACGGACGTCGCTGCCGCTGTCCTACAAAACACCACGACGAAAAACCTTGTCCTTCTCCTTCTCAATCTCCTCCTTAAAACAAGTAAGTTGTTCATGTTCTGGCTCCGGTACGAGAGGAACTTTAAAATCTCCAGGTGCTCGATGCTGTGTCCATGTTTGGACAACTTCCGTAAACGCAGAGACGCTCGCTGCGGTTGACGCCGTCGTGTCTCCAGTGCACATGCGGGACACTTTTGGGCCGTTTTATGTTCACACTGGAGTCACATACAAGTCACATTTAATTGGAAATGTGAACGACCTCTAAAAAACCATCGGATTTCACAAAAAAATCCAAATTTAGCGTTAAGCCCTGCAGTCTGAACATTGCCATACACACCTACCCCACTCAGTGCATTTCAGTCTTCTCAGTCGTCTTTATAAATGTGTTTAAATGTAAAATTTTCAGAAGTAACGGTGCGATCGACTGACATGATACAGACAGGACAGAGGATCTTTCTGCAGGAGACATGCGCAGTAGAGCCAAGTGACAGTGGTACAGGAGGAACAGGAGCAGCAGATACTAACACACAAGACTAGAACCTCTCCATGCTTCACTCAAACATTTTAATATATAAGTTACAGGAAACACCCAAACCATGAAAAAAAGTGTGATTTATAGTCCGAAAAATACGGTAGATGTGTTAGTTTCAGAGTAGTTTCAGTGTAGTTAGCTCCGTCTTTAAGCAGATATAAGGCAGTGTCCACCAGAACTGAAGAAGCAAAAAGTAGCAAAAAGACAGCGACAGGAGTCAAATAAGGAATCATTATATAAATTTATACGTACAAGTCAAAATAAAACAGACAAATAAGTAAAATTAAAAATCACAGCTTTATACAAGAGTTCATAAGAAAAAGACAAAAAAAAGACAAAAGTGCAAAAATTATGATTATCAGCTTGATCTGTTACATAAAGTGAGTTGCTGTACAGTTGTAGGGAGTATTATCTGTTACATAAAGTGAGTTGTTGTACAGTTGTAGGGAGTATTATCTGTTACATAAAGTGAGTTGTTGTACAGTTGTAGGGAGTATTATCTGTTACATAAAGTTGAGTTGTTGTACAGTTGTAGGGAGTATTATCTGTTACATAAAGTGAGTTGTTGTACAGTTGTAGGGAGTATTATCTGTTACATAAAGGTGAGTTGTTGTACAGTTGTAGGGAGTATTATCTGTTACATAAGGGTGAGTTGTTGTACAGTTGTAGGGAGTATTATCTGTTACATAAAGTGAGTTGTTGTACAGTTGTAGGGAGTATTATCTGTTACATAAGGGTGAGTTGTTGTACAGTTGTAGGGAGTATTATCTGTTACATAAGGTGAGTTGTTGTACAGTTGTAGGGAGTATTATCTGTTACATAAAGTGAGTTGTTGTACAGTTGTAGGGAGTATTATCTGTTACATAAGGTGAGTTGTTGTACAGTTTGTAGGGAGTATTATCTGTTACATAAGTGAGTTGTTGTACAGTTGTAGGGAGTATTATCTGTTACATAAAGTGAGTTGTACAGTTGTAGGGAGTATTATCTGTTACATAAAGTGAGTTGTTGTACAGTTGTAGGGTATTATCTGTTACAGTTGTAGGGAGTCTGTTACATAAGTGAGTGTTGTACAGTTGTAGGAGTATTATCTGTTACATAAGTTGTTGTACAGTTGTAGGGAGTATTATCTGTTACATAAGGGTGAGTTGTTGTACAGTTGTAGGGAGTATTATCTGTTACATAAAGTGAGTTGTTGTACAGTTGTAGGAGTATTATCTGTTACATAAGTTGAGTTGTTACAGTTGTAGGAGTATTATCTGTTACATAAAGTGAGTTGTTGTACAGTTGTAGGGAGTATTATCTGTTACATAAGGGTGAGTTGTACAGTTGTAGGGAGTTTATCTGTTACAGTTTGTACAGTTGTAGGGAGTATTATCTGTTACATAAAGTGAGTTGTTGTACAGTTGTAGGAGTATTATCTGTTACATAAAGTTGAGTTGTACAGTTGTAGGGAGTATTATCTGTTACATAAGGGTGAGTTGTTGTACAGTTGTAGGGAGTATTATCTGTTACATAAGGTGAGTTGTTGTACAGTTGTAGGGAGTATTATCTGTTACATAAAGTGAGTTGTTGTACAGTTGTAGGGAGTATTATCTGTTACATAAGGGTGAGTTGTTGTACAGTTGTAGGGAGTATTATCTGTTACATAAAGTGAGTTGTTGTACAGTTGTAGGGAGTATTATCTGTTACACAAGGGCGAGCTGCTGTACAGTTGTAGGGAGTTGTTAAAAGTCCCAGTGGCTAAATTACACCACCTGGATCTCACTACTCCTTTTCTAATCACTGTATTAACCCTCAGAAAATCACTCAGCTTTAAAGACACAATGCAAATAAGTCTGACTACACTCAAAAAGATCACATAGCTTTAAAACCACAATGCATGTTCAAAAATATCATTTACTACACTCAAAAAGATCATTTCTTCAATAACACAAGGTAAATATCTTACTACACTCAAAAATTATCGTTTAACTTCGATAACAAGGTAAATATTTGACTACACTCAAAAAGATCACTTAACTTTAAGAAACACCATACAGGTAACTTTAACAACTCTTAAAGTATCACCTGGGGAACACTTACAACTTCACTTAGCTTTAGAAACCACCTTATGACATACTCTGTACTCTATCTGACAACATTTGCCCAAAACACATTTTTGACAGTGCCTCAAAGAATTTTACCAGATTTAGTTTTATACCAAAAACATTGCAAATATTAATTTATCCTTAGCAGTGCCTCAAAACCTTTAATCAAATTTAGCTTTGCATCAAAAACATTGCATTTTTGTATGTAACTCACCTAGGATGACTTGACTCGCTCATAGTGAATATATATATATATATATATATATATATATATATATGAGGGAAAGACTCAACAAAAGATTCCAACAAGTGATTTGTCTTTGTCTTATTTCATCTGCTTTTTATTGTATTTTTACCAAAAAGCTCATACAAAAATAATTAGGACAAATCACCTTGCAAGTACCTTTTGGAGAAATTACCCTGTGACCAGGAAAGCTATAAAGCACAGCCTAGTCCGAATTTGAGATCTGACCTCCTTAGCCGAGTTACAGCCGGAGGGCCAACGCCAACCAAAAATCAGGATCTGAATTATTATGCGGAATTTTCAATATTTATCTAGGGTCACAGAACTCCACCCAGGTACATGCAAAGTGATCAGTACGTCACAGATAGCACACATTTTTTCAAGTACAGGCAACACTTCTTAGAAACCACAATCTTCACCATTCTAGCCCCTACGCCTCTGCCCCGGCCAGGTGTGAAGTAAAGGCCACCTCGCTTCGTCGAAGGAGGAGGAAGCTTCGCATCCGCATTGCATACAGGCCTCCCGCACGCCGCATAACATATAGGTTTCGTACATCAATGTCAAATAAAGGTCAACTGTCAAAAGAACAGAAGGTCCTTATCTTTCCTGCACACAAACATAACGGTTACAGAAATTATTGCAAAATAACCTAAACTTAAAAATTTAAATTGAAAGAATTAAGCAAATCAATATAAAGGAAACAAATCAGATTAAATCAAAGCAAAACAAGTAACTCATGGTAATATGGGTCACAAAAGCACTTCTAATATCTAAATCAAACACTCTTAATCTCTAATGCTCTAACAGTTATTCAATTATCAAAATAAAGCATCATGAACATCTTCATCTGAATTCAGGAGCCCTTTTAGTGGGGCTTACGCCAAAACCTTCATCTTTTTACCCCACCCAAGTGAGCTCTCCTGTGGCCGAAGGGGGGGGTTCACGACAGGAGTATTATCTGTTACATAAAGTGAGATGTTGTACAGTTGTAGGGAGTATTATCTGTTACATAAGGTGAGTTGTTGTACAGTTGTAGGGAGTATTATCTGTTACATAAAGTGAGATGTTGTACAGTTGTAGGGAGTATTATCTGTTACATAAAGTGAGTTGTTGTACAGTTGTAGGGAGTATTATCTGTTACATAAAGTGAGATGTTGTACAGTTGTAGGGAGTATTATCTGTTACATAAGGGCGAGTTGTTGTACAGTTGTAGGGAGTATTATCTGTTACATAAGGGAGTGACAGTTGTGTACAGTTGTAGGGAGTATTATCTGTTACATTGTGAGTTGTTGTACAGTTGTAGGGAGTATTATTTGTTACATGAGGGTGAGTTGTTGTACAGTTGTAGGGAGTATTATCTGTTACATAAAGTGAGTTGTTGTACAGTTGTAGGGAGTATTATCTGTTACATAAAGTGAGTTGTTGTACAGTTGTAGGGAGTATTATCTGTTACACAAGGGCGAGTTGTTGTACAGTTGTAGGGAGTATTATCTGTTACATAAAGGTGAGTTGTCGTACAGTTGTAGGGAGTATTATCTGTTACATAAAGTGAGTTGTCGTACAGTTGTAGGGAGTATTATCTGTTACACAAGGGCGAGTTGTTGTACAGTTGTAGGGAGTATTATCTGTCACATAAAGGTGAGTTGTCGTACAGATGTAGGGAGTATTATTTTTCATAAGGGTGAGTGGACTAAACAGTTTGGCCTGTAGTTTCTTCTGTCTGACACATGGGGGCGCTGCTGCTGCTGCTGCTGCTGCTCCTGGTAAAATTTACTTCAGATTTTTCGTTGGCATCAGCTTCCACCTGACGAGACAAAGAAAGGAATTATAACTCCAATTATATAAATGTTACCAATATGTTTTGTTTTATTTTATTCATTTCTACGTTAGTTGATTTTGCATCAGGAAACAGCCACTTTTATATTAAAATTAAACTAAAAATGTGCTATGTAACTTTTCTTTTTGCTCTCTTTAGACCTGGCTTAGTCCTGGTCAGTGTTGGCAAGGTGACTTAAAATGTATTCCCGTAAGATTACAGATTATATACCCCAAAATGTAGTTTGTAATGTAATCCATTAAGTTGTAATGTAATCCATTAAGTTACTTCAAGTGAGTAATGTAATCTGAATACTTTGGATTACTTGATTTGCTGTAGAGAAGCAAAGATGAGGAAATCTTCACATAAAATGTTTTTTGTCTGATAAAAGAAAAGAAAAAGCCCAGACTTTACTGAACCAAATTAAAAATATTATTGATAGAAGAAGAGACACTGTCCGCACAGCATGATTTAGTCCTGTTAAATCCTGTTTTAGACCTGGTTTAGACCTGGTTTAGTCCTGGTTTAGTCCTGGTTTTAGTCCTGGTTTTAGTCCTGGTTTAGACCTGGTTTAGTTCTGGTTTAGTCCTGGTTTTAGTCCTGGTTTAGACCTGTTTTAGTCCTGGTTTAGTCCTTGTTTAGTCCTGGTTTAGACCTGGTTTTGTTCTGGTTTAGTGGTGGTTTTAGTCCTGGTTTAGTTCTGGTTTAGTCCTGGTTTTAGTCCCGGTTTAGACCTGTTTTAGTCCTGGTTTAGACCTGGTTTTAGTCCTGGTTTAGTCCTGGTTTAGACCTGGTTTAGACCTGGTTTTAGACATGATTTAGTGTCCGGCAATGAGTGGGATTACCGGAAAAAAAAGAATGTGAAAACAGGAAAATACCACCATGTAATCCATTTATTTCAACAAAGTAACTGTAATCCAATTACCACTCACTGAAACAGTAACTGAATACAGTTACTCATAATTTGTACTCCGATTACATGTAATCTGTTACTCCCCAACACTGTCTATACATCATTATCATCATCACTTTCATACAACCATAGACCGTATATACGAGTGGACAGATCTAACGCTGTAACCGCCGTGTGCCAAACAGGAAGTTCTCCAGGAGGCTCTTCCAGCTCCTTCTGACTCTGGCTCCAGTGGACTTACATTAGGGTCCAGTCAAGCAGTAATGGAGGGAAACAGGGGCAGATTTTTGACATTCAAATGTCTCTTATTCAGAAACTAGAGGAACTATTGAAATAAGTAAAGTATCAGAATGTAGGAAAGAGTTACACTCCAACAGGGTCAAGTTAAACCTGTGATATTCTTTCAAGTTGTTGACAAAAAAATTTTAAAACTCATGTCGGTAACGGAGGGAATGAAATATGCAGCACTTTTTGGGCAATAAATCCAAACAGTGATAACTCTTGGTTCTCACTTACATATCCTTAACAAACTGGTTTGAATATTTGCTTCATATAGTTTTCTACCATATGGTACAAGATTAGGGTGAAAAACCTTGTACTTTTTGAGTCATGAGATTTTTTATTAAGAAAAGTCATGGTAACGGAGGGAAAAGTAACGGAAGGGAAAATTGTACAAACAAGTAGAAGGTGCAGGATTTTACATAATTTGTCGCATTTTTCTTCCAAATACTTTAATATTACTTCAAAATGAAAGGAAACTATTTCTATAAAATATGTCAGTCCTTCCAAGCTAATTTTTATCATTTTAAATTTTTTTTTTTTTTTTTTTGAAAAATCATGTACCTTGAAATGATGATGAAATACATCCCTTTATTTACATGATTTTTGGGTCTTTGAAATTTTGGAAATAATTTTTGTTCCATGTTTCATACATGGTCTGTTTAAAACGTATGGAACTTTAGAACCAAAAATGGTACAGAAAAAAGGTCAACAGTTTCATAAACTAGAGTACATATGTATCTGTTCAATACATTTTTATATCAGATGCATTAACTTGTATTTTTGGCCTTGCTGTTTACTTCTGCTTGACCGGGCCCTGTAGGATCTTGTGGCTCCTCTCTCTGTACCTGCTGCAGTGAGCCTCGATAATGCTTTGTAAGGATTTTCAGTTGAAATCCAAGCACAGGTTTTCTGCATATCCCATGTTACTTTTTTCTCTCCACTCCATCCATCTGCTCCTGGTCCATTCAATTTAGGAACCCTTTGTGGCCCACGAGATAAAACGTTTGCCCACCCGTTATGAGCTGTTGCTACTATAAAACAATGCATTTAAGCAAAGAAACAATATTATTGTGAGACTTCTGACGACACGATATCACAATATTTCGGTTACTGTTACATCCCTAATACATGCATCACGAATTTCAGACTTCAGGTCATCGCGCAATCCACACTGGGAAGGAATTTTCTGAAAAAGTGAGCATCAAACCTCCATGTTTATTTTCCCAGTGGGATGTGTCTATCGTCAAAGTCGATCTTTTCAAGTTTTTTGAACCATGTCACTTTTGTTTCTGGTTCTGATATTGTCATATTTTAGTTTTGGGATTCGGACATCGTAATTGTGTGGTTGTTGGATGTTTGTGAACTCCATAACTGCAAAAGGGAATCAGATGTGTGTGACTGCAAACCTCTGTACAAACTGTTTCCTGTCCCATCGGAATCCAAGAAACACCTTCCACTGCAAAGAGACGTAAAACAAGAAAGAGTGAGCTCAGTCTGTTTGTCTTCTGCACCTCTCACTTAACAAACGGGTCACAACAAACGCAAACGCCGCAACAAATACAAATGCGACAACACAACAAAAAGCCACAACAAACAAACAAAAAAAGACACAACGGAAGTCACCGCAGGACTCTGTTTTAATGAGTTAATTAACAAATACAAACGCCACAACACAAACGCAAATGCTGCAACACATTAAAAAGCCACAACACTTTAAAAAGCCACAACACATCAAAAAGACACAATGGAAGTGACCGCGGGACTCTATTTTCCAACCGACCAATCAAGCGGCAAGTGAAGAAGTGTGCCCGGTGTCATGGCGGCGTAGGTACCGTTGCCATGGGCGACTCGTGACGGTGCAAAGCCTCTATAGCCCGTAAAATACAGTATATGAAGTGCCAAACAAAGAATCTGTCCGCATATTCGCCGCATCAGTTTTTTTCACCGCAGGGTTCAAAGTGTGAGAAAAAAGTAGCGGCTTATAGTCTGGAATTTACGGTAATAACACTTAACAATTTATCACCTTTTGGTTTGTTGAGTTTCTTTTTTTTCCAGCACAGAATCACGGCCAGAATCACCACGAGCAGGAGCAGAGTCGCTGCCAGAGCCACGTACAGGACGAGACCTGCGAGTCACAAAACTTAATTAAAACAAGCGTCGTTAAAACACAGGACTGCACACGTGGAGCTGCAGGACTCACGGTTAAATTGTCGCTCAGGTGAAGATGCGTCTTCAGCTGCTGTGACGACAGGACGTGCATCACTCCGAGTGCTTCTTAAAACCGATGCATCGTTATTATTATTTTGTTGTGTAGGTGAAGCTGAGGAGTCAGTAGATGCGTAACTCCGGGTGTTTCTTAAAACTGAGGCATCGTTATTATTATTTTGTTGTTGTGTAGGTGAAGCTGAAGCTGAGGAGACAGTAGGTGCGTAACTCTGAGTGCTTCTTAAAACTGATGCATCATTATTATTATTATTATGTCGTTGTGTAGGTGAAGCTGAGGAGACAGTAGGTGCGTAACTCTGAGTGCTTCTTATAACTGATGCGTCATTATTATTATTATTATGTCGTTGTTGTGTAGGTGAAGCTGAAGCTGAGGAGTCAGTAGGTGCGTAACTCTGAGTGCTTCTTAAAATTGATGCATCGTTATTATTATTATTATGTCGTTGTGTAGGTGAAGCTGAGGAGACAGTAGGTGCGTAACTCTGAGTGCTTCTTAAAACTGATGCATCGTTATTATTATTTTGTTGTGTAGGTGAAGCTGAGGAGACAGTAGGTGCGTAACTCTGAGTGCTTCTTAAAACTGATGCATCATTATTATTATTATTATGTCGTTGTGTAGGTGAAGCTGAGGAGACAGTAGGTGCGTAACTCTGAGTACTTCTTAAAACTGATGCATCGTTATTATTATTTTGATTGTGTAGGTGAAGCTGAGGAGACAGTAGGTGCGTAACTCCGAGTGCTTCTTAAAACTGATGCATCATCATTATTATTATTATTATGTCGTTGTGAAGCTGAGGAGACAGTAGGTGCGTAACTCTGAGTGCTTCTTAAAACTGATGCGCATCATTATTATTATTATTATGTTGTTGTGTGAAGGTGAGACAGTAGGTGCGTAACTCTGAGTGCTTCTTAAAACTGGCGCATCATTATTATTATTATTATGTCGTTGTGTAGGTGAAGCTGAGGAGACAGTAGGTGCGTAACTCCGAGTGCTTCTTAAAACTGATGCATCATCATTATTATTATTATTATTATGTCGTTGTGAAGCTGAGGAGACAGTAGGTGCGTAACTCTGAGTGCTTCTTAAAACTGATGCATCATTATTATTATTATTATGTCGTTGTTGTGTAGGTGAAGCTGAAGCTGAGGAGACAGTAGGTGCGTAACTCTGAGTGCTTCTTAAAACTGATGCGTCACCATTATTATTATTACGTTGTTGTGCAGGTGAAGCTGAAGCTGAGGAGACAGTAGGTGCGTAACTCTGAGTGCTTCTTAAAACTGGCGCATCATCATTATTATTATTATTATGTCGTTGTGAAGCTGAGGAGACAGTAGGTGCGTAACTCCGAGTGCTTCTTAAAACTGACGCATCATTTATTATTATTATTATGTCGTTGTGAAGCTGAGGAGACAGTAGGTGCGTAACTCTGAGTGCTTCTTAAAAACTTGATGCATCGTCATCCATTATTATTACGTTGTTGTGTAGGTGAAGCTGAAGCTGAGGAGACAGTAGGTGCGTAACTCTGAGTGCTTCTTAAAACTGACGCATCGTTATTATTATTTTATGTCGTTGTTGTGTAGGTGAAGCTGAGGAGACAGTAGGTGCGTAACTCCGAGTGCTTCTTAAAACTGATGCGTCATCATTATTATTACGTTGTTGTGCAGGTGAAGCTGAAGCTGAGGAGACAGTAGGTGCGTAACTCTGAGTGCTTCTTAAAACTGATGCATCATTATTATTATTATTATGTCGCTGTTGTGTAGGTGAAGCTGAAGCTGAGGAGACAGTAGGTGCGTAACTCCGAGTGCTTCTTAAAACTGGCGCATCATTATTATTATTATTATTATGTCGTTGTGAAGCTGAGGAGACAGTAGGTGCGTAACTCTGAGTGCTTCTTAAAACTGATGCATCGTTATTATTATTATGTCGCTGTTGTGTAGGTGAAGCTGAGGAGACAGTAGGTGCGTAACTCTGAGTGCTTCTTAAAACTGATGCATCGTTATTATTATTTTGTTGTGTAGGTGAAGCTGAGGAGACAGTAGGTGCGTAACTCTGAGTGCTTCTTAAAACTGGCGCATCATCATTATTATTATTATTATTATGTCGTTGTGTAGGTGAAGCTGAGGAGTCAGTAGGTGCGTAACTCTGAGTGCTTCTTAAAACTGGCGCATCATCATTATTATTATTATTATTATGTCGTTGTGAAGCTGAGGAGACAGTAGGTGCGTAACTCTGAGTGCTTCTTAAAACTGATGCATCATTATTATTATTATTATGTCGTTGTGAAGCTGAGGAGACAGTAGGTGCGTAACTCCGAGTGCTTCTTAAAATTGATGCATCATTATTATTATTTTTATGTCGTTGTTGTGTAGGTGAAGCTGAGGAGACAGTAGGTGCGTAACTCTGAGTGCTTCTTAAAACTGATGCGTCACCATTATTATTACGTTGTTGTGCAGGTGAAGCTGAAGCTGAGGGGACAGTAGGTGCGTAACTCCGAGTACTTCTTAAAACTGATGCATCATTATTATTATTATTATGTCGTTGTGAAGCTGAGGAGACAGTAGGTGCGTAACTCTGAGTGCTTCTTAAAACTGATGCATCATTATTATTATTATTATGTCGTTGTGAAGCTGAGGAGACAGTAGGTGCATCACTCCAAGTGCTTCTTAAAATTGATGCATCATTATTATTATTATGTCGCTGTTGTGTAGGTGAAGCTGAAGCTGAGGAGTCAGTAGGTGCGTAACTCCGAGTGCTTCTTTAAAACTGATGCATCATTATTATTTTGTTGTGTAGGTGAAGCTGAGGAGTCAGTAGTTCCAGGTGCATGAGTCTCTTCATGATCTGGAGCTGAGGTGGGTTCAGCTGGAAAAAAACAAAAACAAATATTTTACCCATAGTAAATAGTAAAGCAACAGTTCTAATGTTTATGTTCTATTTTAGAGGTTTAAAGAGCTGGAAATGTTGTTATTTTGCCTGGATTGTTCCACAGTTTTACTTTAAACGTCTGTATCTTGCATTTATTCAGTTACACGTGTTATTATCGCTCCTTGAATCTTGAAAAAACATCCCCTCTTAAACACCCTTTTCGTAGCTCTGACTCGGAGCTTGGTCTGGCGGCGCAATGCCATACTGCGGAACATTTCAGCTAAAGGATTTGTTACAGGTAGAGGGTCAGTCCACCTAAGTTCACCCATTGAGTTACACCCTACTTTGTCAAAGAAAAGTCAGAATTTCAAATTACTGTTTCCGAGATATCGTAATTTTATTGTTTCGCTTTTTTGCCTGGTCGCCGAATTTCAATCTGCATTTACTCAGCAACTACTGGTTCGATATCAAAAACCAAGGTGTCTCTGGAAAGGGGGAATTGTAAGAATTTTTTGCATCTGAGTACTTTTGAGATGAATTACCTTTTGACCAATATTTACCTGGTCCCCGAAGGTTTGAACAGGTTTTGTTTTCACCCTGTGTGTCTGTGTGTAATTCCGTCATTTATGGACCGATTGTCACCAAATTTGGTTCGTGCGTCAAGTCCCCGTGCCCGATGCGACAAAAAACGTTTGGTGATGATTCGAGGTCATTTGAGGTCACACGGGTCAATTAAAAGGTCACGCTGTTATAAAGGATAAAGGCAATTTTGGGAATTTCTGAACCATCTGCGGCCTAAAATATACACCCAATCATCACACAAGTTGGCACACACATAACCGGGGCACACTGGATGTTACAGGTTGAAACTGGTCAAGGTCACTTGAAGGTCAAGGTAACCAAGGTCAAATATGCGTTTCTGGTCATAACTTGGCGAAGGATCAAGCTCAAGCGACGGGAGTGTCTCAAAATCTTTATTTAGAATTCTATGTATTTGTATAGTAAAATATGAATAGTTTTCGAGATAACAGTTCCTTCCTCTTTCAGTGTAGCCGTTAAAATTGTAATTGGAACAGAAATAATTTCCATTTCTTCTTTTTCTGGTGTTACACAACACACTGATCTACAGTCACACAACTAACAGGTACACAACTCATGAAAAATGACATTTTGGTTCCACACTAGTAAACACAGACATGTGTGACCAACATGGAAGCTCAGAAAAGTGTGAGATTTGTGTCAGAAATGGTCATTATCTCAAATATTTAGGTTCAGCAGTTAGTTTGTAAATATCTGTTTGGAGTAAATAGACCTTGGACCTCAAAAATTGAAAAAGAAATTGAGCGGCAACCAAATGTGAGATTTGGGGGCCCTCAACGCCCCCCTTAATAAAGATACACAATATTTGACAACAGATTCAGAATCTATGACCAAGAATGTACAATAATATAGATTTTCAGCTTCCTAGCTCTATTTTTGATGAAGTTATGGTCTCTCAAAAATGCTTAGAAATTAAGGTTTCCGAAAAAGTGAGCATGGGCCCAAAATTTCAATGGCCATAACTCAGGAACGACTCAAGGGATTGAGTTAAAATTTTCAATTCTTTCATTTGGTGATTTTAGACATTTTTTTATTTTTTTCTCAGCCAAATCTGAGATGGCTCATAGGGGAGATTCCTTGAAAACTGATGATTTCATACGGACTGACCCATCCGTTTCTCATCTAAAAAGTGAGTGTTGGGCAACTTACTTCAAAACTGTAACATGTTATTTATGACTTGTTTCTGTCATTTCAAAATAATTTGTTACATTACAATATTACTGTATTTAAAATATAAAACATTACACGACTATTACAGCACTTTAACTTATTCTCACCAACTGTCGCTGATCGTCAAATAACAATCAGCGAGCGTAGATGCCAAACTTTTGTGTCGTATATGGACTGAACCAGGACTAAACCAGAACTAAATCGTACGACGTATAACTGTAAATTATAGTCATACTGTTTAAAAGAATTAGATTTTCCCAGTTTTGCTGAACAAAATTTTTGTGAGGAAGAAATGAATCACCTGCCCCAAATTGCAGCCTGGTCTCAAATAAATGCCTGGAAATAAGTTATTGTTGTAATTATTGTAATTAATAGTAGAGACAATAATACATATTATGGTTGTAATAATAATAATAATAATAATAATAAGATGGTGAAAGGAAATGATGGTGAAAATATTAGTTTAAAGTACAGGGACTAATTTTTATTTTTTTTTAAATGGGGAAGAAAAAATGAAATGCCGTTAAAATTATGATTTGAGTTTGTAATAAATAACAAAAAAATATGAAAGGAAATGATGATGGTAAAAAATAATATTAGTTTAAGTATTGGGACATTTTTTTATTTTTAAAAAAAGGAAGAAAGAGAGAGAAAAGGAAATTATGAAATAGCCAAAATGAGTAAGGTGTGTTCATGTCACAGTACTGTATTACTTTTGCTTAACTTAACCAAATTTGTGTCGGTGTGTGTGGTCAGGGGGAAATGGAGGCTTTTTTTGTTGTTGTTTTGTATTTGTTGTGGGTGTTGCTTTATGTTTTTATCTTTTGTTTTGTGCTGATTATTGTAATTGTTAAATATTGATTGTTGTATTTTTATATGTTATATTCTGTTGTCTTTAATAAAAAATAAATAAAAAGTGCCCAAATGCCTCGAGTAACTTGCGCAATATCATCTAAAACACAACGACAGAAGAGCAGCAGAAATAGATGAAATGATAATAATGATGGTGATTACCTCCGGAGACTTCAAGTTGAAATTCTACTGAGTCCTCCATCACTTTTCCAGACCATATTTCACATCGGTAAGAGCCGGAGTCGGAGCTCCTCAGATCACTTATTCCAACATGCAGGATGAAATGATTTGAACGTTTGTTAAACTCAATGCTGTATCTGCCACTCTGCGTTCTGGTGCCAGGAGTCTCAACTAAAATGTTTTCTCTTTTGTCACAATCGTTTTTACAGAACAACATATATGTTCCAGATGTATGAAACAAAAACCTTTCCTTAAAGTATCCTCCTTCCACTCCTTCGAAAACAAGAGTCTCTGCGCTGGAGAGTCGTCTTCCAGCACACAGCACTGTCCAACAAACGAGAAAATGCACTTTCAGTAAATACACACATTTAATACGTTTAATAAATAGATGCAACAAACAGGAGACTTACCAAGAAACACTAATAAAAGTGTCTCCGTCTTCATGGTGCCTGACTTCTGTTCAAAATCAGGATGTTGCGTATCACCTCTGAACTCCCGAGCACAGCTGATATAGTCTCTTTTATAATCTCCACCCACTCTCAAAATACACTTCTCTTCACTGTGTTTCCTGTAAATGTTTATCTGTATCTGAGAGACTGACCCATAGCAAAGCAAAATTGAAGATGAGATCTCATTTATGTCACCGTACTGTATTTTTCGGACTAAGTCGCTCCGGAGTGTAAGTCGCTCCAGCCAAAAAATGCATAAGGAAAAAGAAAAAAACATATATAAGTCACACTTTTTGGAGGAATTTTTTTTTTTAATATATAAAATCATGGATCAGGAACCGATATTTTATGTTGAAAGTCAAGTTCTAGTAATAACAACAGAATAAAGAACAACAAGCTGAATAGGCGTCTGGTTTGTTAACGTAACATTTACATAACAGTTATTCTAGGGGGACCGTATATATTCTCACCTTGCAACCTGTGCACATGGACTCCCACTTGTCTCGACCGGGACGGAAAATGGGGAATTTCTTGTACAAGTCATCGTTAAATGCACATTTGCGCTTCGGCGTGTTGCAGACTGACCGACTGTTTGTATCTGCTCACTTCTTCTGAGTCACAGAGAGTGAGACACTCAATTTAATGGTCCAATGAAAGATCATGAAAACCCATTTGCATCACTTTATGAAAAAAAGCCCGGATGCTCAGGACAGGACGCAAAAAACTGACATGTGCGGGGAAAAACTGATGTTTGGTCACCCTAAGGCTGTGTTCAGACTGCAGCCTGAAGTGACCCAAATCAGATTTTTTGGCCCCTGTGTTCCTGTATCTGATCTTTTAATGACAGTCTGAACGAAACAGATCTGATTTTTTTCAAATGTGACCCAGGACACTTGGATATGTGCTCCTGAAACCGATACATATCTGATCTTTTGACATGTGACTTCAGTCTGAACGGCCAAAGCGCACCATCCACCTACACGTTATCAACAAGACACAAACGTCACTATTCTGCACTGAAGTAGGCGAAAATTGTTAATGAACTCTGTGTCACTGAAGTGAAGCACATCACCACTCACCACTCTTGGCTACATCTCCACATCCACACGTTCCTTTCAACGTTCTGTCCCACAAAACACCACGCCCAAAAACCTCGTCCTTCTCCTTCTCAATCTCCTCCTTAAAACAAGTAAGTTGTTCATGTTCTGGCTCCGGTACGAGAGGAACTTTAAAATCTCCAGGTGCTCGATGCTGCGTCCATGTTTGTACAACTTCTGTAAACACAGAGACGCTCGCTGCGGTTGACGTCGTCGTGTCTCCAGTGTCACATGCGGGACACTTTCGGGCCGTTTACTGTTCACACTGGAGTCACATACAAGTCACATTTAACTGGAAATGTGAACGACCTCGCGAAAACATCGGATTTTACAAAAAAATCCGAATTGAGCGTTAAGCCCTGCAGTCTGAATGTAGCCTAAGTTATTCAGAACATAAGTTTAGCAAACTCTCCATCTCACTCCAAATCACTAAAGTAGTGATGTGTCGTCCGTGTCGAGGCTTTGAAGTGTGTGCCGAGTAATCCAGGAAGTCTTTGGTGAAGAGTATCAAGGTTTGTATCGGTGACGTATGTGGTGACTTTGGAAGCCTCATGAACCACGTGACTGCTTCAGGAAGTGGTTCTTGGATTTGGTACATGATTCGAAACATAAGGGCCAAAGAAACGCAACGGATTCCCCCATTCCAACATTTTGTGGTGTTGGGTTATTGAGAGTTTGGTACATTCTATTTGGGATTTTTATTTTATTTTTTTGCGATGGAGCCAGAAAGAAAAACAATATTTTCCTCTGTTTGGGAACATTTTGAGCTGATTTCTCCTAATAAGGTTTATAATAATAATGACGTCATTAAATAAACTATATTACTAAATACTAGGGATGGGCGTGATTAGTCGATTAATCATTAATTGATAATTAAGAATTTCAAACCGACTGTATGTTGTTGTGTGTCGTGACCAAACAGGTGTGTACATGTGTCTCTGCATCAGAAGGAGCGAGACACAAACAGTGGGTCAGTCTGTAACGAACCGAAGCACAAATGTGGATTTAACGATGATTTGTACAAGAAATTCCACACTTTCCGTTGCGTCCGGGACAAGTGTGAGTCCATGTGCACAGTGTATAAAGCAGCACATATGTTTCTGTGTCCAGTGGGAAAAAGTTTTTCCAGGTGAGAGTCGCTCAATGTGGATGACGAGGCCCCGCCCCCCTCCCCCCGTACGCTGTCCTGGTTTTGACAAACACAAATCTGGTCACACTAACCTGTATTCACCTGAGTCATGTCTTTTAATCTGACAGAAGTTGAACCACATTAGCGACACAAGAGCTGGAGTTTTATCTTCGCTTAGTTTATGCAAATTAGTGATGTGGTTTTAAGTTTTGTTTCTGTGAGAGTTGAACAAAACTGAATTAAACACATTATAATGTCAAATGGGCTGATGTGGCTCTAGAGTCGTTACGGTTTATATGTCGTAAAGTTGAATTTATTTATGCAGATTAGTGCAGATAGTAATAATAATGATGATCATTTTAATATAAAAACGTTAATGATTAATCGATAATCGATCGTTAATTCTCCCGACGATCGATTAAGAAAATTTCATCGAATGCCCATCCCTACTAAATACACAAATTTAACAACACAGTGTTTCCCCTTGTCTAATATATTTCATGTAAAAAAAAAAAAAACAGACTCCAGGTTAATAAATTCACAGTTGATGTTGAAATCACAAACAAATTCAAATATTTCATCATTCATTTGTTCAGTATAAATTTTTCCATCAGAACCTCGATGATCATGTTGGTTGTTCTATTTTCACTCTGCCTGTTATACATTTTTTGGACACTTGATGGCGCAGTGGAGCAAATGAAGCACCTTGAAGCATCGGTTCAAGAGTCGAGCAAATGGATGAAACACTTCCGAGCTTCATGGAGCTTCATCTCGACATCACTATATTAAATCCATTGAATTCTTGATCTTCTGTGTCACTTCTGAGCAACTCCGCGCAACTTCACTGATGTCCAGGCTTTGTCCATCCATCCAGTGACTTCCAGGAAAGTTTCACGGTGCATCCTCCCGGTTACTGTCAAGCTGTTTCTCCATCCCCGCTGTTCTGCCCTTGCTATATGTGCTGAATACAACTAGACAGACAGCTAAACTTCTTCTTGACATCAAGACTCTGAAGACTTAATCTCGTTGTCCACAGGTTTATTGACGTGACAAGAAAAGGTGAAACTGAAACAGACATGAAAACACAAATCACAATGTGCACCTCCAATAAGAACACAAAAAGATATGCAAAATGAATGCAGTATGTCCAATCACAAATCGACTACATATCGCCACCATATAATATTCCTTAACTTTTGTATTTGTTACTCCAAGTTTAACACCACATGAAACCAAACATACAATTATATTCCCTAGAAAAACCCATTCATCTGAACCAAAATGACAATAGAGCAATTCAACATTATCCACTTATAACTTTCTTTTCCAACCCAACAGCCTACTATTTTACAGCAAATAATCATATACAAATGAAGATATCATAACAAATAAACAGTACATACCCACGATGCTACCAAAGGCGTAAGATGTATGTAGATGAGTTTTGGATTAACTTGATGAACATTAACACCTCTCAGAGCCATGCTTTACTGAACTTCCTGGTTTTAATGTCACATGATCTACTGATAGAACTATTCCTTTCTTAAAGGAGCCACAACACAAAAGGCATGAACACAAACAAATAGCAATTAGCGGCTCAGGAAAAAACTAGAACAGCACACTCGCTTTTCGTCAGTCCCTCACAAGTTTCTCTCTCACTTCAAACTTTCTTTCTGCTGCTCGATTACCGTTTTCTGCTGCATATTTCACGACTTGCAGCAGGACAGAGGCTATATCTGCAAGAGACATGCGCAGAAACTGAAGCCTAGAGCGCCCTCTGGTGGCTGAAAATTTTAATATATAAGTCGCACCGGAGTATAAGTCGCAGGAAACATCCAAACCACGAAAAAAAGTGCGACTTATAATGCAAAAAATACAGTACATCTCCTAGATATAAATGAGCACTAATCGAGACCAAAGTGGTTTCCTAATTCTTCTCAAATGTCTCTCCTGAGAAATAAGTGTAACAGTGAACATTGGATGAGTTCTCCAAATTCTCTCACAGCGTCTCTGTTCTTGATCTCAGCTAAGACAAAAATTGATATATTGTGCTGCTTTCAAATATGTCTCAATTTGATATCCTTACTTGGAATCTCTGTCTAAGTTATGTCTCTCACAGTTCACTATTTGAGTTTTCAGATCTGTCTCATAACGGCACTTTGGTACAAGCATCTCTCCTGTTAAGGTTAATGTAGACTGTGCACTGTCCCTGTCTAATTAAATAAATAAACATATAATAATAAAAGTCTCATATTCATCTCATGTTATTCTCTTTAACCACGAATTCACACCAGGAGCTGCAGCAGCGTTAATGTAGGCGGAGCTGCACGTACGCGTAAATTTGAAAGTTTCAGTTCACACCAGAGTGTCAGACGCTCCTGCTACAGCCTGCACATCCTCTCACTGTTTTCAGACATCACATTTTGTATTAAGTGTATTGTGAATTAAGTCTACAACTGCAATGCATTTGTGCTTAATGAGGTTTAAATCTATTAACACGCACATAAAACACCTCAGGGTTTTTTTCTTAATAAGGTAAATTCACCTATAATTAACTTACATTACGAGTGTGATTAAAATCTTATGTTCTGCACCGAGTCCTGCACCAACAGATACGGACAAACAGTCGCTGAAATGGGCGAGATTTAACGTTCTGGAATTTTAAAGGCAGGTCAGGACTAAACCAGGACTTCATCAGGACTAAACCAGGTCCTAAACCAGGTCTAAACCGGGACTAAACCAGGACTAAATCAGGTCTAATCTTGGAGAGAGAGAGAGAGAGAACCCCGAGCCTCGTGGAGCAGGGTGTCCGAAAGCGCGGCGGCTGCACGTACCTCCTCGTCTCCGAGCTCTGCACCGGTCCTTTCGCCCGCGGTCACTCAGGTGTACACTGGAGGACCTCCGGGCACATTCAGACAGTGAGTCCTGGTTCTGGTTTAGTTCTGGTTTAGTCCTGAGTCCTTGTAGAATTGGTGTCTGACATCGTAAATCACGTTCTATTTCTCCACTTCGAGGATTAACTTTTCGTCGTCCATCATTAATCTTTCCTTGGACACAGTCCGTGTTTTTTACGTCATTGTCTTGACTTTGGTTAAGTTATTTTGAAAGGGCATCGGAAGTTTATTTTGACACCGCGTGTTTATTTCCTGTCTTTCCCCTGCTAAAAACCTTGGAGACGCGCCGTTGACGCTGCAAAATTAGAACTGCGCATCAGTGTCAGACGCTCGTTGGACATGTGTATGACACTGTCGGTGTTACACTGTCAGACCGGTTAAAATTGAATTCTAAAGCTGTGCGTCTGCTGCTCGTGTGCTGTGCTGCTGCTCATGTGCTCCGTTGAACTTTGGTGTGAATTGGGGGTAATTCTCCTTCGTTAATTTTTCAAAATAAAACCAAAAATTTAAAAAATAAAAAAACAACTATTTTCTTCAGTATTTGTCTCCAAAACCAAAATGAAAAAGAGATAACAATTTTTTTTTTTTCAGTTTACCATTTTGTGTTTAAAGGAAAAATGGAAATCCGAATAAAGGTGAAAAATGATCATGGAAACGACCCGTAGTCATGGAAACGTTTCCCATTTTCATGACTTAAACTGGGATGCCGGACTTTTGCACTTTTTGATACTTTTTATGTATTTTTAGGGTTAATTAATTCATGCTTTTTTCAATATCTTCCTGGTCAAGTCATCTAAAAACTCCAAACTAAATTATTATAGTAGTCCTAGTAGTGGGCTGAGGTAGAGCGGCCTCACACTCAGTTTGTCTTCTTCCTCCCTTCTCCTCCTCAGCTGACAGACGTAAAGCGTGATGAGACAATTCTCCAGCTGCTGCTTCGCAATTATCATCGGAACCACCGCGAGAAAAGTTTGGATCGTGTTTATGTCCGTGGTGTAACGACAAACCGAGATGACAGAAAAGCCGGTAGCAGCTGAAGTGTGTGTTTTCTTCCGGTCGACATAAATCCGTTGGTGTCTCTGTCCAATTCAGAACTCTTCAATCAATCAATCAATCAAACTTTATTTGTATAGCACTTTTCATACATTTGAAATGTAGCACAAAGTGCTTCACATGCAACAGAAAAAAATAAATAAATAAAATAAAATAAAATAAATTTACAATATAAAAAAAATAACAGCAACCCCCCACCCCATTATTTCATGCATATATACAACAATAAAACATCAACATAAAGCTCCTAAAGGTTATAGTAAATATATAAATAGAGAGCTAAAAACAGATGGAGACTAAATAAAATATTAATGGTAATTTAATTAAAAGCAAATAGTAATAATAATAATAATAATAATAATAATAATAATAATAATAATAATAATAATGATAAAACAAGTAAAAGTTTCAATTAAAAGCTAAATTAAAAAGATACGTTTTGAGTTTACTTTTGAAAATATGAACACTCGCAGCGGACCTCAGATCCTCAGGTCGACTGTTCCACAGACGGGGGCTGTAAAAGCTGAATGAGGCCTCACCGTGAGTTTTAGTTTGGACTCTTGGGACAGTTAAAAGAAGACTACCTGAGGACCTGAGAGGCTCATATGATAAAAGCAGATCAGATAAATAAATAGGACAAAGACCATTAAGAGCTTTATAAACCAATAAAAGAACTTTAAAATCTGTCCTGAAGCTCACAGGAAGCTTCCCCAACTCCAGACGCTGAGCGGAATTAAATAAAGGTGATTTAACATGTTTTCGATGTTTGTGTACTGAGAATGAAGCCAACAAACAGAAACTATAAACAAGTAGGTGTGTTAGTTTCAGAGTAGTTTCAGTGTAGTTAGCTCCTCCCTTCAGGCAGATACAAGGGAACCAAAACAAACTTTTGTCCAGTTGACAAATAGATTTTTTCCTTTGCCACTCTTATGTTAAATTAGTAAAAGTAAAATTATTAAGTGAATTAAGGAAAGTTTTGTTTTTGAAAAGACTAAATCAAATTAAATGAAAAGAAAAAAAAACAAACATAAAAAAAAAAAAAAAAAAAAAAGAATAAAGTAATAAAGACCTGAAATAACTTCGAAAACGGAACAGGCAGAAAGACTTGTTCCTGTTTTGTGCATCTGAAGCTGATTTCACAGGAAGAGACGTGTGTGGTTCGAACTAAGGTGAGAAAACTGACAAAACACTAAACTATGACAGCTCTCAGTCTACAGAAGACTAATGTACCTCCAGGACAAGACCCAAACATCGACACTCAGGTAAAAACACCTAAAATAATACAACTCTCCTCTTACTTTTGTTCAGTAGTGGATGAAATACTCAATTTTGTGAAATTGAAAGTACAGATACCACGGCAAAAGATTACTCAAGTATTGCATGGAAAAGTATTTTTAAGTAAACGTACTTGTTCAAAAATGTACTTAAAGAGTAAAAAGTTGAGTTTTAGAACAATTAAAGGATGAAATGTAGTGATTTTGATCGTGAGTTTAGCGGATTTTAAGAGATTCAATTGATTTGCTAATTTTTCTGTTTTTGTGTGTTTGATTTGCTCAAAGTTGGGACGTTAACTCAAATTAAAAGTGCTAAAAAATTAGTCTCGGCCTTTTCAGCAGGTCTCAAACCATAAGGAAAAGTACTTTTTACTTTTCAGTCCAGGCACAGATAAAAGACCTGAAGGGACTCAGTGCAATAATCTATTTATTTTATTTAATGAATGTTTTTTTTATTGGTATGGATGTGAGGATGTGTGTATATATTGTAAATTTTTACTGCTACAGATCTGCTCTGCTGAAGTTTCGTTGTATTTCATACAATGACAATAAATAAATCTATCTATCTAAAACGTAGTGGAGTAGAAAGTACAGACACATGCTCCCAAATGTAGTGAAGTGAAAGTAAATGACACCTAAAAATTGTACTTCTGCATTGTATTTTTACTTTTGTATTTGATTATCTTCCACCACAGCTTGTGTTCAAACTGATGACTGCAGAAAGTGTTTGGAAGAAAAGTGAACCTTAAAAAAACACAGTGATACTTAGATTTAAGCTTCAGTGTTTTAGTATTTGATCTTCTCAGAGTAAAACATGATGAGTTCTAAGTTCCATCTGAAAATATATGAATAATTCCTCTATTTAGTCTCTCTTTCTCTCAGAACTTTCCGCCTCTTTTCACTTCCGTTATATCTCAACTTCTGTATGTTTATTACCAAGTGACAGACTTGTGCCCACATGTGTTAAATTAAGACAGACAAGACAGACACTCAAGACTCCAGTCCGTCCGGTGCTGCGTTTGTCTTTGCAGATTCAGAATGAGGAGCTTCTCTTCAACAGTTCTTCTCTTCAGTATCAGTAAGTCGATGTTTTATCACATTTTCACCTCCGTGGATACGATAAAATACTTTTCAGTGCTTGTATTGCTGCAGGTTTATCGTGTGTCTTGGGCTCAGAGTCGAGGTCAGTTGAAGTTCAGTCTGGGCAAAGTGTCACTCTGTTGTGTTCTAACTACACCAGTAATCCTTCTACAATCTCCTGGTATCGAGCTGTGAGGAGATCCACACTCAGAAGGATTTCAGGCATAACCAGTTCTTCTGACGTTGTTTCATCTCCAGACAAAAAATTCACAGTGTCTTCCAACTCGTCTCACGTCTTCCTCAAGATTAACTCAGTGAACTCTTCAGACACTGGGCTGTATTTCTGTGGATATGATTCATCTTTAGGACTCGTTATCAAAGAATCAACTTATTTGGACGTCAAAGAAGGTACACTTAAAGATGCATTATGTAACTTTTCTGGTGGAGGCTCATCACCTACTAGTATTTGTCTCTGTGGAAATATGAATGCTTTGCCTTGTATTTACTAAATTACGCAGTTTTTTGTAGTTAAAAATATTCTAATGTTTTTCTTGCTGTGAGCTTTTGCACTTTTCCACAGGTCTGACTTAAACCTTTACCTTGAACTTGTCACCTACTGTTTCCACGCAGACAGACCAACTGTGCACCAAATAATGTAAAACAGTGGTGTCAAACTCAAATTTACTAAGGGCCAAAATTAAAAACTGGGACTAAGTCGTGGGCCAAACTAAATATTGAAACATTTCAACAACATCTGCATGTTTTCTCTTCTTTTGAGATATGAAATGTTAAACCTTTTCTTATTAAAATAAATATTTAATAATAGTTTTGCTTAAACATTGAATCCAGAACAAGCAGAATATAAAATAATAACAACATTTTAATAAATAACGTCTCTATATTCGATCTGTAGACGGCGGGCAGCTCTAATACAGATTTGATATGATCTCATGGGCCAAATATAATTAAATCACGGGCCAAATTTTACATGTCAAGTTTCACATGTCTAATGTAAAGAAATAACATCTCCACAGAGAAAAGCAGGCGGCTGACTCTTCACCAGAAAAGCCACATTTTAAAGTGCACTTTTAATGAATATTTGTTGTCAGTTTCTTTTGTTTTTATAATATTTGTATTTGCACAGGAGTGATGGACAAAAGTGTGCTGGTTCTGGTTCTGGTTCTGGTTCTGGGAGGTCTTGTGCTCTTTCTAATTTTGGTGGTGATCGGTTTGGCTCTAAAGATCAAGAAGCTCCAAGGTATTCAATTTTTATTTTTATTTGAAGACTATATTATTGATTTAAAAACTACATTTGTGAATTTAAAACAACTGCCTTCATGTATCTGTTAATTATTGTTTGAACATAATTAATTTGTCAAATATCTGAATAAAACTTATTTTTATTAACACTTACATGTGTTCTAGCTCATCACCAAGGACTGACTGAACAACCCGAGGTAAATGGACACCAGAATCTTGTCAAATCTGTCGAATGTCTAATGTTTTCTAAAACTGACAAAGCACGTTTTCACTTCCTAGGCCGAGAACTCGGAAAATCTCAACTACGCGGCCGTGAATTTCACTCGCAAACCCAGGTCCACTCGAGAGAAAAGTCAAAACGAGGCTATGTATGCGGCGGTGAACAAGGGACGACAAGAACCAGAGACACCGTGAGCTGTTTTATTACTCTATTTTCTGATCAGGTTATATGTATATTTGTTGTTTCCTCATCACAATTACACCTGGAGTTGTGTTTCCGCTCTTGAATCAATGATCTCTACTGAATAAAAGGTAAAAAGTAAATTCTGTTAACTTGAAAACTACGGCTTCATGACATCACAAGGTGGAACAGAGCATTTTGAGCTTTGGAGATGTAGACAGCAGAAAGAAAGTGTTACTCAAACGTGTGTGAATGAAACAAAACACAACTCCAGGTCTGTTTTTGACACTGACATTTGACAGATCTTCGAACTATGACATCGAGAAAGTCTCTTGGGGGGTTACTTTTTATTTGCAATACTATACACCATGTGAGTTTACAATAAAAATGTAGTGAAGCCTGTGAAACGTCACTTGTACGTACGGCCGTGTGGTTTAGACACAGGAACTAGCAGCAGATCTGTAAATGACACTGTGTCTGTAGGCTATAAATTTGGGTGTGAACAAAAACATGTCTAGTGTTATTTCCAACTTTAAATAAAAACAGACTTAGGCTTAGACAAACTTTATTGATCCACGAGGGAAATTATTTGGACACAGCAGCTCACACATCACAATATATTACATTAACATAAAAAATATATATATATTAACTTGTAAACTTGATTATTCATTTGGGGACGAAATTTATTTTTAAGGCGAGAAATGCTGAATCTATAAATGTTGTTGTTTTTTGTCAGTATGTAGAGCATTGTTATAATTTGGAGGAGCAATGTGTTCAGGCTGATTTTTTTATTTTTTTTTGTTTTTTTTTTTAATAGGTATGTTGCCATAACTTTTGTGTATTCAAAGTTATATACTGTATGTCTGTGAGCTTGCGTGTATGTATATTAGGGCGCATCATTTGCCCAACTTTTTGAACAATGTTTGAAAATCAGTCTGTACCTAGTATCAATTTTTTACAATTACCAAAGTAAAGTTCCATGAGAAATTTCATGAAATTCTATTATTGTTTACTGGGTCCACCAAGTCTCTTATGTTTAGTCCCTGCAGAAGATAAAATCTGAGCTGAAACATCAGTTTTTCTTCAGTTGAATATATAAATATGGACTTTGCGTATCATTTGGTACCAGTTTTATGTCTCTATCATCATTAGTTTCTGAGATAAGGCAAAAGTGTTATTTCTTTAGGACATCAAGGACCTTAAATAAGCAATATTATTAAAACAATATTATAAGCAATATAATATAATATATATATATAATAATAATATAAAGCAATATTATTATATATATTATATATATATATATATATATATGTACATATTTCTAACACCATAAATCAGGCTCTTAAAATGAACCATGCATTAAGTATAAAAAAGAAATTAAACTTTTTGTTATTCTTGAAGTATGAAATGCAAAACAAAATTGAAAAAATATGAATCCAGATTTTTTGTTTTTATAGCCAAATACATTTCAGGTTTACAAAAATGTCCTTAACTCCCTCAAAGTGAGTTTAATGAAGGTGTGATTGGGCGTCAAGATAGAAAATTTTACTATTTTATTTAAGAAAAGAGGGATCGACGCATATGAACGAATATTTAGACAAATGTAAATATGTCACATTAAAAACTCGCTCTAATTTCCATGTGCAGATTCCCTCGACATCTGATGTTATAAATAAACACATGTACACTTGATTTTTTTTTTTATGTGAGGCTTAGACTTAATAAAGTAAAGTTTAAAGTTAAATTAAAACAAATGTAATGTTTTGTGTCTCCACTCGTCCCTTCTGTTCTTTTGGTCATAGTTTTAGTTTTCATTATTTACTATTTTTTAAACAATTCAAAAATATGTAACCGTATAACTATAAAAGAGATTAAACTTTAAACTTGCAGAGCAGTGGAATCAGAAGCAGAGTCATCTTCATCCGGTCTGTCCATCACACAGGAACATGCGAGCATCTTGAGTCTATGTTTATACCAACCACAGCCCACCTCGGTGAACTCTGCACACGTCAGGCCTGTTTTGTTCACAAACATCTAAACCACAGAGGGTCGTCAAAAGATCACAGTTCATTTGATGCACCTTATATGAAGAACAAGCAGATATAAGTCAAGAATAAAACAACAGCAACGAACCCGCAGCAGTCACAGTGCCACGCATCAGGGCGTCGCAGAAAACCAAAAGAGCCATGAGGAAGCACAACATCAGTACACACACACATATACACATATATATATATATATATATATATATATATATATATTTTTTTTTTTTTTTTTTTCTACCAGAGCGTTACGGACGCTGTTAGGATGGAATTTAAGAGACTTGTTGGACTCAGTAGATTTAATTCAACTGAGCAAATATTCTACAGATTTTCTTTTAATTAGTATTGTCACATTTTAAAATTGAGTACAAGTTGAATTTCTGACACTGGGGCAAAAATTATGCAGCCTGATGTTTATGGATATGAAATATAGAAATGTTATAATAGATGTTGAGATGTTTATGAGTATGTATGTGTGTATATGAACTTCTGTGTGTGTGTGTGTGTGTGTGTGTGTGTGTGTGTGTGTGTGTGTCGTGTGTGTGTGTGTGTGTGTGCATATACACATCACATGTAAACATGTGATGTGTATATGCATGTGTGAATGTATAATATATATATGTGTATATATGTATAAGTAGGTGTAATGTATTGTTATTGTTCTACCTTTTGTTCTTTTTTTATTGTCTTTGTATGTTGGTAAAAAACAAAAAGAATATATTGTGATGGAAATTTATATTGTGGAAAGATTTTTCTCAGTTTGTCTTGAAGTAAATTGTCATTGTTGTGTTGTGAAGTCCTAATCTAGCCCTAACAGTAACTCTAGTACAGTACAGTACAGTAACTCCTAGCCCCAACCCCTAACCGTAGCTCTAACCCCAAATTCACACCAGGAGCTGCAGCAGCGTTAATGTAGGCGGAGCTGCACGTACGCGTAAATTTAAAAAGTTTCAATTCACACCAGAGTGTCAGAGACGCTCCTGCTACAGCCTGCACATCTTCTCACTGTTTTCAGACATCACATTTTGTATTAAGTGTATTGTGAATTAAGTGTACAACTGCAACGCATTTGTGTTTAATGAGGTTTAAATCTATTAACACGCACATAAAACACCTCCGTTTTTTTTCCTTAATAAAGTAAATTCACCTATAATTAACTTACATTACGAGTGTGATTAAAATCTGATGTTCTGCACCGAGTCCTGCACCAACAGATACGGACAAATAGTTGCTGAAATAAGCAGGTTTTAATGTTCTGGAATTTTAAAGGCAGGTCAGAACTAAACCAGGACTACATCAGGACTAAATCAGGTCTAAACCGGGACTAAACCAGGACTAATCTTGGAGGGAGAGAGAGAGAGAGAGAGAGAGAGAGAGAGAACCCTGAGCCACGCGGAGCAGGGTGTCTGAAAAGCGCAACGGCTGCACGTACTTCGTCATCTCTGAGCTCTGCACCGGTCCTTTCTTCCCTAACGCTAACCCTAACCGTAACTCTAACCCAACCGTAACTCTAACCCTAGTCCCAACCCTAACCCCAACCCTAACCCAACCCAACTGTAACTCTAAAGGGCCGTTCACACCAAAGCGTGAAAAAACGCCTTGACGGCTCTATTTGGACGCCTTTGCATTTGAGTTTAGACTATATATATTTATACTCCGCTAATGACACTGGATCAGTCCTGGTTTAGTCACGGTCTACTCCCGGTCTAGTCCTTGTTTAGTCCTGGTCTAGTCCTGGTTTAGTTCTGGTCCAGTTCTGGTGTAGTCCTGGCGATCGTCTCGGTGATTGTGGTGTATATATTTATTCTCCGCTCATGTTTGTGGCTCTCGCTCTGGTTCTCGGGTTTTTCTTCCTGATAATAACATCGCTGCGTCACTGGATACTCGTCCCTGATTGGTTGACGCAGGCACGTCTGACGCGAAAAGTTCAGCATTTTCAACTTCTGAAGCTGACGCCTTGAACGCGCGTCTAGACCACTGACGCCAAAACGCTCAAGACGCCCCGCGCCAGATTTGCGCTGTGCTGATGCCCGAAGACGCACCGCAAAATCGCAGGACGCTCTAGTCGCGCGTCCACATAGACTTTACATAGAGTGCGTATACATGCACATCAATAACCCGGTTATTAGCCATACCCCGGTTATGTCAGTATTCGTGTTACTGCGTATACATGCGCACTGAGAAACCGGGACACTCATATCCACGTGTACATGATCAAATGGAGTATCCCGGTTTCTTGACATAATCTTACAAATGCGCAGGTGCAAAAATTAACTTAAATCAATTTCATAAACCAGGAAAAATACAAACCGTGAGCTCCTTTAGCATAAGATGCTAAGGAGCTACGAGATCTCCCACAATCCACTGTGCAGATTCTTCATTAAAATCTTCTGCATAAATAAACTCAACTTTACAACATATAAACCATAAACACTATAGACCACATCAGCCCGTTTGATCAGATAATTCAGCTGTGATCACATTTGTTTACGTTTTACAGAAACGAAAACTTAAGACCGTAGGCTAATTAGCATAAACTGTTAGCGGCGATAAAAACAACTCGCTCCTTGCGCTGCTGATGCGATCAGTTTCTTTTGGACTAAATGACACGACTCTGTGGATTATGTGTGTTATTTCTTCTGTGACAGAAGAGGTGCTGATGATGGTAAGTGTGTTTCCGTGCGTATAGAGTATAGGAGATAGTTCATGTTTTAGCTTTTCAGCGTCACACGAGTGCAGGTCGTACGAGTGCAGATTGTACGTGTGCAGGTTTAGCGCAGCTCTTTATTTTACATCATTTCACTCGTTTGGTCACTTTATTTATGTTGGTCAATTTATTTATGTCACTACTGTTGTGGTGAAAGGCTGGAAAGTGTCTTTTGGACGCATGCGCACTCAACTTTATGTTGCAGTAACCGGGGTACTGCGTTTACATGCCACAGTATCCCGGTTACTATCGGAATAAACCAGCTACAGTAACCCGGTTTCTAATAACCGGGATACTGCCATAACCGGGTTACTGAAACCGGGTTACTGCGTTTACATGCACCATCAAGAAACCGGGATACTCAAAAAACCCGATCATAACCGGGTTATTGATGTGCATGTATACGCACTCATAGAAACTGGATGCTTTGACTCTTTGGTGTGAACGGCCCTTAACCCTAACCTCAACCCTAACTCAACCGTAACTCTAAACCCTTGGAGTTTCACTGCGGGGTATTTCGGGGACGTAAGGGGCCCTGCATTGAAAAAGGATGGGATGATTTTCTTTGTCCTGTTATTGCTCTAGACTTTCTTCAGGATCTGAGCCAGGCAGCAGTGAGTCACAGGCAACCTGAATCATTTTATCACCAAAACACCTTCACGCATTTACAGTCAGAGCAAGAGGTAAATTATAAAATACAGTATAGCGTCACTGGCGGTGAGGTAATGACGTGGCGCAAATGTGGAAACGGCATTGATAATTCATGACAATACTAAGAAATAAACAAAGGATCTCACGTTTGACATTTGGTTTTTCATGTCACTCCGTAGAAATGCTTGATTTTTGAACCAGTGAGACTGTTTTTGGCAATTCTCTTACTTTATCCAAATTTGTCACTGGATTGGTGCGTATGATTCTCTCATTTCTACTGAATTTGGTGAGATGATACCTGATGTAAATATCACTTCTAGTTTGACACCAATCAAGACGCAGTTTGTGAAATAAAAGTTGAAAAATACGTTGAGAATTACTGCAAGAAGAGAGTCCTATTTTAGAGTTTTCCATATTGCTGACTAGCCTGATTCATCAGCTGGTGTCACTTCGTAGAAACCGACTAATCGCAGCATTAGGATTCGTTCGCTCGATGTTAGGCGGGTACTTTTTTTTATTTAACCAGTCGCTGCTTTTTGGTCATAATGAATGTAATGCGCCAAATTCCGTAGGAAGATGGGAAATAACGTCTTTCCCCTTGAAAAAATTCACCAAACATTCTCTTTGTCGATCTCGAAATTCGTTGCCAACACAGAATGTCTGGCTCTTCGCTGATTGGCCGGTGCCCGAACTTGCACTTCAGGGGTTCTTGCAAACCGTCTAGTGTATTCTGATTCCTGACCGAGTCGCTGGAGAGCAGAGGTGGGGACTTGCAAGTCGTGACTTGGACTCGAGTCAGACTTGAGTCACTATTTTTAGGACTTGAGACTTCACTTGATAAAATGGAGTAAGAATTGGGACTCGACTTGGACTTGAAGGTCATTTGACTTGGGACTTGACTCGGACTTGAGGCCTGTGACTTGAAAAGATTTGAGGAGCAGCTTTAAATCTGAATTATTTCTATTCTGACTGTAAAGATTCACTCTAAGATCTTCTTAAGATGTTTTAAAAGGAAAAACTGCATTTCTACGACGCTTATATACTCCATAAATACTCATACATAAATATACTATGATTTTTTTAAGTACAATTTATCTTAAAATTCATATAAATTGCAGAAATCTATTTGGTTTAAACCACGAGGGACACGGTCACACAGCACACCCCCCACAGGACACCGCGAGGGACACGGTCGAATGCCTTCTCCAGATCCACAAAGCACATGTGAACTGGTTGGGCAAACTCCCATGAACCCTCGAGCACCGATGGAGAGTGTAGAGCTGGTCCAGTGTTCCACGACCGGGACGAAATCCACACTGCTCCTCCTGAATCCGAGGTTCGACAGTGCAGATGGTGCAGCGCGGCAGTGATGCGGTCGCTGTATCGAACTGTTGAGCTGAGTCGAAAGGCGAAGCTCTCGATTTACTGTCAATCTTCGTTCCTACTCTCACCTATGGCATGGCTTTTCTATCGACTTTTCGGGAAGGAAAAAAATAATTTTGTGCAAATGTTTCCCCCCATATTAAAAATCTGCAGAGTGCACCTTTAGGAAATGGTCTTCCTTGTTCTGCTACTTATTTGTGTTGTTTTTATATTTTATTTTTATTTTTATAAGTGTGACAAAATGTTTTTATACTAAACTGTGTGTGTATATTCTGTCCTACAAAATGAATAAAAAAATATTTTTAAAAAACACAAATTGTTTTCTCAAAGTATTCCATCAGTTAAATTCATTCACAATTTTTCACCATTTTTCTCAAACACAAGTGCAGCTCAGGTCATCACCTCAACATCAGACCAGCCTGAGGATTTCATGACTCACTGCTGCCCCCATGTGGCAGAACAGAGGACGCACTGGCCCACTGCACTTAAGAGCCGCTGGGTTCACAGCTTCTCATGAGGTCAACAGAGCTTCAGAACATGTTCCATTTTGATTTAACAGAAATAAAGAAGCAAAAAATGTCTAAAACTCTCAAACTGAAGTCGACCAATGACACGATGTTCTCACAGACAAAGTAAAAAATACTACAGGAAAGAACATGACTGCCCCATCTCTATTTTTACACTGACTTCATCACTGGCATTTTCAAAGTTCTATTTTGAGTTACAGATTTACAAATGATACAGGTGGGTTTCTCAGAGCTGCAGTCGTGAACAGGAAGGACCTGTTTCTAGAGATATCAGACGTTTATATAAAAGACATGAAAAAGTCTGTCCTTCAAAGGTTTGCACCAAGATACTGAGATATGCTTTTAGTCACCTCACTTTACACCATCATGCCCGGACATCCTTTATGTGGCCTGCATGAGCGCTGACGTTAAGATGAAAAGCCCGCCCCTCTGCAAACCTCTTAAAAGCTTTATCAAGTTCCCTCGATTTCCACTGACGCACCATGAACAAGTTCATTACAGCGGCTCTTCTTCTGACCAGCTTCAGTAAGTACCATCCAACATTTGAACACATTTATCATCACTTAAAGATAATTTACTAAACTATTCATTTTGGTTTTAGGCTGGAGCTCTTGGTCTGTCGTAGTGACGGTCAAACCTGGTGAAGACGTTGTCCTGACATGCAGGAAAGTCAAAGAAAAAGTGTTTTGGGCCAGTTTGGTTAATAATGGGAAATACAAGTGCATCGCCACCAACAACAACGACACCTCAATGTGTCCAGGAATGGAAAATAATGCAAGATTTGAAATTAGTGTCGACAATTCTCATGTCTCTCTCAAAATCAAGAGTGTCAAAATGGCCGATAGTGGTTTCTTCTTTTGTGTCGTTAAACCTTTCGGAAATGGAGACGTCGATGTTGTGCAGTTAAATGTTGAAGGTAAGATTTTATTTTTTTACTAATTCTATTTTCAAATTTGTCTTCTCTTTACATTATTTGACATCCTTGTGTGGTATTTAATTTAATTTTAATAACTTTTTAATTATGTGAAAAATGGAGTTCCATTAGGATGGGATTTGGCTCCAATGTTTTTCTTTAAACTGAACGACTTTATAGAAAAATAAGAGTCTGTATACATCTAATAAAATGTATTATTTATTCTCTGAAGATGTTAGACCTTAAAGAAAATACCGGATGTGATGGTTTGGTTTAAACATGAAACAAAAATGTAATGTATTGGTAAAAGGATTAATTAGGAACCTTTATTTATCTTCATAGGCACTTCTGCATTATGGGTCGGTGTAATAGTTGGAGGTCTGTGTGTTGTTCTTGTACTTGTGATAGTTCAATTTGCTCGTGAAGTCAAGAAATTCCTAACAGGTAAGCTACATTTTATTTATTTATTCATCACTTTCTAAAATACTTAGTGACAACAAACTCCATTGCAGCTCAAAGTCAAGAACCCACTGGATCCAGAGAGGTACATTTGAACTCAATATAAATTATTATTTTATAAATTATAAAAACAGGACTCTGATCATGTTTATGACTGTTAATCCTTTTCCTTACAGGACGAGGCAACTCAAGACCTCAACTACGCAGCCGTGAATTTCCAGCCAAAAACAAGACACTCCAGAAGAGCCTTACAAAATGATCCACATGTGATTTACGCTGACACCAGATAAATAAAATGACATTTGTGTTTATTTGGAAGCATTTCATTGGTGTTTTTAGAATAGTCTGTAGCATAAAGGTCGCTGTGGTTTACCACAGTTTTGTGGTGTTTAGTGCAGCACATACACATGTTTCACTGCTCCTTTTTCCACTGAAGTGCAGAGTAAACCACAAAAGCATTGTGCATCAACATAACAAGTCTACTGAAAAATAGCAACTGCATCTTTCATTAATGTTAGGGTCAGTGTTGGGAAGGTTGTACCAAAAGTATTTTTAGAATATACATTAGAATATACACAACGGTACAGTGATCTAGATTTAAACATCACAAGTTTAGTGTTTTCTCGGGCAGTTTGTCATTCACTCTTGTGGGTTCACATTTTAGCTTGCACTTCCGCACACTTACAGTATGTCTCAAATACAAAGAGCACATCACGTGGTCCATGTGAAAACAGATTATAACACTGAGACAGTTTAAAAGTGTCCAGTGCTGCGTTTGTCTTTGCAGATTCAGAATGACGAGCTTCTCTTCAACAGTTCTTCTCTTCAGTATCAGTGAGTCGATGTTTTGTCACATTTTCACCTCCGTGGATACGATAAAATACTTTTCAGTGCTTGTATTGCTGCAGGTTTATCGTGTGTTTTGGGCTCAGAGTTGAGGTCAGTTGAAGTCCAGTCCGGGCAAAGTGTCAAATTGTTGTGTTTAAACTACACCAGTAATCCTGCTACAATCTCCTGGTATCGAGCTGTGAGGAGATCAACACTCAGAAGGATTTCAGGCATAAACAGATCTTCTGACGTTGTTTCATCTCCAGACAAAAGATTTACAGCGACTTCCAACTCGTCTCACGTCTTCCTCAAGATTAACCCAGTGAACTCTTCAGACTCTGGGCTGTATTTCTGTGGATATGATTCATCTTTAGGACTCGTTATCAAAGAATCAACTTATTTGGATGTCAAAGAAGGTACACTTAAAGATGCATTATGTAACTTTTCTGGTGTAATGGCTTTGCCTGGAATGTTTTGCATTCTGACATTAAGGGGCCCATATTGCACAATTTACAACATAATGTTCTAATGTTGTTTCCTCAACATTTGAACACATTTATCATCACTTAAAGCTAATTAACTAAACTATTCATTTTGGTTTTAGCCGTGAACTCTTGGTCCGTCGTAGTGAGAGTCGAACATGGTGAAGACGCAGTCGTGTCATGCAGGAAAGTCAAAGGAGACGTGCTTTGGGCCAGTTTGGTTCATAATGGGAATTATAGCTGTGTCCAAGATTGAAAAATAATGCAAGATTTGAAATAATTCTCAGCAGTTCTTTTGTCTCTCTCAGAATCAAGAGTGTCAAAATGGCTGATGGTTTCTACTTTTGTGTTTTTAACCTTTTTGGAAATGGAGAGGTTAATGTTGTGCAGTTAAATGTTGAAGGTAAAATTTAAAATGTTTTATTAATTCTATTTTTAAATTTGTCTTCTCTTTACATTATTTGATGTACTTGTGTGGTATTTAATTCTATTTCTTAATTTAGTAACTTTTTAATTATGTGAAAAATTACATTCCCCAAGGATGTGTTTTGGCTCCAGTGTTTTTCTTTAAACTGAGCGACTTTATAGAAAAATAAGAGTCTGTATACATCTAACAAAATGTATTATTTATTCTCTGAAGATGACGATGCGCAAGACCCAAAAGAAAATACCAGATGTGATAGTTCGGTTAAAACATGAAACAAAAATTGTAATACATTGGTAAAAGGATTAACGTCTGTAAACTTTTATGTATCTTTATAGGCACTTCTGCATCATGGATAAGCTTAATACTGGGAGGTCTGTGTGTTCTTCTTGTACTTGTGATAGACGCGTTTAAAGTCAAGAAACACCAAACAGGTAAGATGCATTTTATTTATTTCATCAATTTGTAAAATATTTATTGACAACAAACTCCATTGCAGCTCAAAGTCAAGAACCCACTGGATCCAGAGAGGTACATTTGAACTCAATATCAATTATTGTTTTATAAATTATAAAAACAGGACTCTGATCATGTTTATGACTGTTTGTTTTTTTGTTTTTGTTTTTTATTAAAGACAGCAGAACATAACATTAAAAAAAAACAAAACAAACATCAACGTTTAACAATTGCAATATTCAGCATAAAAACAAAAACATAAAGCAACAACCACAACACCACAACAAATACAAAAAGCCCCCCCCCCATTTCCCCCAACCACCCACACCAACACAAAGTCAAAACAATATAAATGTGATAGTGCAACATAAACACACCGCTAGGCTCCCGAACATTGATACACTGCGGCCAATTTATAATTGAAGTTCCTTTTTGTCTCTCTTCCTTCCCTTTTTTTTTTTTTTTTTTTTTTTTTTAAATTATAATTTTTTAAATGTATTAGTCCCTATACTCAAACTAATATTTATTTTACCATCATCAGTTCCCCTCATCATCTTTCACCATATGTCACAATCTCAAAAAACATAACCCTAAAGGCATTTCTTTTTATTAATTATTATTACTGTTATTATTATCACTATTATTCCTACTATTATTTCCACTACCTTTTATTTATATTATTTATTATTTATATTTATTGACAACAAACTCCATTGCAGCTCAAAGTCAAGAACCCACTGGATCCAGAGAGGTACATTTGAACTCAATATAAATTATTGTTTTATAAATTATAAAAACAGGACTCTGATCATGTTTATGACTGTTTATGCTTTTCCTTACAGGACGAGGCAACTCAAGACCTGACCTATGTCGTTTATACTGACACCAGATAAATAAAATTACATATGTGTTTATTTGGAAGCATTTCATTGGTGTTATTAGAATAGTCTGTAGCATAAAGGTCGCTGTGGTTTACCAGAGTCATTGTGTCCTTAGGCAAGACACTTCACCTACATTGCCTACTATGAAAGTGGTGTGTGGGTGTGTGTGTGTGTGTGCGCGTGCGTGTGTGTGTGTATATATATCAGTGGTGGAGCGTGCATTTCACACCTCGGCCTTCAGTAGTGCTCCGTCTGAAACAATCCACTCCTCAGTAACTATTTCATGGTTATAAAAGCATCTTATTCTACAGAAACACAGTATAAAGAGCCGTGGAGATTCTGTGCACGGAGAAGAAGTGAGGAGCGCTGGGATCCTAAACCGGGACTAAACCAGAACTAAACCAGGACTGTTTGTCGGGACTGGCCTGAAGGTGCGCCCGCGTAGACTGTCATGGTGACCACAGACAAAAGGACCGCGCTGGGGCTGGGGCTCCGGGCCGCACGGTGCCCAGTACAGCTGTCGCCCGACCTGCTCCATTCTATGTTATTAGGTTCTTTTTTTCAGACCTAGAGTGTTATTTCATACCTGACAGTTTCGACTGCTCACTAGCGTCTTCCTCAGAGTCACGTGATGTTGCTGTGACGTGTCTGGTCAGCTGATTTAAACAGGTTTTGGCGCTGTCTTCCTACCAGTGGAGGCAGGACGACAGCGCCATCTGCAGTCCGACTTCCTCAGGACAGCATCCCAGGTGTGTGAGAGTAAAAAAGCCCCTCGTCCCGGTTTACAGTCCTGTGGGCACGTTTCCGTATTTCGATTGCTTCTTTAATCCAGCGGCGATGTTTGTTTTCCTCTGTCCCAATGATGTTTGCCCCATCCCAATCCATAACGTGGTCGTCCTTTAATATGGAACTACATGTCTGGAAGCAGCACAAACATCAGAAAAACTCTGAAAGGAAGACGACAGAACATTTGGAATTATTTAATAATAATATAGATGTAAATATTTGTTTTAGGCCAACAGAGAAGGACTTGCAGGCCCTTATATACAGTAATAAATAAATATATATATATATATATATATATATATATATTATATATATATATATATATATATATATATATATATATAAAAATGTTTTCTCACCTTCCACGGTGTAGGTTCTCACCCTCATTCAGCTCGGGTCGTCTACCAGAGGCCTGGGAGCTTGAGAGTTCTGCGCAGTATCTTTGCTGTTCCAGTACTGCACTTTTCTGGACTGAGATGGCCGTTGTTTTTCCCGGTATCTGTTGTAGCCACTCTTCCAGTTTGGGGGTTACAGCCCCGAGTGCTCCGATCACCACAGGCACCACTGATGCCTTTACTTTCCAGGCTCTCTCCAGCTCTTCCTTGAGCCCCTGGTATTTCTCTAGCTTCTCGTGTTCCTTTTTCCTGATATTACCATCGCTTGGTATTGCGATGTCAACACCACGGCTCTGCTCTGTTTTCTTTTCCACCACCACTATGTCTGTTGGTTCGCCATCACCATTTCTGTCAGTCTGTATCTGGAAGTCCACAGGATCTTGGCTCGGTCATTCTCCACAACCTTTGGAGGTGTTTCCCACCTTGATCCTGGGGTTCCAGCCCGTACTCTGCACAGATGTTTCTGTACACTATGCCGCCACTTGGTTATGTCGCTCCATGTATGCTTTTCCCTGCCAGCATTTTACACCCCGCAGTTATGTGCTGGACTGTCTCAGGAGCCTCTTTGCACAGTCTACACCGTGGGTCTTGTCTGGTGTGGTAGATCTGGGCCTCTATTGCTCGAGTGCCCAGGGCCTGCTCCTGAGCAGCCAGGATCAGTGCCTCTGTGCTGTCCTTCAGACCAGCCCTCAAGCCATTGGTAGGATTTCTTGATATCAGCCACTTCAGTTATGTTCGGTGGTACGCCCCATGTAGGGGTTTGTCCTGCCATGATGGTCCCTCCAGCACCTCTTCCTCTGGACCCCACTGTCTGAGACATTCTCTGAGCACCTCATCTGCCGGGGCCTTGTCCTTGATGTACTCAAGGAGCTTGAGTTTCATCCTGGACAGTGGTTCCCACACTCACTAGTCCTCGGCCCCCTTCCTTCCGGCCTGCATACAGTCTCAGGGTGCTGGATTTGGGATGGAACCCTCCATGCATGGTCAGGAGCTTTCGTGTCTTAACATCTGTGGTCTGTATCTCCTCCTTTGGCCAGCTTACAATCCCTGCAGGGTATCTGATCACTGGCAGGGCGTAGCTGTTGATTGCCTGCACCTTGTTCTTGCCATTGAGCTGGCTTCTAAGGACTTGCCTCACTCTTTGCAGGTATTTGGCCGTAGCCGCTTTCCTTGTTGCCTCTTCGAGGTTGCCACTTTGCTTGTGGGATACCAAGGTACTTGTAACTGTCCTCAAGTCTGCTATTGTTCCTCTGGGATGACACCCCCTCTGTGTGGACTACCTTCCCTCTCTTTGTCACCATCCTGCTACATTTCTCAAGCCCGAATGACATCCGATGTCTGTACTGTAGATCCTTGTGGTGTGGATCAGTGAGTCAATGTCTCGCTCACTCTTAGCGTACAGCTTGATGTCATCCATGTAGAGGAGGTGACTGATGGTGGCCCCGTTTCTGAGTCGGTATCCATAGCCAGTGCGGTCGATTATTTGGCTGAGAGGGTTCAGGCATGCAGAACAGTAGTGGGGACAGTGAGTCTCCTTGGTATATGCCACATTTGATGGACACATGTGCAAGTGGCTTCCCCTTGGCTTCAAGGGTGGTTTTCCACAACCGCATCGAGTTCGCAATGAACGCCCTTAGAGTCCTGTTGATATTGTACAGCTTCAAGCACTCAGTGATCCATGTGTGTGGCATTGAGTCGTAGGCTTTCTTGTAATCAATCCAGGCAGTGCACAGGTTGGTCTTACGGGTTCTGCAGTCGCGGGCGACTGTTCGGTCAACCAGGAGTTGGTGTTTGGCTCCCTGGTGTTTTTGCCGATACCCTTCTGTGCTGCACTCATGTATTGATTCATGTGCCCACTTATCTTAGCCGCAATGATGCCTGACATGAGCTTCCATGTTGTGGAGAGACAGGTTATTGGCCGATAGTTGGATGGGACTGCACCCTTTGAAGGATCCTTTAGGATCAGGATCGTACGCCCTTGGGTTAACCATTCAGGGTGAGTCCCATCCCTTAGCAGCTGGTTCATTTGTGCTGCCAGGCGCTCGTGGAGGGCAGTGAGATTCTTTAGCCAGTACGCATGGATCATGTCTGGGCCCGGTGCGGTCCAATTTTTCATACCTGAGACTCTTCCCTGGATGTCTGCCACTGTGATGGTGACTGGATTCTGTTCAGGGAGGTTGCTGTGGTCTCTCTCAGATCCACCAGCCACTGTGCATCGGTGTTATGTGATGCCTCCCTTTCCCATATGCCTTTCCAGTACCTCTCAGTCTCCAGCCTTGGTGGGTATGCTCTGCTGTTATTTACCCTGCCCACTGAGCGTACACTTTCGCCGGTTGTGTTGCGAACAGCCGGTTTATTCGTCTGGCCTCGTTATCTCGTGTGTACCTCTTTAGGCGGCTGGCCAAGGCTTGGAGCCTTTGTTTGGCAGTTTCGAGTGCTTCAGGTATGGGCAACTCTTGGGCACTTGCTTTTTCATTGCACCTTTCTGGGCCTCTGACAGTTGGCTCACTTCTCTCCGCACCTCCTTGATTTTAGCCTCTAACCGTCTTTGCCATGGTGGGTATTGTATCGCATGGCTCCCATGGTTGCTCTTATAGCCCAACACATCTAGGATCACTGCTGCTGAAGTGTATATCAGCTCATTGGTTTCAGTGATTGTTGTGGTAGGGATCACTGGTCAGTGCTGCATTCACATCGTCTCTGTAACCGGCATCGGGGTTGCCTTGTGTTCATTCAGGCCATGATCTTGTCTTTCAGGTCAGTCGCTGCCTCGCTCAGCGTGATACTTATTGGGGTTTCGTACCCAATCTCTGGTTGGGGAGTTGGTGTCAACTCCCCTCTGACCTGGCACACTGGTTCCCCCTTGCCGTGGCATTTGTGTTGTACCTCATCAATCTCTAGTTGTGATAGCGTTGCCG